>NC_047030.1:22837511-23183401 GCF_902652985.1 Pecten maximus | reverse complement strand
AACACCGGTTTTGAGACTATCAGTAGTACACTAGGTTGAGACTATCAGTAGTACACTAGGTTGAGACTATCAGTAGTACACTAGGTTGAGACTATCAGTAGTACACTAGGTTGAGACTATCAGTAGTACACTAGGTTGAGACTATCAGTAGTACACTAGGTTGAGACTATCAGTAGTACACTAGGTACAGACTATCAGTAGTACACTAGGTTGAGACTATCAGTAGTACACTAGGTTGAGACTATCAGTAGTACACTAGGTTGAGACTATCAGTAGTACACTAGGTTGAGACTATCAGTAGTACACTAGGTTGAGACTATTAGTATTACACTAGGTTGAGACTATCAGTAGTACACTAGGTTGAGACTATCAGTAGTACACTAGGTACAGACTATCAGTATTACACTAGGTTCAGACTATCAGTAGTACACTAGGTTGAGACTATCAGTATTACACTAGGTCTAGACTATCAGTAGTACACTAGGTTGAGACTATCAGTATTACACTAGGTACAGACTATCAGTAGTACACTAGGTTGAGACTATCAGTAGTACACTAGGTTGAGACTATCTGTAGTACACTAGGTACAGACTATCAGTATTACACTAGGTTGAGACTATCAGTAGTACACTAGGTTGAGACTATCAGCAGTACACTAGGTTGAGACTATTTGAGACCCCAGGGTCATGAAATTCACAATTTTGGTAAAGTACCTTAAGACCCTTCCATCCATGAAGAGTATTTGATTCCATCATATCTCATTATGAGAGTAGAGAAGATTTTTGAAATCTTAATCAATTTGACCCTTTTTAGCCCCGCCCATCAGCCCCTGGGGGTCAGTCAGGGCCAACATGTGCATGTCATCAAACTGTCATCCAATGCTGATAATGTTAACCAAGTTAGAATGAATTCCAATCAAAATCAAACAAATTATAGTCAAAAATGTGATTTCCCTACATAAACTATAGTAAAGTTTACCACCTCCCCAGGGGCAAACGTAAGACCCCTGGGTCATAAAATTCACAATTTCAGTAAAGCACCTAGAGACCCTTTTTATTTATGAAGAGTATTTGATTCCATCATATCTGAGAGTAGAGAAGAAGATTTTTGAAATTTCAGTCAATTTGACCCTTCTTAGCCCCGCCCATTAGCCCCTGGGGGTCAGTCAGGGCCAACATGTGCATGCCATCAAACTGTCATCCAATGCTGATAATGTTAACCAAGTTAGAATGAATTCCAATTGAAATCAAACAAATTATAGTCAAAAATGTGATTTCCCTATATAAACTATAGTAAAGTTTACCCCCTCCCCAGGGGCAAATGTGAGACCCCTGTGTCATGAAATTCACAATTTTGGTAAAGCACCTTAAGACCCTTCCATCTATGAAGAGTATTTGATTCCACCATATCTGAGAGTAGAGAAGAAGATTTTTGAAGTTTTAGTCAATTTGACCCATTTTAGCCCCGCCCCTCAGGCCCCTGGGGGGTGGGGACCATATAATTTACAATTTTGGTTGACCTTTAGCCATAGAAGCTTCCAGCCAAATTTCATTGAATTTGGTTTAGACTTGGCTTTAGGTCACATGAGACTTTGTCTCAGGTGACCTAAAAATATAACATTCAAAGATTTCTAATAGTGTAACTACATATTTTACACTTTAGATATAAAAAAAAAAACATGTGAAGATAATCTTGGGGACTCATTTTACTTACAAACACCTATACATAGACATTTATCATTTATCATTCAAACATCCTTACATATACATGAACGCAGAACTGTTTCTGATCATTCCTTAATTGGGACTACACGTATTAAAGTACTCATTTTAATTCATCTGCACACAACCTCACTAAATCTTATGGACAATTTACTCCTTACCCATCCACTCACAATATTCTATTAAATCTTTGCTCTATTTGGTTGGCATCAGAACCAAAAATTAGCCAGAGAGCTTTAGCTAGCTGAAGCAGAGGAATGTCAGAAGCAAATGTTAAATCACCTGTCCGAGCCATACAAATTAAATGTTCACTTTTTCTGATTTAAGTCTTAATCCAGAGACCGAAGAGAGAGAGCCTACAAGTACTAATCTAAGTAGCATTAATTCCAAGAAATAGTAACAAGACTGACAATGGAAAGACCTAAAGACTATTCCAAACATTTTGGAACGATCTCTGGTCAAAGAGACAATTTCTTATCTATTCATACCACCTCTGAAGCACCCCTATGTTGGAGATTCTTACCATTTTCAGTCCAAATTGTTACATTTCAAAACAGAATATTTAATTCTTAAAGCCCTACATCCATACTGAATTACAGTTTTTTGTCATTTCAAAGAACTGGATCAGTACAAATAAGTTATATTGCACCACTTTTTATCAAATAGAGCATTATAATAATATACATTCTATATATAGTTTTTTTTAATTGTTTTATTGAAGACAATGTTTATTTGCACCACACATTTCCTCTCCATTTAAAATTTGAAAAGTTGACTGGTACATTTACAGGTATGCATGAACACATTATCTGTATGGTGACTTACACATACAAGATGCATATATAAAAAATTATACAGGTGACAGAATTACATAAGTGCAAAAATTACACATGTGTGACAAAATGGCCCATGTTTTAAAGTTACACATGTGATTGACAGAATTACACATGTATATGTGACAAAATTACACATGTGTGACAAAATTACACATGTGACAAAATTACACATGTGTGACAAAATAATACATGTTTAATAAAATTACACATGTGACAAACTGTCACTGGATTATAATTATTCATTCATAATTACAATACAAACAAATATACCTGGACTATATATATATATTTCTTACAAAATACGCACACACAAGCACGTAACCACATACAAATGCACATTTGCACTTTTATATGTTGCTTTTTATATCCAGACAACACAAATATACACACACACACGTCAAATGGACTAGGTACTTCGATCGTTTCTGCAAAAAATATATAATTTTGTATACATATACATTTTACATATACAATGTATATAACGGTATATTTATATATGGGAACAAAAAAGACATATCACATCTAATATAAATAGTGATATTAAGGAGTTGTAAGATACAATGCTAAACAAGAATAAAATATATTTGTGTATATATACCTTAATAGAGATACAAGAGGTATAATGGGCTTGTATTGTTCACCATGAGCAATCTATTAAAATCAAAATTTAAAGTAAAACATAACTTATGTAGACATTTCATAACCATTTATTACATTGGCCAGTTATTCCATGCTGTAAACAGGAATCTTAAATCTGACCTTGAAAGGGTTGCTGACACATAAGTGCATGGTCAGCTGATTTTCCATTTAATATATATTTAATATATATACATGCCATTTATTGAAATTTCTATAAGATATTTTGTTCAGTGGCGATGGAAACGTTATATGCAATGATTATTGACAGACTAAGACAGATACCACATTGTGAATGAATTCAAGTGGTTAATTTATTTATATAAGGAAGGGATTTTTTTTTTTTTAATTTGCAGATAAACAATAAAATATAACATCATTATCAAGAGATCAACAGGAACATCTATAGGTATATACATGTAACTATATTTACAAAATGAGGATCGTTAGCCCTGAACTACAATAGATGTGGATGGGCTTATTACCTGACAAGGGCTTATTACCAGACAAGGGCTTATTACCAGACATGGACTTATTACCTGACAAGGGCTTATTACCAGACAAGGGCTTATTACCTGACAAGGGCTTATTACCAGACAAGGGCTCATTGCAGGATAAATACAAAAAATATGTATCACACTCTGAGAAATATCATAAACAAATATTATGCTACATGTTGTATGTATTCAGTTATACACTGAAATTTAATATCTAGAAGATCTATTTGTAATAAAAAAGATACAGGAACAAAAAATGTCATCTTAGGTTTCCCCCACTATGTACAGCATACCTAAAACCACAGGGGCTTGGCACGATTTTCCAAATGATAGTCCATATATATATGTATATAGGATACTATATACATATATATATGGACTATCATTTGGAAAATCGTGCCAAGCCCCTGTGCCTAAAACGTCATAGCCTGATCTTATAGCAGTATCAGGTCTGGACAAATACACCAATGAGTGCTGAAATCACCTGTTTAACGATATTTCATTAATTTTCTTCAGAGTTAAAAAATTCAAAATTCATTTTATATTGAAACATAACATAATTTTATGATATTAAATAAATATATAAATATGTGGTAACTATACAATGTAACAAGCATACTTGGTATTGCTAAAGCAATACATGTCCCCTACCGGCTCCTGCTAAAAATAGTAACAGTGACCTTGACCTAAATACCCTGAAACTAAAATTTGTTTGAGATATTATGGTCTTTCATCATTGTGTGAAGTTTGATCAAAATCCCTTTGTGAATGAAACTGCTAGTGTGCTGACAAAACTCCGGCGTTACCTACACACTTACAGGACAGAGGGAGAGGAAACATATAGTCACTGGTGTACGTAGTATGGTAATGTGCAATCTTATTAAAATTAGACTTGTAGTTTCCGCTCCTCTTCCATACACTGCAATACAATGCAATTAATGTATCGTAGTGTATCTTCGAAGAGCTGAAATGACAAGTCTAATTTCAATATTAGATTGGGTAAAGTGAAGCCCATGGTAAAACGAGCCGCAATTCACTTTACCAATATGGTTAGTGCTCCCCCCTGGTAGGGGCCGCGGTGGCCGAGTGGTTAAGGTGTACCGACACTTTATCACTAGCCCTCCACCTCTGGGTTGCGAGTTCGAAACCTACGTGGGGCAGTTGCCAGGTACTGACCGTAGGTCGGTGGTTTTGCTCCGGGTACTCCGGCTTTCCTCCACCTCCAAAACCTGGCACGTCCTTAAATGACCCTGGCTGTTAATAGGACGTTAAACAAAATTAAACATAAACAAACAACCCCCCCTGGTAAAGTGAGCCGTAGCTCGCTTGACCATTATGGTAAAGTGAAGTGTTTTACTATTTTCTAACTAAATAACTTTTTTCACCTAATCTTTTTAGTATTTCAGATAATTTTCACCAGTAGGGGACTAATTAAACACTCTCATCCAAATACTGAGACCACCGGCTGTATGATCACTGGAGGTTGATGACACACCTTCAATACGGAGCAAACACAAATTACTCAAAGAATAAATTATAAACTATAACAACTTTAACTAACTTTGATAAAAAATAGAAATAACATAAAATAAAAGTTTGGATTTCATTTCTTCAGTATGGGCGGAAAATATGCACAAAATGTATTAACAGTATTGATGGCAAACAGAGACATATTTGAAATAAAACAAGATGGAAAATCTAGAGGATGAAATAGAATTTTTTAGCTATCATACCCATAAAGTACATCTATCCAATACAAAGAAGTATAAGCTGATGGATTTTGTTGTAGAAAATTTATGATTTAAATCATTAATGAATATATTCCAATTAAATATTTAATTAAACACTTTCACTTTTCACAATTGATCTCAAGCTCAAGAACTTGAATTACTGATGTGGGTGAAAACTACAAGTACAAAAATATGCTAATGAGCTATAAAAATAAATAGCTTGCTTGTCGCTGTTTTGTCTGTATGTATTTAACACAAATGAAATGATGTTTATGTACTCTTTAAATAAAAATGTATGCTTATTCATGGATTGAAGTATATATATTATATTTACATATGATCACAATATATATATGTATAGATATGTAAATATGATAATTCCCAGAATATATCACAGATTAAATATGCTCTCTCATTCCTTCATTCTTCCGTCCTTCCTAGGCCACCTTATTAACATTTAAACTTTTGACCATTTAAAAATCATTCCTTATTTATTTTACAAAAACCAAGTTTGATCACACTAAAATGTTGGCCCAGTTGATTTCAAGACGCATACATTGCTCAAAATAGGGGAAAACCAGTATGCACAGGTCAAACAAGTGACCCAAACTTGGTGTCTGCATGTATCTGCCCCTAGCTGCCCTCCAGGCATATGGTAGGATGGATAGGGTCATATTGAGTATAGGGGAGGGGCAATCATACATCTATATAATTATATATATCTGTACCCTCTAATAAACCACATCCCACAAATAGGCCCCTTCTTAATTTTTCTTCAAACTTATCAATTTTGAAATTCATAGCTTTTTCTAACTGGTTTGGGATGGGGCCTTTTTGTTTCATTTTGAGAATAAAATTGATGAATTAGGAACGATTTTTTCTTGGGTGAACTGCAAATGTTGGGAATTTGGCCTAAATATGAAATGATTTTGATTGGAAATAGGGCTCATTAATGGGCCATAAAAGCCCTCAGAAAAATCCCTGAATGTGGTTCACAAATATGCCTTTCCGAAACTTTAATACTAAACTTTTACTCTTAAGGGGAGGGAACTCTTTAAGGGAAAAATAGATACCAAAGATATTACATGTATATTGTAACAGAGCACATGATTAATTAATTAAATTCAAATAACTGCCTCCTGATCGAACCCAGGACTTCTAGCTTTATAGATTTTTTTGTCTTATCCTCAACGGTTCAAGCTGAGTGATATATTGCTGCTAGTATATCCTAAAGTTACACACTCCCCCTCCAGGAAAGAACTTTTCATAGAGTATTTTTCCCTGGTCCGGCCTACATGGAAGCCATCGTAACATATTGCACGATTAATTTAATTTAGATCATGCAGACTCCACTAGCTGGGATCAAACCCAAGACCTCTGGATTATTAGTCTCACGCTCAACTGATCGCACTAAAGAGAGATTTTCTGTCACCCGGCGTTATATTGTAGCTAGTATTTACCAAAGCAGGGCTCAAAGTGGATATTTTAAACAAGTGGCCTATTCGACTATCAAGTCAGAAAATCTAGGCACCAATTGGAAAAGTTAGTCGCCTGGCCAAGTTGTCTTACATTTAAATTTTTTTTTTAATTCTTTAGTTCAGTGTAACATCTCTCTGTAACTTTTTCAATTGTGAATGTCATTTTAGAATTGACTGAAACCTTTGATAGGTTATCCAAATTTCAAATTTACACCATTTTTCAGTAGCCATGCAGGTGCCTTATAGGTCAATAACTGGTCGCCAATGGTGAATTTAAGGCGTCATGGCCATTAAAATAGGCGCCACTTTGAGCCCTGCAAAGTTACAATATATACAGTTATATACCCCAATATTGGTCCCTCCTGATACCTTTTAAGGCCTTCCAATACATCGTACCATATGCCTGTACCCCCAGCAGTGATTCGTTGATAGCAACCTAAGGTATATCAATCAATATCATACAACATGTAAAGTTATAATACCACCTCGGTTATGTTACCGCTTGTTATAATAAGACTTATTTGGCAGAAGAGGGTCGGATCCCCGCTTTCTTTTCAAATACAAAAACCAGATTATTCCACAGCATATAAATGGCGATAATGCCATGGCTACCAGCTGTTTGTAAGACCAGGGTTGCTCAGGGAAGTAATACACAACCTCTACATCTTTGTGCCATGTGAACCGCGGAACTGAATACTGGTCTGGATGAGTACTAAACTGGAACACACGATTCACGATGATGCTAAATGCTGATTGGTCGTACCAATGGCAGCCTGTCCATTTCGGCCTTCTGTAATGAAAACACTCGCTGTTCCGAGCATTGGGTGGGGAGATACATTCTTTATTTAAGGCACATTTCAACCATGGTTTCATCACCCCCGTCCAAGTTTGGTTTGTACGGTAAAACACCATTGTCTTCGTGTCCATCATACCATAGTCAATGAACGCACATCTCCTCTCATCCAGAAATTTAAACATTTCCGGACTGGTGTAACTAATGAGGCCGGTGAATACACTGGTCTCCCACAGAAAGAAGTTACGAGCTCCGCGGTACTTCAACATAGTCAGGTCGGACACGGACTGCAGACGGGTGTCCGGATCCATCCAGATGGCAGAACCAAATTCTTCCAGCATCAACTGCGTGGAAGATGTATATAAACACATATTTATACCAGTAAAACACTATAATGATATAATCTACATGTGTAATACCAGTATTATTCTATTATGACATCAGATGTATTATGTAATAATTACTCTATGACATCAGATGATTGACTCTGTAGAGAAAAAACATGCCAGTTCTGAGTTGAAATTCACCGCTCTAATGTAAAGAATAGTTTGAGGCGTTTCACTTAGTACGTGTTATGTGATAAAGAGAATCTTACACTTGTTGTATTCATTAAACTTCAACTGTATTAAATAATTCCATATTTGCCATTCTCCCTCCAATTATTGAACTTACTTTTAAGACTTTTATATATCGTTCTCCCCCTAATGATTTTTTTTTTTTTTTTAATACATTTTTAACTTCTGATTTTTAATTGCATATGCTATGGTAGCTACGTACACTACTGGTTTTAAATTGGTAAGTAACTAGTTCATTAGAAGAAATTCAAATCAGGACAAAATTAATAATTTTGATTCTGGGGTAGGCTAAATTTTGATGAATCTTGAGAATTTGTGAAAACTTCTTCTAAAATGTTCAAATTGGCTTGAAATGTTCTATCCAATCTCCAATAAGCAATGTATACCTGAACACATTAAATGTTTTTCATCAATCCAATTCTCCCTTCAAAGAATACTTACCTGGATTATGATAGGGCGGTAGGCTTTGTTGTTGATATCCGCTACATGTAGTGGGTAAACACTGACATCAAACTTCCTCACATCACAATTACATTGTTTCTTCATCTGTAGTAAATCAGTATAGGTAAGTACGGTAAGAAGAAGTTTGGATACCTGGTATTACTGTATGTTGTGATATCAATTAAACTGCAGATTATAATTTTCTATACAAAAAAGATACTGTAAACTTGGTTATTTTCACGGAGGGGAGATATCCAAATAATATACATGGGGCAAATTTTCACGCTCAGAAGAAGTTCCGGGACCCCGACCCCTATTCTA
Organism: Pecten maximus; assembly: GCF_902652985.1. Classification (NCBI taxonomy): domain Eukaryota; kingdom Metazoa; phylum Mollusca; class Bivalvia; order Pectinida; family Pectinidae; genus Pecten; species Pecten maximus. The sequence goes on along the minus strand of NC_047030.1, from coordinate 23,174,373 downwards.
TTGTAGTGCAAAAAAATGGAACTGACAAAGAACAAGGTCATTCAACTGAATTGATTAAACTTTAAACTTAATGTTTTTATCAAGCAGGCTTCTTAAGAACTCCTGGTAATTCAGAAGCAGTAGAGCATAGATCTTAACACATTCTGTTCATGTGAACCTGAAAGTCAGTCAATGTCAAGGTCATTAACTCATCTATAAACAAGAAAATGTCTGCAAGACATTAAATGCCCCCACTGCCACTTGACACCCTGAAACACAGTTCGGTGAGGATCGCATCAGCAGTTCCTGAGATGATCTAATTACATTGCATTGGGACTGAAGGACATGATGGGTAGCAGTAAATACCCCCCAACCCCCCCAACCCACCACCCCCCTCCACTCCCATTTCATGGCGGGAGCATTATAACAGATGACCTATGGCAATCTCTGTTATTAAAAAAATCTTTTTTCTTTAGAACTTCATCATTACCTTGAAAGAGGGTCAAGTTACAGAAATATAATTCATCTTAACATAAATTAACCCTTCACCCAAGCATGTTGCTGGCCAACCATCATGACCCATGCATCTTTGTTGTTCAGAAGTCATTTGACTAAGATGTAACAGGTTTACCTCTTTTACCTTGGGAGGGTCAAGGTCATAAATGTGTGAATTTTTTTATTTCACTGTGATGCTGTCAATTATTAGCCAACATGACCCCATACTATTCTAAAGAAGTCGGTTTATTATTCATTTGATTGGGAAAGTGGGTCAAGGTCATTCATCTGAACAAATTCGAGAACCCTTCATCTCAGCATATTACTGTCCCTACATTATGGCCTTACGCCTCTTGCTTTTTGTTCACATAAAGAAAAAAGCTGATACGACATATCATTGAATTACTACCATCCTGCCAAATATGCACCAAATGTTGGATGTAATATACATACCAGGTCGAGCTCCGAGGCATACAGTCCGATATCAAAAACAACCAGGTGTAGGTCCATACCCTTCTTATTTCCCTCCGAGATCTGCTTGATAAGGCCCTGGAATATCCAGAAGTCATGTGACGTAATAGCTGTCACAATAGGTGGGATATTCGTCAGCTCCTTTAAAGCCTCCTCCCCTTGAAAGGTGTCTGCATATTTTTGGGAGCCGATTCGACTGATATACGGCCCTGCCTCTCCTTTAGGGTATGAATTGACAAACTTAACGTTTTCGGAATATGTTTTACTGAACACGGCATCGCAAAAGCCATCCAGGTCATCGTCGTTGATGGTGCGGTGTACAGCGAGGTATTGAAAACCTTTGAAAGACAAGTAGGCGATGAACGTCCAGAACAGCAATGACATCAGTACCATGTACGGTGAGAGAGGGAAGGAGCGGCCCGATTTTCCAATGGCCGACGTGGCAGGTTTACTGACATTGTGGGTAGGCAGTGTTGCCTTGGACTTCCCTTTCCTTCCTCCTGATCTCATCTATAAAACGGGGGGAAAAATATTTATTAATTATCCATTGTTTGTACGCAGAATGAGCCTTTCTGATTGGTTGAGATTTTTTTTCATATCTCTATGGGAAAAAAAATCTGAAAATGACGCAAAAAATGTTATGTCATGATATGGCCATTGACCTTGCTTACTGATATGTGAAAAAGAATCTCTTATAAGATCAGTTTATTTGTACAAAAAACATGTTTTAATTCAAAAAAAGAATTTCAAAAATTAATTAGAAGCATTGATGTCAATTATTTTTTTAGTTTTATCAGAGACCTATATACTAGTATATAGGTCTCTGGTTTTATAGGGGTATGAAAAAATTTGTGTTTGCAAACTTTTGTAAGGATCCGCTTAAACTAAAAAAAGGTGACATCAATACTTAAATATATATTATAAAGAAAGATTCACATACAGATTTTTTTTTTTTACAACCAGCAAAAAAAGTACAGTACATGTTTATCATTTTTGAGCGGCTTTCTGTCTTTGTTACATGTAAGTCATATACATTTTTTTTAAATGAGTTTAATAATTTGATTTGTATGGAAACAGGTTTCTGTATATGTACAATGTACTAAACAGAGACAATTATGTCATATTGTCATTGTGACATCATGAATTATTGATGACATTACAAAAGTGATATTACACATGTACGATATATCTATAGGTGAGAGAATTGGCCAGTAAATGTGACATTCAACCCATAATCCATATATGTATCAAAGCATACAATGCATATGGACCATTGTAAATTTGTGCCAAGTCGCTGGCCTGTGATATAAACATTGTACCTACATGTATTATACAGCCATTAAATCCACAGGAAAATAAACACACAAATGTAGTGACAGGTACATGTGTAAAAGCAACCCGAGTTTCCTCTCGCCCTGACACCATGTCTGGTCAGGGCCAGAGGAAACTCAGGCTAGTGTAAAAGTTAAGAGAGTATAATTAATAAGGTCACTTGACTAACAAGAATTTCTCTTCAGCCTAGTGGCAGGATGTTTGACTTGAAAGCCAGCTATCACTAGTTTGAGCTTGCAAGCACAGGCAAGATATTTTTCATCACTACTTCCTATTACAGATATGGTGCCGAACGTTGACCATGTACTCTAATTGAAAGCGTTAACTTGAGAACCTTGATTGTGGTTGTCTTTCGGGATGAAGACTTTATGAAGAAGGAAGTAGTGTAAAAGTAGAGAGTATAGGTCACCTTACCATAAATCAGACCACAGGTGCCCGACTCATTTTATAAAATAATAACATATAAGAGTACATATAAATTTATATGTACTCTTATATGTTATTATTTTAAAAAACGAGTCAGGCACCTGTGATCAGACTAGGGTGATTTTCCCTTTAGCCTAGTGGTAGGATGTTTGCCTTGAGAGCAAATGGTTGGTATAGTTTGAAGCCCAGCGCAGGAAGAGCACAGGTCCTAGTGGGCAGGGTATTTTTCAATTACTCCTTTCTATTACACATGCACCTGTGGGTACCTATAATTGCGTCTAAGCCTAAAATAAATAAAATATATACATGTAGCTACAAGGTATAGTTTGATTTACATGTGCATATGATATATCGGGATGTGTGGAAGAGAACATCTAAAACTGGACACGCACCAAGAGTTGTACAAAGGGTATGGATATCCAACAACAACGACAACAACAACGACAACAATCCCCCACGACAACAACAATCCCCCCCCCCCCCCCCCCCCCCCCCCCCCAACAACAACAACAACAACCCCTCCATTCTAGATATGTTGTAAAGGATTTGACACTTTCACTTTTGACTATGACTTTCCGCTTGGTACGTGTCCGTATAGTGTGGCTAATTGTACGTGGATATAAACACTACACGCGTGCTCACATACCTGTAATGTTTATTGATATGCATGTGGGATGTTCTTACCTGGATGGAGGATGCTGGACTTCTTATCAGGAAGAGTAACTAATACGTACGACTTCCGAAATGTGCAGATACCGGCAGCTTGTCAGACGGCGTGTATGGTATTGACAAGTGCCAACACGTGTGTCATGCTCGAAATCACTCAAGTTTACCGTAACAACAGCTACCAAACATTTTACCGGTGCGAATTAAGCGCCACCTGGCGGCCAGGTAACATAACGGTAACGAGCTGTAGATGATTCACTATTCAAGTTAATTTTGTGACCAGGTGCATGGACTAAAGATCCAATATAAGTTCATATATAAATACTAAAACGGCCGACATGTAGTAGCTTGATAAAATTAGTATTAGGTTTAGCAATATAAGTACACTCGAATCGATATATGTGCATGTATTTTCTTGGTATTTGCAGAGACCTACATGCACTGTATACTAAATTAATTTAATATAGGTCTTTTTGTCATACTTTTATGAAACAATTAATGATTCCCTTTAATCAATAATTTTTTATAAGATATATACGTTAAAAAAATGTTAGTTACAGAAGTGGAGATGTTTAGTCATTTGTTTAGCATTTCGATTTAAACATATTTAATTGCCTTTTTGGGAACGTAAATTCTGTGTACAACTTTCACGAAAAGTTATTTTGTAACGACAGAAATTGTTTCTTTTCATTTATTAATTTTGTGACCATTTGCTGTTATTTATTGATATTGATATATATTATCTATATGCTAATGTATTATATCATACTGAAGTATATTTTACCTACTTTTGTTTATAACCAATGATGTGTTCTGCATGTATTCAAATAAAAGTCGATATACATTGTAGATTAACAGCATCTGTACCTTAGCTCCCATCAATATTTGTTCATACCTTTGCTATATCATTGATACCCTTTCAAGATCCATTGACAGCTATTTTTATAAGTTTGATTTAATTTGGTGTTGAATCTGTATAGCTATAACTATATTTCAGCATGGATTATCTCCCTTATGACCATCGATACTTCTACCGTCTACCGCAGAAGTTTGCATTTGTAATATTTTCCAATAGTTGTTTTCTGTAGATATTGTATTGTTCTCTACACATGATATGATTTAAACATATTTAATTGTATCTTACTATATACAAGGGAATTGGGCACAAGTTATCAAACTTATATTAAGCCCTTTCCCTATATAATTTTACATAAAAATACATTCATTTTTACAAGATGACATATACATGTACATTGTACTTACATACTTGAGAGAGAGAGAGAGAGAGAGAGAGAGAGAGAGAGAGAGAGAGAGAGAGAGAGAGAGAGAGAGAGAGAGAGAGAGAGAGAGAGAGAGAGAGAGGTTCTATTTAAATGAATATAAAAAATATTCATTGATGACTATAGATAATCAAATTAATAAACTATTCAAATAAACAATTCAAATAACCTATTCCGATGCCGATAGCAGAAGTTTACACTATTCACTTTTCAAAACACTCTGCTGTTTCTACACATGGTGGTTATAGTTATGTTGCACTTTCATCCAACCTAAATTATGAGATTTCTCTAACTTAATAATTTTATCAAAGAAATATGGCAAGCCAAGTTGTCATTTATTCACGGAGCAACGTTAATCCAGGATTTTACCAAATCATATAAGATATCTTATATAATTAATGAGATATCTTATATACTTCATAAAAGATATAAGATATCTTCTCATAAAAGATATAAGTTATAAAGAAAATTAAATAAGATATCTAATATATCTTATAAGATATCTTATATAATTTGGTAAAATACTGGATCAACATTTCTCCGCGAAGAAATGACAACTTGGCTTGCCATAAAGAAAAGTCTCCATTAATCATATTTTTGAATTCATAACCAAACTCAAACGTCACTTTACTAATCATTTCTTTATATCAAAAATAATAGAAAGTACAATTAATATAATTTACTGTTTTGTTATTATATTTCTGTTTGTTTACATACATAGGTAAGTGGTATCGGTCCCGTTTTATAGATTATTCTACGTATCTTTATGTGTTAATTAGTTTACGTAGGTTTATTCATGTTCGTTTTTGGACTTCGATATTTTGTTATCGTTGCAGTATTTAAAGTAATTATCCAAAGATGGAATATAAATAAAAAGATTGTAAGCTATCGTACAAGATAACAAGAAATATCTTTTAAAAAAATAAACGGCATTGTTTTAATATTGGTCAAGACCAAATATTATTAAATTTAACAAACTAATGAATATGACTAGTGTTAAAAAACTTATGAAAATGTGTATTTTTATCAGATTAATTAATAACATGATTTGTCCTCCTTGATAATTAAGAATGAAAATATTTTGTTGTGAAACTGTGTCATGTATCAAATACGAACACCACTTTAATTGTATATATTATATTGTAAATATGTTTTTCTCTATACACCATGTCAATATGTGAAAAGAGAATAAAATGAATTTGAATTTTAATTTTAATTTTAATGCTAGTTATAATGTAAAACTGCTGGTGAAACAAATTAACACATTAATGCGTTTCAGCAGGGATAACAAAATTATATCAGTTTGAATCATTTTTTTTGTGATAATAAGACTGCATTTGAATCAGGAATACAACTTTGTTAATGTGTCAAAGACCACACAAAATGTTGTGTTCTGATTTGGATAAAACTGAAAACAGACATTTCCTCGAAGTAGCGTAATAACCTCTAATTCGTGAGCATCACTCTGCCTGATTGCTACATTCTAGATAAGTAGGACCATTCTCTGCAAAGCGAAAGGAACTTGGTGACAATGTGTTCGTTGACTGTGGCTTCAGCGGCGTCCTGCCATTGGTGGATGCATCATGTCTCCATGCGAACTATGCCTTCATATCTAAAGCCTGGTAAGAGTCTTCATGCACTGAAACCTTGACAGAACTGCTACTAAATCGCAATGGATTGTAAAATTCTATCATGGTCGTTTAAAGCATTTTTTCCCGAACATATTTAATATCAAATTGTTTCATTGATATAACAGAGGGTCTGTTATGTTTATAATTGTGACTGCCTGATTGAATTTGATTCGATGACCAATCTATCAGATATCTTTAGAAAGAGATAAAAAGGAAAGGGTGATGGCGGAACGAATGAAAGGCTCGACTGAGTAAAGCAAGCTGTTTGGCTAGCGACAGCAGAACCAGATCTCTCTAGATAGGCTAAGTCCGAATTTGTCAAGATGGATGTATCCTCACTTAACTTTCCCGAGTTTGATTTAGAGTGTTTGAAGACTATTACAAATGAAACCTACCAGTTATGGTTGGCTCCAGGTTACATCATGGAACATTTGAGTGATGGTGGAGACTATGCGTGACAACTTTATTTATTTTACAACAATTGCGAACAAATTAAATCGACGTATATTAATCACGTTTGTTGGCCCGGATTGAAGCGCGCGAGGGGTCTTACTGCGGGAGAAAACCGGAGTACCCGGGGAAAACCCACTTGGTCGGGTAGGTTACCTTTTAACGTCCGGTCAGGGAATCGAACCCAGGCCATCTAGGTGAAAGATAACTGTGTTACCACTGTGCCACCCGACGACCTTGATCACAGGGGTATGTCTAGTTTTATATTAAAAATAGCCAGAAATACCTATAGATATTGACAGTATATATAGGTATTTCTGGCTATTTTTTATATATAAAACTAGGTACATTGTATGCCCCTGTGGTCGTATATAACATATGTCGATCTTGGATCTCTAACTGACGTAACTGTCATCAGTATTATTATATATAATTATTGTCTTTCTGAAGATCACACCTTACTGCCTTAACTTTTAACTGTACAAATAAGCGCATAAATAAACATAAACAGGTAATATGCCAATATTTAATGCATGACGTTAAGTAGTTCGTGACGACATATTCAACCAATAAAATCTTAAGGTGGCCATCTTGGATTTAATAAAAAAAAAAAGTTTTTATAAACCTTTTGTGTAAATGCCTAACATATTCCGAGCCCATTTGATAATTATATTGTTGTTGTTTTTGTTGATTTTCCATAATCATGGAATTTGGCAATTTAACAATGGGGTCATTTCATCCCAATTTTAAATATGTACCCCCACTTACATTTTAATATTTCGTTCTATAATCATTAACTCATTATGTAACCTTTGCAAAGTCAAAATATTTTGTGTATCCAACACTCTAAGAAGGTTCATTCTGCGAAAAAAAAATGAGATTTTTTGAAGGCCTGACTAAGAATATGGTTCTGCATTTGTTTTATCCATAAATCTCTCCGATTTCATTATAGAAACATAATATTTATACGACAAAGTTGTTGTCTTGAATGTAAACTCGTTGTAGTGCATCATTGGATTCGATTTTTAATTGTAAATCTAACAATTTTTTTTTTTCGAAAAGCCTAACCTTTTTTTTTTTTTTTTTTTCGTGAATGTCACTTTAATGCGCCATAAAAACAAACTGAGTGTTCAAATAAATTGTACTTGTTAAAGTTGTTGCTACAGCGATAGGGGCAACACAACACCATAGGAAAATGCAAAACAAACGAGGGACCGTTTTGGAAACCGACTCCTTTTAATTCTTATGTTTCTACATTTTGTGTATTCCCTGCTAAATAAGTTCCTTCACCAATTTGAGATAACAATATTTAACCGTATGCATGTAATGGCTTCGGATGGTTATGCTTCTTATTCCTTTGACCTCTTTCTGAATTTTAAAAATTGATTTCCAATATAACTCCAGCCTGGTTGTCTTAAGTCCTTTGTTATCAAGTATAAATTGATTGCAATAACGAAGTACATGTGATCGACTTTATCTAACAGGATTTCTCTGTCTCTGTAAAGGAGTTGACATCTTGACAAATCTGCCGTCAAGGTCCCACCAAATTACATGTATATATAAGTGTTACATTATATTCATGTGCTTTAGGGCCATCATACTCCTGTCCTAAACAACATTCAACCACCAGATTTCAAGACTGATATTAAAAGCCTGCAATGTGGTATACAATTCTTTGATAAAGTGATCTTTTGTCATGTGCAAAAATAACAAAAGATATAGGATATTGTATCAATTTATATTAGAATGTTAAATGGAATTTATTAAATAAGTTCAATAAACTAATATTTTTATATATAGGTCCTATCAACACCAAGACACCTTTATACACACACTTACCGTCACTTAGTATATCATTCATCAAATATTGTTGGATAGAGGATTTTACACTCGCGTCAATGTAATATGGATTTTACACTCGCGTCAGTGTAATATGGATTTTACACTCGCATCAGTGTAATATGGATTTTACACTCGCATCAGTGTAATATGGATTTTACATTCTCGTCAGTGTAATATGGATTTTACACTCGCGTCAGTGTAATATGGATTTTACATTCTCGTCAGTGTAATATGGATTTTACACTCGCGTCAGTGTAATATGGAGTTTGCACTCGCGTCAGTGTAATATGGATTTTACACTCGCATCAATGTAATATGGATTTTACACTCGCGTCAGTGTAGCATGAATTTGACACTCGCGTCAGTGTTATATGGAGTTTACCTTCGCGTCAGTGTAATATGGATTTTACACTCGCATCAGTGTAATATGGATTTTACACTCGCGTCAGTGTAATATGGATTTTACACTCGCGTCAGTGTAATATGGATTTTACACTCTCGTCAGTGTAATATGGATTTTTCACTGGCGTCAGTGTAATATGGATTTGACACTCGCGTCAATGTAATATGGATTTGACACTCCCGTCAGTGTAATATGGATTTTACACTCGCGTCAGTGTAATATGAATTTTACACTCGCTTCAGTGTAATATGGATTTTACACTCGCGTCAGTGTAATATCGATTTTACACTCGCGTCAGTGCAATATGGAGTTTACATTCGCGTCAGTGTAGCATGAATTTGACACTCGCGTCAGTGTGATATGGATTTTACACTCGCGTCAGTGTAGCATGAATTTGACACTCGCGTCAGTGTAATATGGATTTTCACTCGTGTCAGTGTAATATGGATTTTACACTCGCGTCAGTGTAGCATGAATTTGACACTCGCGTCAGTGCAATATGGAGTTTACATTCGCGTCAGTGTAGCATGAATTTGACACTCGCGTCAGTGTGATATGGATTTTACACTCGCGTCAGTGTAGCATGAATTTGACACTCGCGTCAGTGTAATATGGATTTTCACTCGCGTCAGTGTAATATGGATTTTACACTCGCGTCAGTGTAGCATGAATTTGACACTCGCGTCAGTGTAATATGAATTTTACACTCGCATCAGTGTAATATGAATTTTACACTCGCGTCAGTGTAATATGGATTTTACACTCGCGTCAGTGTAGCATGAATTTGACACTCTCGTCAGTGTAATATGGATTTTACACTCGCATCAGTGTAATATGGATTTTACACTTGCGTCAGTGTAATATGTATTTTACACTCGCGTCAGTGTAGCATGAATTTGACACTCGCGTTAGTGTAATATGGATTTTACACTCGCATCAGTGTAATATGAATTTTACACTCGTGTCAGTGTAATATGGATTTGACACTCGCTTCAGTGTAATATTGATTTTACACTCGCGCAAGTGTAATATGGATTTTACACTCGCGTCAGTGTATTATGGATTTTACTCTCGCATCAGTGTAATATGGAAATTTTCTCTCGCGTCAGAGTAATATGGATTTTACACTCGCAGGAGTAAAATATTGATTTTAAACTCGCAGCGTCAGTGTAATATGGATTTTACACTCGCGTCAATGTAATATGGATTTTACGCTCGCGTCGGTGTTATATGAATTTTACACTCGCATCAGTGTAATATGGATTATTCACTCGCATCAGTGTTATATGAATTTTACACTCTCGTCAGTGTAATATCGATTTTACACTCGCGTCAGTGTAATATGGATTTTACACTCGCAGGAGTAAAATATTGATTTTAAACTCGCAGCGTCAGTGTAATATGGATTTTACACTCGCGTCAGTGTAATATGGATTTTACTCTCGCGTCAGTGTAATATGGATAATAGACTCGTGTCAGTGTAATATGAATTTTACACTCTCGTCAGTGAAGCATGAATTAGACACTCGCGTCAGTGTAATATCGGTTTTATAAAAAAACATGTGTATATCAATCAAAATCATACTCACGATGAACTCGTGTAACTCGGTCAAACCTCAGGATAGGATCGTTATCTGTTTTATATGATATCTATAACATTACATGACCTAGTTTTATTATAAAATGATCACTCGTGGTAGTTTATCAACGTTTTGACTGAAGTGCATATCGACACTTTAAATATATTAAATGAGGCGCTGTGAAAAATAATTTAAGTACGATTATAAAATCTAAGTTGTCGATACTTTTAGTACTTTTACATCGCAATTTTTTACCCTGTATTGGTCCTCGAATGTTAACCTACGTTTTGGCATGGGTGATGTCTTATGATATATACTATCATAGCATTTAGTGCCTTGAACAGAAGTCAACGCAGAATACTCATATTTGTCTTAAAACCATCAGTGCTGAACACATTAACAAGTAACTCTATTGGCTTTACTAAAACGGAACTGTTCGTACATTGCAGCTGCTGTATCAGGTAGCTTGTTTGAAATATTTTCATCTAAACTTGTTTTTATCTAAAAAGGCCATTCTTGTTCTAATTTAAACAACACTGTGTTTATTACAGATGTCTAGAACGCCATTCTGTAATCCTTTATTATGCTGACACATTCCCATAAAACACTGCTGTGGGAACTTTTTTGTTTCACTTTATGTAAACTCAAATATATACCATAAACTATTTTAACTATTCATGTCTCATAAAAGTTTGATTTATGACTTCGACGTTTATTTACAAATACATTATTCGACGAAAAACAAACAGCAAATATCGCCATTTAAACGAAATCCTAATCGATAAATCAGAGACAAAGTTTTAGTTTAAACATATTTTATTGACATATAATAATGACAAAGGGATTAGTCAGCAAGTTTTTCCAACAAAGTTAAAGACAAATATTGATTTACACAGGACACCATTGTAAAAAGACACACGTGAACACAGACTCGTCCTTAGTGGTCTGAAGAGGCATTCTTCAGCTGTTTTTATAGTTCGATCTCAACAGAATTTGTCATTCGAATTATTGACATACTATCTCCACTGTGAGGGTATTGCAGAATAGAGTGTAGGACACTTACATAGGATAAAGAATACAACAAAATTAGTTCCATGTCATCATTTAAATATTTTCGATTGTTGACATGTTTTTTGTTTGTTTGATTGTTGTTGTTTTTTGTTTGTTTGATTATGTTAGTTTTTTGTTGTTTGTTTTTTGTTGTTGTTTTTTTTGACACGTTTTTTGTTTGTTGTTTGTTTGTTTTTTTGTTTGTTTGTTTTTTTATTTTTTATTTTCTGTATTAGTCTAACATTTTACTGCCACCTGTCCAATAAAGACGTATGGTATCGGGAATTAAACTTGGCCACAAGAGAGATCTCAAACGGTGCTGTATCTTGTCCCAAGTCGCCAACTACAGTGTAATTATCAACACTTTAGACACATATCATTAAAAGGTCATAGAAGGACAAAACAGCTGTATGATGTAATTTAATTTATTTTTGGCCCTACTGAATTTTGCCCTGCATTTAAGGCTGCTGCCTCCCTTGCATGTTCGTTAGTGGCGACTAAATTTCGAATATTATCCTTTTCTATATTTTCTAAACATTTTTCTTCTTCCTAATGTCCCCCTTTGACGCTGTCTCATTTTTTGGCCTTTAAGTGACCGTTCGCACCGGGGGCCGTGGTGGCCGAGTGGTTAAGGTGTCCCGACACTTTATCACTAGCCCTCAACCTCTGGGTTCCGAGTTCGAAACCTACGTGGGGCAGTTGCCAGGTACTGACCGTAGGCCTGTGGTTTTTCTCCGGGTACTCGCCTTTCTTCCACCTCCAAAACCTGGCACGTCCTTAAATGACTCTGGCTGTTAATATAGGACGTTAAAGAAAAACAAACAAGGCTTTCGATTCTGTACCCTGGCCGAGACATACCTAGCCCGAGTTTCCTCTGGCCTAACCTGAGCCTGGCTTTAAAAAGACATACTTCGTCCTTCCTGATCTAGTCAATGATTCTAAGGATCAAAAGTATGGGAACCAGGAAGCCAGGGAAAATGTTGAATTTTTAAGAGAAAATACACGTAATCCACAGTTAAATCAATTACGTAATCTTTAGATAATGGAAATTTTACACCTCTGCTTGCTTTTTACCGCTAATGCCCGAGTTTCCTTTGGCCCTGACACCATATCTGGTGTAGGGGCCCTGGTGTCAGGGCTATATGAAACTCGGGCCAGTTAATGCTAGGCACGTGAGTACCCGCATGTCAAATGTAAAAATTATTACATATGCAATAAAACTATTAAGTTGGTAACACTCGTGGTTTTGTTACATGTACCTGGTAAATACTCTATGTGTGAGGTACATTTCGATAACGTGTAATCCGAATGGGAATTACGAACGATTGATCGATAAGTGACCGACCTGTCTGTTATCCTGTGTTTTATTCTTCCGGGTTATGGCTAACAAAGCGGAACACTGCTTACAAACATAACATTCTAAATGACGACCAGTCCAAAGGTTCACAACTGCTACTGGGATCGCAAGCATCCAAACGTTACCAACAAGCACTGCACACCCCAGCTAGACGTCCCGATACACCCAGGACTCATTAGGAGCTAGCGACAAGACGACAACACACTGGATATGTTACAAAAGATTTATTTTTTGGAACGAAAAGGTAATTCTTAAATTCAAACTGCGCCTTCATAATGTATTATAAAATGTAACGCTTTGGAAAAGAAAATATGTAAATATTCTGTATATGACCGTTGCCATGTAATGAACGATTAACTTATAAGCTAATTAATTAATTGTCATAATATATTGCATATTTTTCTAATGTCTATTCATTTATCAATTGTACCTATAACATCCAGATTTGAACATTTTTGCTTGGGACCTTTTTAGCATTTATCCCTTTGCCTCATGGGCGTCAACATTAATTGCTAATACTTATAATGTATATAACGCCTACAAGACCACAACCTATTTCCAGGTTTCGATTCCCAGACTTTCATCAGTGTTCTGTCGGTGTTAACTATTTATTATGAATGGATGTTTGAATTAAATAATCATACATGATAGAGTTAAATAATAATATCGAATGTACAACAATATTGCGCCAACCGGTGATTTGCGCATGTTTAGCCATAAATTGATTCCAATGATTGTAAAACAATTTTTATCCCACCACTAAAAACGAATGGAATTGAAACACCCCCGCCTGTCGAAAGGACAGTACAGGGAGGTAACATTGTACCCAAACCCTATTGGAGCGAAAGATTGTTCCAACTGTTGCTCGGAACCGCAATGGGCTCGCATGGTGCTCGCAGCGGACGATTTGACGACATCCGGAACTCCTCGGGTAGGTATAGCCAACCCGAGGATGATCCGAATGCATTTGACGAGTCCGCCGCGACATTCCTGCGATGGTGCAACGTGGTTGACATGGATTAATGACGTCCCTGAATATCAGTTTTGTTTTCAATCAGTGTTAGATGATGCAGCAAAAGGATTTCGGCCGACGACTGATATGGTATAATTCCTTTGTTAAATACGTATTTTGTTCATCTATCACTAGATTTATAATTCTATTGGGTGTTATAACAATAACATATTTTGAATATATCAAAAGAATTCTATATTGTGGCAAAAAAGTTATTCGTTGAAGTACATGTGTGTATGTAGTTTAGTGTTAGCAATCAATCAAAAACTATATATTTTCTAAAACAACATTCACATATTCAGTACATTCAACAATCTTCAGACAATACTTAACTGTAGAGAAATATTTTATTCTTGAAAGGTTTTTGAGGCATAGTTAATGTGGTAAATTCATATGGACACATTTCTGAATTGAGAAAGTTGACAAAGACGTCCTGGCGGCGTTACTTTGACGCGACGACAACGCGTTATCAAAAACAGCATGACGTAACAAATATTATCTATGAGATGAGTTTAAACAAATATTTAACACGTGTTCACTCGATGGTCCTTCACCACCTCTGGTGAGGAAATAAGAAATACTGTGTGTCATATTCTAAGAAAAAACAAAAAACAACAAAAAACAACACACAAAAAACCAACAAAAAAAACCGCCATTTTGGATGTAACCGCAACAATGAATAAGTTTAAGGTTCAAGTCAATATCTGCGTAAAAATAACATTATTGGATGCGGATACCTTTATTTGGGTAGATAACGAGACATGAAACAAAACATCAGGGACAACCCTGACATACTATTATCTTTTAAGGTTGCTTGAGACAAGACAAAGTCTCAATGAATTTCATGACCCTGGGGTCTCACGTTTGGCCCTGGTTAGGGGGTAAACTTTATTATAGTTTATATAAGAAATCTTATTTTTGACCAGTATTAAGTTTCTTTAGGAATTCATTCTAACTTGGTATCAATTAGTAGTTTTGGAAGTCAGTTTGATGGTATGCAAATGTTGGTCCGACTGACCCCCAGGGGTAGATGGGCAGGGTAAAAAAAAAGGTTAAATTGACAGAAATATTTCAAAATTCTGATGACCGTTAAGGTCCATGGGCCTCTTGTCTACCTTTAAAACCGAGAAAAAAGCATTGTCTCATGAACCTCTTTTTAAATGTTTCACATACTACAAGTGCTTGGCAATCATGCCAAAATGGAGAAAAAAACATGTACATGTGTATATGGTTATCGTTATCTGTGACTACAGCATGAGGCCAGGGATTTTAGATATTGTAGGAGATATCAAGTGGATCAGCGTTTGTTTTAGGTTCGTTATCTATAGGATCAGACATCCCGCTATCTTTTTATGATAAATCGGTTTTACCTGTATGATATTTGTTATCAATATTTCCCTTTCCATTGGCCATCGTCATTTATCTCTGTTCAATCAGAAAACAAATCCTGTTTGTTTTAATCACATGGCCAAGAAAACTATTTTCTGTGATCGAAGGTACTGTACCTAATCCGTCCATTTGTTGTCAGCGCAAGTTCTAAGAAAGTACCTTCGACTGATCGAAAAAAACCAAGATAGCCGACAGACATGAGACCGGAATAACCGTAGGTATCTTTCTTTAATTTTAAATGTTGTCAAAAAGACGAATAGTCATGTTTATCATATTTTGAGATATATCGCAAACCAAGATGACCGACAGACAATTCAACAATCTTGCATTTTGACTGTTTAATTTAGTTTCTTTCTTAAATATCGAATGCGTTATTCATATCCGATTTCGGACACACCGGATTTTTTTTTTTGTTTATCGGTATTTTGCAAAAAAATATTATACAAAGCGGGCCTGACCGAAACTGTTTGGAAAAACAAAGTAGACGGTAGGAAGTCATCTTGGAAATTGCTCTTTTCTCACTTGGTAATGAAAGGACTAATCAGAACTGAAACAATATCAATAGACACCTACAACAGAGACGTCAGTAGAGATATCAATAGACATCTAGAGTAGAGACGTCAGTAGAGATATCAATAGACACCTAGAACAGAGACGTCAGTAGAGATATCAATAGACACCTAGAACAGAGACGTCAGTAGATATATCAATAGACACCTAGAACAGAGACGTCAGTAGAGATATCAGTAGACACCTAGAACAGAGACGTCAGTAGATATATCAATAGACACCTAGAACAGAGACGTCAGTAGAGATATCAATAGACACCTACAACAGAGACGTCAGTAGAGATATCAATAGACACATACAACAGAGACGTCAGTAGAGATATCAATAGATACCTAGAGCAGAGACGTCAGTAGAGATATCAATAGACACCTAGAACAGAGACGTCAGTAGAGACGTCAGTAGAGATATCAATAGATACCTAGAGCAGAGACGTCAGTAGTGATATCAATAGACACCTAGAACAGAGACGTCAGTAGAGACGTCAGTAGAGATATCAATAGACACCTAGAGCAGAGACGTCAGTAGTGATATCAATAGACACCTAGAACAGAGACGTCAGTAGAGACGTCAGTAGAGATATCAATAGACACCTACAACAGAGACGTCAGTAGAGATATCAATAGACACCTAGAACAGAGACGTCAGTAGAGATATCAATAGACACCTAGAACAGAGACGTCAGTAGAGATATCAATAGACACCTAGAGTAGAGACGTCAGTAGAGATATCAATAGACACCTACAACAGAGACGTCAGTAGAGATATCAATAGACACCTACAACAGAGACGTCAGTAGAGATATCAATAGACACATAGAACAGAGACGTCAGTAGAGATATCAATAGACACCTAGAACAGAGACGTCAGTAGAGATATCAATAGACACATAGAACAGAGACGTCAGTAGAGATATCAATAGACACCTAGACCAGAGACGTCAGTAGAGATATCAATAGACACCTAGAACAGAGACGTCAGTAGATATATCAATAGACACCTAGAGTAGAGACGTCAGTAGAGATATCAATAGACACCTAGAACAGAGACGTCAGTAGAGATAGCAATAGACATCTAGAACAGAGACGTCAGTAGAGATATCAATAGACACCTACAACAGAGACGTCAGTAGAGATATCAATAGACATCTACAACAGAGACGTCAGTAGAGATATCAATAGACACCTAGAACAGAGACATCAGTAGAGATATCAATAGACACCTAGAACAGAGACATCAGTAGAGATATCAATAGACACCTAGAACAGAGACGTCAGTAGAGATATCAATAGACATCTACAACAGAGACGTCAGTAGAGATATCAATAGACACCTACAACAGAGACGTCAGTAGAGACATCAATAGACACCTACAACAGAGACGTCAGTAGAGATATCAATAGATACCTAGAGCAGAGACGTCAGTAGAGATATCAATAGACACCTAGAGTAGAGACGTCAGTAAAGATATCAATAGACACCCAGAACAGAGACGTCAGTAGAGATATCAATAGACACCTACAACAGAGACGTCAGTAGAGATATCAATAGACACCTACAACAGAGACGTCAGTAGAGATATCAATAGATACCTAGAGCAGAGACGTCAGTAGAGATATCAATAGACACCTAGAGTAGAGACGTCAGTAGAGATATCAATAGACACCTAGAACAGAGACGTCAGTAGAGATATCAATAGACACCTACAACAGAGACGTCAGTAGAGATATCAATAGACACCTAGAACAGAGACGTCAGTAGAGATATCAATAGACACCTACAACAGAGACGTCAGTAGAGATATCAATAGATACCTAGAGCAGAGACGTCAGTAGAGATATCAATAGACACCTAGAGTAGAGACGTCAGTAGAGATATCAATAGACACCTAGAACAGAGACGTCGGTAGAGATATCAATAGACACCTAGAACAGAGACGCCAGTAGAGACGTCAGTAGAGATATAAATAGACATCTACAGTATAGACTTCCGTAGAAACCTACGGCAGTGACTAACAGTAGAGAGGTACAGATCAGACATCAGTACAGACAGTCTTCCATTGGTCGAAAAACGCTATGATCTTGACAACAGAGCTATCAATATAAATAGATTTTGCATATTATCATGTAGTTCACATTCCTCAACCTTGAACCATCGACTACAAATGATGGAGTACCTGTCACTTCCTCTTTACTAGGTTGCTTAGATAATACGCGTTAAGGTGTTTTGTGATCGGCATAAGGTAGATCTTATTTCGTTATTCTTTGGCATATGATTGGCTTATATGCAAATATTATAATGAAATATGGCGGCTTTAACAACTCAGCAAGTTTCAAATTCTTTTGAAGTTATAGAACTGGTTTTGGGTAGTTAAACCGTCTCTCTTATCATTTCTCTTACGGTATTTTAAAAGGGAAGATAATATTTCACAATTGCATAAGACTCCCCGAATAAAATTTGCATGAAACGTAAATATCAGAAGCGATATCAGGTAAATGTGTTTTGTTTTCTTCAATGAATTGACACACAAGATATAAATGTTAATTACGCGAAGTAAAAACAAACAAACAAAAAACGTTTCTTGATTGTTCTATCTTAGTCACGTGGTACAATCATGTGATACATTGTATACTAATGCTATTACGAAATCTCGATTGCAGCATGGTTCAACAGGTACTTCATATTTTGTACCCGATATAAAATATATCAGGTTGTCATAAAATTATCATTTCCGTCTTTTTTCCATCACATAGCACATGATTTTCCTATTTTTTTAATGGAAAATCAGAAACAGAGATCCGCTCGATAACCTCACGAGCTAATTAACACCTTACACTAATGTATTTAATTACGATGTGAAATTATGGATATCGTGTTTTGTTATTCAGAACCTGTGTCTTAATAAGATTTCGGAGGTATGCAGGGGGAAAGCAAACCTTCCCATTTCACACTGTTTTTATACATGTATAGTGATTTTTTTAAACATTACCGATCGGGCGGTATCTCTATTTCAGTAACTCTATCTATCGTAAGTTTTGATCAGTTTGATCCTCATTTAAACTAGATATTCCTATGTTCGGTTTTGAGTAAATTGCATGACAATGGAAGTCAAGAATTCTAAAGATGTTTATCGTATGTGACACAATATCACCACTAATTTTACACTAAAAATTAGAGGACATTGTACCTCGTGTTCAACCGGGTATTATATTGTCATCTATAATATATCCCGCAGACACAGAACTGTATTTGTATGCTTTACGACACTAAACGCACCTTTTTCACTCGGCACAAGCCTTTATGTATCTGGCAATGATGTCATATTGCTTCAAAACGTGTGACATTCACGTACGGTTATATTTCAAAATGGCATGCTCAAACATGTTGGATTTAAGTTACGTGACCTTGGTGTAATGTTTAAACAACTTCTCATTAACTTTTATCGCGTGCTAACGTTATCAACTTATCTTTTTTAACATTTCTTTGATGTTTTACATTTCGTGTATTACCGAGTACGGCCTCGATTTGTCGATCACTAAAACACATGCTGAATCGATAACGTTATCGCACACTCATATCAATAGCTATTTTTGATAATCTGGAACAGTACAGAAGTAAACAATATGTTTTATCGCACAACTTGACAAATCGAATAGTTTTAAATCTTGGCTAGATACCAGAAAGGAAAAGTCACGTAGACGTAACACTCATTTAAAATGATACCAAAGTGACGTAATATAGAAACAAGACTACAATATTATGGGTATGTGAAAATGCAAGGAGGAAGTTATACAAACATGTGTATGGTTATGTCGAAGATATGGCCGGAATATTTATTATTGCAAAGTGCAAGTTACAGACATGTGTATGACTATATATGCTCAATATTCAATAAGTAGAAATGCGACAATTAATGCAGGGCAGAGCTAACATCGTTTCCACTTGTAAATTATATAGTCAACATTTATCAATAGTATCCCATGTAACACCATATATCTCTACGTGTCTCCATAGCAACTGCCGATTTACTGCCGTATATAATGACACTTGGTCTCCCACTGAGACTAATACACATTAAGATTGCAGACAGGACTGTCTTTGTTAGGACAAACGTTTTTACTCTGACCTACTTTAAACAATCCAAGAGAATCAACTAAAAAAACAAAAAAAATGTCAAAAATTGACGCCGAGATTCTTGGTGAACAGGAAGTTAGATACCACAATATAGAATTCCGTCTAGATGGAAGGTTTACTTATCACATGAAAATAAAATAATGTTCAACTTTGACATGAAAGCTGGCATATTTGGCAGAATATGGAAATCAGGGTAACAGTTTTTATTAAGTAACATGTTGATATTTTTAGGACATTTTTAATGTTTTGGTTCTTTCGTCTTTTTATCGTATACGATAAACCAAAACTCTGCAAGAGATCATCTTTACAGTTAATTTATCGTTAAGCTATATTTCTTTTTCTTTTTTCTTTAATCCTATATCTCTTTTACAACTTATTCCTTTTCTATCCGAAACACTTATATATATTTTTTGTCTTAAAATTCCATAGAGATAGATGTTTCTCAATGTATGATATGAACCCCAGGGGTTTGGAGTGGTGAATATTATTCGTCCGGATTTTGCTTTCCCGGTCTTGTTTCCGCTTATATAGCAACCCTTACGTGCTCCCACACCAACCATCTATAGTAATCAATATAAGTTTATGGCTTCTCCGAGACGCTGGGAACTATAAAATTTATAAGCCAATAACATTGGAAGCTAACATATTTTACTTCAAAATGAAATATATACGACAATTTAACGCAAGTGCACCATACATGTTTGTGGCAGTGGAAATATGATTGGAGAAAACGACTTCAGGCCCAAAGATGTTTATTATATACTTACATTTCATAATATTCATGGCATTCTCAAGTTGTCAAAAGCAAACAACAAATCTATTGTTAGTTCGTGTCTGGATTCACGTATCGCTTAAGATACATGTATATACACATATTTGTTAGCATTTTAACAGAACATTTTACTGTACTCAGCACGTGCTCTCAAGCTGAAGAGCTGATCTGATTACTTTTGCATAACAATTATATTACTATATATCGGTTAGTGGCCGCTGAGTGGTTAAGGTCAGACTGGTCACCAGCCCCTAAGTTTTTTTTTGTTAGAACTGCTCCACTATATTCTAATACTAGATTATCTCCCCCTAGTTTGAAACTTAGGAATCAGACATATCCTAGTGACCAAAATTATAAAGGTCAATTTATCTATAATTTTAATATTCTAAAGACAGGGAGCCAGTCTAGGTTAAGGTGTCCCGACATTTTATCACTAGTCCTCCACCCCTGGGTCGCGAGTTCGAAATCCACGTGGGACAGTTTCCTGGTCCTGACCGTATACGTAGGCCGGTGGTTTTTCTTCGGGAACTCCGGCTTTCCTCCACCTCCAGGGGCCGCGGTGGCCGAGTGGTTAAGGTGTCCCGACACTTTATCACTAGCCCTCCACCTCTGGGTTGTGAGTTCGAAACCTACGTGGGGCAGTTGCCAGGTACTGACCGTAGGCCGGTGGTTTTTCTCCGGGTACTCCGCTTTCCTCCACCTCCAAAACCTGGCACGTCCTTAAATGACCCTGGCTGTTAAGAGGGCGTTAAACAAAATAAACCAATAAACCAAACTATATCGGCTGCCTTTTAGATATTTCAAAGAGACTCAGTGTTATTGAATTACAATAATACATGAACATTTTTTTTAACAAAAGCACAAGCGTATTATATGCAAAATATAATGAATACTTGACATCCTTGCTAATACACAAGGAAATTAATGTCGGAAAAAGAAATTAAAACGAAGTGATAAGAAATAATATATCAAAGTGATCGTTATTGGTATGCCTCTCGGCAATTTTTCAGAATATCTTGCGCAAAAATCATTTACCGTGCGCCCTTAACTTGTTTCAAACACAGTTTGACACACAACTAGTACATGTTTGACTGTGTAGTTTTAATGCACCGACACATTGACATAAAACACAAATGTAAAATAATCACTATTTTTAGGAAATACTTTGATTGTTAATCAACCTCAACGCATAGTGATGTAAGATAAGGGTCAACTTTCACAAAAATAAGAATTTTCAAAAAGTCTATACTAGAGGTTGTGGATATTGCTTGAAAATATTGGATATTTGAAAAAAAAACCCAAAAAAAACCCACCAAAATTTATTTAAATCTGTCAAAAAACAATTACTGTTTGGAAAGACAGGTAAACAATATATGGCTGACATAACCTTATAACACTCATTGTTAAACAATATATTTAAACACAGCGTGTTAAAAGGTGAATAACTCCTGTTGGAAAGTGTTGAAAGAAACATTGTGAACCATTACAATGTGGAAAAGTATACCTCAAGCATAAATAGTCAACAAACCTTTTTCATTCATAAATGGAGGCTTTTTTCAAAATACAGATAATCAATAGACTGTATGAAATACGTGTATTCTTTTATCTTGAGTTTAAGTATATATGCTGCTATCTTTTTAACACAACTACTAGTTATATTGTATTCAAGCTTCAACATACCCCTGGTATACAGTTTGTGTATGCAAGCGTGTATGAAAGTTTTCTTTGTCTTTGTTTTTGTTTTTTTTATCATATGCTGAAAATTTGACATAATAACGAAACTCAATATGAAAAAAAAATAATAAAACGTTATGAAAGGCCACCCATGGGTTTTATTATAGTTATGGGAAACAAATTACCAGAACGGTTAACAAAAAAAATTAAATAAACACAAAAACAACCAAAAATAATCTTGATATTCGTATACATGTAATGTAATAAGGCACTGAAATATATTTCACAGATTACCTAGGACAACTCAAACTGGAGAAATAGGACTGGAAGAAACCCTCACTGAAGAAGACTTGACAGACACCTGACAGATTGACTAGGAAATAGGATGGAGAGAATGGCTAATGAAGAAACACACTCTTTGTGTGGACGGAACCGTACATAGATAAGTACTATTTACATATATTCGGTACAAAACGTAAATCTGAAAATTTGACATGAGCTGTTTAATAGTTTTGCTTTGATTGAAGTGATAACAGAAACGCAGTACACCAGGAGACGGGTGGTACATGTAGAGGTACAGAAACAAACGTGAGTATAGTTTTAACTTTCCGCGACAGGTAAGTATGTTTTTCTTACTAAGCAAGTGAGCATCCCTGGAGCCAAAAACGAGAAAAGGTAAGACTCCAATGACCCACCCCAGACCCCTCCCCTCATATTAGGTGTGTTAAACATAGGAGTAGGCCAACATTGATAAAAACTATGTATATATATACGTTATTTTGAGAGAAGTGTCTTACACTATTTTGTGTGTGTTTAGCGATAACCACAAGTACTACTCCTGGAACAACACCGACGACTAAAGGATCAACTCCCCCTGTGATTGGTGACCGTCCCTCTGCAGGACTAGACGGTGTGTAAATTATCCTAAATTATGTAAACTTAAAGATTCATTATATTACATTATTATGAAATCATATTTTTCACAATTTCTGATTGGCTAAATTAGTGTCACGTGATTCCCGATTATACCAAGTTACAAAGAGTACAGTATAAAATATCATTTCTGGTTGAAATAGCACAATGTGTCACTCTACATACATGTAATTATCCTTTTCACTCTACACTATAACCCTTTTCTCTCTACACAATTATCCATTTCACTCTACACGATGATCTATTTCACACAATTATCCATTTCATTCCACACAATTATTTCTATCACTCTACACAATTATCCATTTCACTCTAAACAATTATCCATTACACTCTAAACAATTATCCATTTCACTCTACACAATTATCCATTTCACTCTACACAATTATCTATTTCACTCAACACAATTATCCATTTCACTGAACACAATTATCCATTTCACTCTACACAATTATCCATTTCACTCTACACAATTATCCATTTCACTCTACACAATTATCCATTTCACTCTACACAATTATCCATTTCACTCTACACAATTATCCATTTCACTCTACACAATTATCCATTTCACTCTACACAATTATCCATTTCACTCTACACAATTATCCATTTCACTCTACACAATTATCCATTTCACTCTAAACAATTATCCATTACACTCTACACAATTATCCATTACACTCTACACAATTATCCATTTCACTGAAAACAATTATCCATTACACTCTACACAATTATCCATTTCACTCTGTACGATATCCATTTCACTCAATGCAATTATCCATACTACAATTTTCACGTACTGGGTTTCTGTTGTAGGCGACTGTGGAGAACACTCGAGTCGGGCCATTTGTACAGTGGGACACAGTTCCTGTGTTAATATCGGCAGACATTGGACATGTCAGTGTGTCCGAAAATACATACAGAAAGATTCGTTATGTATCCCTAGTGAGTGTTAAATCAAATTACATATGTACCTACATTTTTATATTTGGTGATGTGATTTAGTAAATTCGACTACCTATCACACGTGACTATACAAAAGTAAGGATTCACATCTATTATATTTGAAATATTTTAACACCAATACTAACCAATTAATGATGTATTGTAGACACTGAAAGCATTTCTACGAAGTGTAATTATACATGTGCAGAATATATTTTGTTTCTTATATTATCTACAATATGCATAAATTCCATATACATGGAGATAAATAGAATATATGTTTAACATTCCAGTTCCCACAAGCATACTGGAGACGGACTATCTATTTATCGTTCAGTCAGATGCATCTATTGACACGGAAGGTAATATCCTGATAATAACTACTTAGACTATCTATCACACGTGATTGACATATAATACCAATGAGCATGTTCTCAAATGTTTTAATGTTGTATCAACATCACTTTAATATCTGATAGTAGCAATATTTAGTGAACAGCATATGCAAGGTTTAAAAACAGGAACAGTTGTAAACACTTGGCTCCAAGTAGAAAACTCTAGTTATAATAATGATAGTTGTTTTCCCGCAAAGACGCTTTATAAAACAAGCTACCTGTCTACGTCACTTTTATTGTGTTATGTATCAACTAAATGAACACAACTTTATGTGTAACAATAGAAATATGTTAAGACGTTTCATTTTACTTCTTATCGAAAGGTTCTTTCACATGTTATATTTTTTCAAATAGAAGTGAAAACTGTCGTTCCCAAGGGCTGCATTAATTATTAACAACTAAAGTTATAACAGGAACTTTTGATGTTTCAGTCGGACAAATCACTTTGATCAATGTTGATGGAATTGACGTCCACAGTACATTCGAATTACTGCCAGATTCCGGAGGATTTGGTATCAGTAGAGCAAATCCAAAGTCTGTGACTTTAACGAAAACTGAAAACACAGTTTTTATCAATCCTGTCCGACTTACTTTGATTGTGTCGTCCATTCTATCTGATAGCACAACAATCACAGATTATGCTGCAGTTACCATTTATCCAAACATAACTTCTGTTGAGACAAAACACATCACCGTAGCCGAAGGAACAAGACGTGGGAGTTTTGTAACTGAAGTTCCAGGAGTAAACAAGTACATTGGTGCTGAAAATCTAGCGTATAAAATGACTGGAAAATACAGCGATTTCTTTCATGTGGACAATCACGGAGATATTTATTGCGCAAAAACTATTTCGTTTGAAGACATGAACCAAGCAGAGGACATATATGCTTTTGTCACAGAATTAGATATCGGCATGACAATAACTATTGACGAAACAAAAATGGTCACAAAACTGTCTCTTCTGGTTGTTCGGGATACGTTCAGTCAGACAATCCCAGAAGACACTCCTGAAAATATAACTGTCGGAAGATTTGGGTCGGACACGCCATACAATCTGTTCGATTTTAACCTAACAGATACTTCTATACAATCAGTGTTTTTTAGATACTTTAATTTCAATTCTCTATCCGGTACTATACAGAAGTCATCCTTTCTTCTCGACTTTACAAACACAAACGCAAGAGAATTCGAATTCGAAATCCGCATTAGGTGGAAATCTACAATGGACTTTATCAGAGTGCCAGGTAAATTAACAATCAACGACGTAAATAATCTCGCTCCTAAGTGCGTCGAGCCGGTATCCGTTTTCCAGGTGATCTCGGGATCTCCATCAAGGTCCTATATAGGTGCGGTACAGGCATCTGATGTAGATACTGTAGGTACAGTAAGCTATATTATAGATGACGCGGAGTACTCTAAAGTATTTGACATAACTCGTCAAACTGGGGTCATCACTGCCAAGCAGGCGATGACTGCGTCTCTATTGGGAGATAGAGTCAGTTTCACTGTCGGAGCCAGTGATGGCTTTAAAACAGTAGAATGTCATGTAGTGGTTGAGATACTGAAGCTGAGTAATGAGAACGCAAATCTAAATTTGATTTTCAATGGCACGTTACAAGAGGAGACGCCTGCGCCTGCTCTGGTCGCAAACGTCTTTGTCCGGAACTATACTAACTTCAAATTCATTACCACGAAGGACGAGGAAAATTTCGCACTAAATTCCACAACTGTAAGTACACATGGAAACGTATACTGTATGGTGAAACATGGCACCAAACTTACTACGGGGACTACAATACTGTCTGCCATTTTAGTGTACCCCATAACACATAATGCTGTTTCTACTTAACAATGTATATTAATGAGATACTTGATTCCACAGTTGCTATCCACATTTCGGAATGATCTTAAGATTGATCTTAACTTAGTTTAGATTGACGCTGCATGACGCTATGACCCAGAGAGTCAAACCATTTCAAAAAGTTCCACTACACACACCGTACCCGTATAACTTTTATTTATTTAAGTTTGTGATATTTTTTTCCAATTCAATTCCAAAAGAAAAACATAATAAGATTTTTGTCTTAGATTTGGGAAAGCGGTGATGGATATGTATACTTTAGCATACACCCCTTCAATGTGAGTAATCATGATTTAGTGTCTAGCTTGACGCCAAACATTAGATCTTTTGCAGTGGATATTGAAAAATTGAAAATCATTACAAACAATAACATATTAACACGTCATCAGTATTTGTCTTTATGTGCTGCGAATATTTTTTTTTGCTTCCGTCGACTTCCATATGTAATAAAATGTTTGCAATAAAAGCACAGTATCAGCTCAAACCAAATCGCGCAGGCTTAGTAAGCAAAGGCATTAATGTAGTCATGAAAAGAACGACGTAACTATGTCTTGGTCAACCAATCGTTTATGTATTGCTTCTTTGTAAAAATGAATAAATGAACCTATACTATCAGCTATGATAATGAATTTAGATGCTAATGTGAGTAGTTTCATTCATTTCACTTCAGAACTGGCCCAGTTTTATATATCATACAATATTTACATTCTGTGTGACGGTCTCCCATTACTCCTGTGTTAAACCAGATGGTATTGATCACCGTATAAATGCAGCCCAGATCACATGACGTCACTTCCGTCAGCGTCAAAAAAATGTTTGGCAATGCGTTGCTGGTGAATCAAACCTAGCAAGGATTTCGACTTAGAACAATCGCGTAATTATGACGTCATTTTGGTGCTATGTTGATCATAGTCACGCCAAGGCTTTGTATTACACATCAATTTGAATGCAAACCAAGCACTACAATGAAATCGATTTCACATGTGCCGTTCTTTCAATTGAACAAACAGGGGAATATCTGAACTTAAATCCCAGATTTAGCAAAGAGAAAGTGAAGTTTAACGTATCTAATGTAAATATAACAATTAAACGCTTGTTAGATTATATTTATTGTCAATATCAATGCAATCTGGGTGACAGATACATATTGCATTGATCTTGCCAATAAATACAATCTACCAAGCGTTTAATTGTTAAATGTCTACATTCCTACCAACCATGTCGCTACCTATTGGAACTTGGTTGGTGGTATGAACTGTTAAATAAAACTCAATATGGGATTCTATATCCACACTCAATTCTCCGTTCTAATGAACCCCATATTACGGAAAGCTACGGAACATTACGAAAAACTACGGAACATCACGGAAAATTAGGTTTATGTCCTCAACATTAGAAACATTAACATTCTCATGCTGTAGTGTATGTTTGCAGTGGCGAGTAGTGTTATTTATAGACACGTGTGTATTGCTTAGTATTACATGTTTACTTTTTGTTCCTCATTGTTTTGTTAGTATTCATCATTTGTATTTGGCAGCAGTTAAGATTTCGCGAGAGGAAATATAGTTGAACAGTTGTATGGCTATAGTTCGTGATATAAATAGAGGTTACACAACGAGTGGTTGTTGGATATGGAATTTATTTCACACGAGTAAGTTATTTTTTAAAAGTTACAAAAGACACGAGCTTTAGCGAGTGTTTTTTGCAACTTTAAAAAAATAACTTACGAGTCTGAAATAAATTCCATATCCAACAATTGCGAGTCGTGTGACCTGTTTCTACCACAATAATATCGGCTTGAATCAAAGGGAAACGTGGCCAAGTATAATTTCGCGTATGCAAATAAAGTGTACCGGTGACGTCCGGGATCCGGTGATGTGACGTCATTCGATTATTGATGACGTCAATAACAATTGCAGCTTGGGTCAAAGTTCACCGTGTTAGCCAATCAAAATGCGTACAGAGTTTATACCACGTGTGGTATAAACAGGTTGTTAATCAACAGCTGTAATGATTAACTGATGGTCTGAGGGTTGAATAACACAGGGTATTGTGGTAGAAAAAACGTTATCGGCAATAATTACATGAAATACATGTAAACATTTTGATTTTATTTCTTGATGAATTCAGAGTTTACAAGACTGAAAAAGTCCTTATAGAGTGATAGCAAAATATCTCGGTTTACTCCACCTAAATCACTGTTATCAATTTAAAGACTTAATTAGAGAACCAAAGTTGTTCTGGTGATATATTTGATTGTGTTTTCATAAATTATCAGCCTCAACAATTTGTTATGGAATATTTTCTATAAAATATCACAGTAAACAAGGTTGTTTGTGATGAAACATTTTGATGCGTATTTCCATAAATTGCCAAGGTAATGAATGCTGTTGGCGTAGAAATATTTGTCTGTGTGTTTCCATAAATTACAAAGGTATAATAGGCTGTTGGTGATGAAATATTTTACTGTGTGTTTCTATATATTATCAATGTTTTACTCTTTGTTTCAATTAAGGGGGAGGTAACATCTAAAGTGAAACTCGATCGAGAGAAGCTTCCGCTCGTGTTCCGTGACAACAAAGTAACGTTTGGGATCCAGGCCAATTTAGACGACGAAGATTCATGCACAATCACGGTATGTCAATTACTCTATTTGTAGCACACGATATTAGCTCTGTAATATTTTGTGTTGCGCGTGAAACATCGTCTGTACCCAGGCGTTATTAAAAAAATGAATGGTACAACGAGTGAGATATTGAAATATCTTTGAAAGGTAATATTGAAAAAAAAAAAAGAAAAAAAAAAAAGAAAAACCGACGGATAATCCAAAAACCAACACGAAAATAGTTTCCTGTTCTGAGGTATTTATTATCAGATTTAAATCACTTTACGTACAAGGCCTACCTAATATCTCGTACTGTATACTATTGATCAAAAGTGCCAATTTTGCTGAATACGGTAACCCAAGCTGATATATATAGTGTTCATATCAGAGAAATATGTATATTCTGATCAGCTCATGATATGCTATAACTATTGTTTCAGATAATGGGAGAACTGACCATCACAGTAACAGATATTAACGACAACCCACCCTGCTTTGTAGGAGACGGTAATTGTACAGTGACATTTCAAGGCAGTGTAATGGAAAATGTGACCGGGAGACAGGACGTCAAACTAGTAAGTCACTATGTAATTCATACCTCAGTCTGGATCTAAATACCACATTAACAAAAGGTTGTATACATAGGTAACATTTTTGGTTCCCAATATCATTGCTTTTTTACAAAAATATGTGTATTACCTTCCGATAAATTACACCTTTATCGGTTTCCGTGTATTTACAAGGGTTCGATTTTACCCGAAATCTTTACCCGAAATCCAAGTTCATTAAGCCTTAAATGACGCAATGTATTGAAAATTCAAAACAGGAGGTGTATGATATAGAGAAAGTCTTACTTTATAAAAATACCCAGCTGCATGCAGCATAATAGCACCACAGTTTAAAATCGACTTCCACAATACATACACCAATAACAACAAAAGCCAAGCCGATAGAGGCGTATGCATATCTACGATAGCCAAGCCAATGACTTCTAGACATTCATCCAACTGCCATATACTTGCAACATTCATACACATAAACTATCCGCTTAAGCAGTCAAACTGGTTCACATCGATAATGATAGAATCACAATTTCAACATCAACTGTAAATAATCAAACATGATCACTCCCAAGATAAATAAATAAATAAAATAAGACACATTTCACTTTATATTTGGTTTTGGAAGTGATTGTGAACAAATATTTTCATGTTTTCAGAAGGATAACCGGGAACTAAAACTATTTGATCCGGATGAGACTGATAATGGTGGTTTGACGGTAACACTTGATCCGAATGATGGAAAATTAACAACAGAGGTTACAAACAATGTTGTGAACATTTTTTCCGACCACATTTTTGACCGAGAGGAAACAGACCACTTTAGTGTAACACTTCGTGTAAGTGACACGGGTGGCCATACTGCTACTGCTTCCCTAGTAATTACGATCGAAGACAAGAACGATAACCCACCGGTATTTATCAACCAGCCATACCAATACAGAATATCGGAAGACGAAGCTGTTGGATTCCATGTTGGGGTTGTAAGTGCATCCGATCGGGACACTGGACAAAACGCCGAGATTCTGTATTCACTGTACAGCAGTTATTTCAGCGTGGATGAGAGGACAGGGAACATAACGGTCAAAGGAACGCTTAATCGTGAATCGATCCCAAGTTTCAATGATACTTTGTTAGCCAAAGACAACGGTCATCCAAGTCTTACAGCCACAACTTCAGTGTTTATCCAGATATTAGATGTTAACGACAACGCACCAGTATTTACACAAAATGAGTACAGATTCATTACTGACGAAAACAACGACTGCAATGTTTCACTTGGCTCAGTGAATGCAACAGATCAGGATATCGGTAATAACAGTAAGATACATTTTACAATCTCTTTCTCTTCACGAAAATTCAGAGTAAACAAAGACGGAGAAATATTTTGCGTAGGAGCAGGTCTAGACTACGAAGACAGCCCAAATCAAAACTTCGTCGTTACAGCCACCGATGATGGTATTCCTAGCAGAAGTTCGTCGACTCATGTTGTGATTCAAGTGATCGACAAAAACGATAATGCTCCTCTCTTTAAAAACAACGTTACAGTTGTGAACGTTACGGATACAGATTTTAACCCTCCAAAACTTGTAGCCTTGCTGGAGGTGACGGACAAGGATTCAGGAGATAACAAACGATTCAGGTTCACCATTTGTCCTGAATACAATAAATCATTTACAGTAAAAGATACTGGTGCTGTATTTACAACGTCTCAAAAACCGAGTACATGGCCCAGGCTGGAGTGTAAAGTGACCGTCACAGATTATGGAAGGGAACCGCTGTCGTCTTTTGCATTCATCGAATTCTATGTCGTCGACAATTCAGGTGGTGGTGGTCAATCGGGAGTAGTTTTCAACAGCAGTAACTTTACTTTAAAAGTTCAAGAAGTATATAATAGAACTGAAGATATTGGCAGTCTATGGATTCAAAATAATCGGACATCAAATGTTACATTTGCATTGATTAGCTCGGTGGATGGTGGTATCAATAACAATAACCTAACCACTGATTGTGCGTCTTTTTACCTCGATCCTTTGAGTGGAAAAGTCACGAAGAATGGAATCCTGGATAGAGAAACAAAGGATTTATATACATTTTTGGCATCCGTTCAAGAAAATATGGATAAGGATTTAACGCTGGTATGTATACACGTCTCATATTTGTTGTTGAACGGCGGCTTAAAAAT
This sequence comes from Pecten maximus, assembly GCF_902652985.1. Classification (NCBI taxonomy): domain Eukaryota; kingdom Metazoa; phylum Mollusca; class Bivalvia; order Pectinida; family Pectinidae; genus Pecten; species Pecten maximus. Next base: position 23,142,372 of record NC_047030.1, on the reverse strand, counting down.
GTTACTACTTCTCGCAGTAGGCCAATCAGTAGCGAGGGGCTGCCACGTTGCAATTTGCCTCCTTTCAGTTTTGTGTCATAATGTATTCGACAATACCATGTCAATCTAGTACTGTATCAGTATTTGGCTTACCAAACAATCTGTACAAATGATACTTTTTAAATGTATCACAACTGTTTTTTAATACAGTAAAAAAAACCTGTCATATGCGACCTTCCAATGAAGGAAATAAAACAGGCCACATATGACAGGTGATCTCTTCTTAATCTAGGTTTAGGTAACTATTATAGTAATTAAAATGGGGAGGGGAAATGTGGACACATTTGAGAGGGATATGCTTAATTCAGATGGTCGCTAAGGCAGGTTTGACTGTATTTTTTGTCCTATTGTCTGAGTTACAATGATACCATATTGAACAGGCGTAATTATTTGAAAATGTATCAAAACGTTTTTTGCTTTATTGTACTCTTAGTATCTTAGTATTCATGGTTACATCATATTCAAACATAACGGCAGCCTTTAGCAATGTTTGACGGGTAACTTACGTACATTTCAAAGATTTTACTCTTGTAAGTGCATGGATAAAGGTAAATGATAACATTAACAATTATATCGTGTAGTTACATGCTACGTACTAACTGTCAATCAATATCACGTACAGGTTACTATCAACGTGGAAGATGTAAACGAGCCTCCAGAATTTGTGACCAAGCTGAAGCAATTCGACGTAGATGAGGATGTCCTGGGGGATATCATATCCAAAGCAGACTCAGCCATAGCAGTGGACCGTGACCTCGGTGAAAATGGTACTATGGTCTTCAGTCTGAAAAAGCAGGAACCGTTACAAGGTAATAGAATGAAATTGTGATTTACGGGTATAGCTAATCGATAGAAATTACGCTGATGTATATTGAGAAACATTTTGTTACTTGCCAGAATGTAATTATTTATATTGTTTTCTATTTAGCCAGAGTTTCCGTATAGTTTGCTATTTTTTATGGTTTTTGGATTTTTCGCTACTTATGATTTGGTACAAAATCGCCGCGAAAAAACATATACCTATACAATCAGGAAAATATGATGATTCAGTAGAGAAATCAAGGTATGTCTTTAATACATTAAGACATTCTTTCTGTTGCCAACTTTGTGGAACACAGCAAAAATTTTAAGCTTTCAATAAAGACAACTTATACAGTATATAGTGAAATATATTGAAAATTAAGTGGTAGTGAATAACATGCATACGTTTTTAAACCCATTTCCACCAAACTCGCGAGGTTTACTCGTAGGGAACAGAAACGCTATTGTCTTAAATGCAAGGTATTATCAATTTTTCAGCAAATACGATTACTGAAAAAACACAAACAATACAAACAAACAAAATATAATCATGAAAAGCGACGAACATGGAAACAATCATTGCTGCAATTAAATTGGTTTCTCGGCTCAGCTGTCATCGGCTATCATTTTAGTTGAATAGTCTATTGTTTAAGCAGGATATTTTTCCAGTTAACAAATCATTCGTAAATATAATAATCTTGAAACATACTTGACCGATTCAACCTTTCCACAAATAGAAACAACCCTTGTTTAAATCAACATCCTTCTAGATATATGAAGCAGCTGGATAATAAGACATACATTATTTTCATTTAATACATGTACTTTGTTACGTAATTGTTTTATACAATACAGACGGCCAGTTCAACTTTAAGGTGAATGATACAAATGGTGACATATCGGTGGTGCTTGGTCTAGACTACGAAACTGTGAAACAGTATAACATCACAATGGAGGTATATATACTTTGTATGATTTAATATTTACAGTTAATGAATGCATCACTACCTGTTCTCATATACATATCAATACTGTAAACCAACTTATTATGGCATGCGATTAATTTTCCGCGTATTTCGCAGGCGATTAAATTTTGAGAAAACTAATCGCCGCGAAATAGTTTCAATCATAGGTGCAGTTGGCCTTTTGACTTTTAGGACTTGACATCGCGAAATCAATTCGCCGCAAAAAAAAGTGTTAGGCATGAAAATACGAAATTAAGTTGCCGCGAAAATAAGTTGGATTACGTTAATTTCAATTTGATACAGGTTGGGGACAAGGGACATCCACCATCAGATCCTATTACTCGAACATTTAACGTTTTGGTGAACGATGTCAATGACAACGCTCCTACATTCGTCAACACAAGCAGCAAAAATGGAAAATGTCTATATGACATTAAAGTTTACGAAAATGAAACTGCAGATTCCATAGTAAGTTTACTCCTGTGAAATAACGTTATTTCAGATGATTATAAATATTAAGAAAAGTCGCCGGAAGTCACTGTTATAATGGACATCTTTTGTATTTGGCATACGATATATTGACATGTGTCTCTTGGTAGGGTAAACTTGTAAGGCTTCAGTGATATTTTTTAGGTCCATTGAATTATAAGAATTATAAGAATTATAAGTGCATGTCGTGAAGAGACTGCATGTGAACTAAACTACATGTGAATCGCTATGAAATCAAAATGCTTTTATTTAGCTGTTATGTAAGATATATGCTGTACATAACGGGTACAACGAGTCTAAGTAGTGTTGCTTAGATTATGTGCCATGAACATTTTTCATAATTCATAATTTCCGTCTCTCATGATTCATACGCTTAACTTCAATTTGTTTGGCTCTCATCAAGGTTCTAGGTTTTTCAATTAATGACGAGGATGGGAAGACATTCTTCAAAACGAGCGAACTGACTGTTAATAACCAAGATGACTGTCCTCTGAAACCAGGTACAAATTATTATGACGATGTTGTTTATTTCATTGGTCGATAGTGTCGAGGTTCATCATTGTATGAACGCATTAGTAAGATTTTCACAAGAATTTAGACTCAGTTTGTAAAAATCATGCAGACACCATAATACTAGAGGAAGCGTTGTAGACATAACCTGCTATTAGTTATTTGCCAAATTTTAACTTATGTCAAGGACACGTGTACTTACCGGGATTATCATGATGCTTTGATACGATTTGATATTATTTCACAGTGTTTAATTAAAGATAAGTGAATTGTATCGGTTGTGATGTAGACACACGGGCTTTTATAGGGAAATTTCGGCATGTAATTATTATCAAAAGTCGTAGTGATAATTGCATGTAAAGAGATTCTCAATTTCAGACACACACAAAATGAGTAAATAAATAAAATAAATAATAGAATAGATAAAATAGAATGAAAAAATGTCAGTTATGTGGATTTCAAATAGAATCTTTATCGAAATCATATACAGAAATTTTCATTCAAGAGAGTTAGGCGGCCATTCAATTGATTAGTCATTTTCATGTAAACAATTCTAGTCTTGCACATTACAGGCTTGACAAGCTATTGATGATAAATCCAGTAAATATATGTACACATAAGATAAAATTAACATAACAACATATGATGCATGAGTGTTTAAGCTTTTTAATTATTATTCTGTCTTCCAGTTACGTATGGCTTCCCAACAATGTCACTTTTGAGTGATGGGACTCTAGATTACGAAACACAGCAGGCATATGACTGCGTCATAACGGTGACCAATGTAGCGCCCCCTCGACTCTCCAACAACTGTTCGGTACACGTCAGCGTCCTAGATGTAAACGACAACGTTCCTCAAACACACGGCCCCTACAGAGTCAACGTCACTAACGGAAAGATCAATGACGTCGTCCTAATTATAAATGCTACGGATAAAGACAGTCTAGAAAATAGTCGGCTTGTGTATCAATTCGATAAGGAGACAAGTACACTAGTTTTATTTGTCTGTTTATTTATTTGGTCAACTTTTAGATGAAACTGTACAAGAAAAAACAACAACTATTCTTTATCTTAACGTATCACTAGATTACGTAAATGTGATCAAAATGAAATAAATGTCCTGTATATTTGTTTCTCGTGGTTGTCCTTGTTGGACCCAGTTCTTGGGTATGAAACCATATTTTGTAAAAATGATGCAGTAAATATTTATAGACATGTGTGTGTTTTTAAAAATATTGACTGGTGATTTATTTTTGTGCAATAAATCCCCCGCGAATACTACCAATTTTACAGTAAATAAACTTTTTTTTTCAGCTGTAATCATACTATCATATCTATTTTAACTGTTTCAGATGAGACATCCTTTTTCAAAATTGATCAAAATGATGGACGTATCACAATTATCAAAGATCTCTTTCAATTTACATGCCCTGTAGCGTCCTTTGTTGTACGGGTTTCCGACAATGGCTCTCCAGTCCTCTCTAACACCACAACGGTATGTATGTATATGTACGAATGTATTACCTTGAGACTGAGACACAACGTTCTGCTCTAGTTTTCTCTCTAGTTTTCTGTAGTTTTCGCCTAGAAATTCACCACTTGTTTGCATACTACTGTTAACCACAAATTTTTCGCGTGCTATTAATTTTGTTTATTTGTATTTAGGAGCGATTGAAATTCGCGAAAATTAATCGACGCGAAACAGTTTTAACCATAGATGCAGTAGGCCTTTTCTGTCTGAAAAATTCGTTAGGCATTAAATCGCTAAATGAATTCACCACGAAAATAAATTGGTTTACAGTATAGTATCCTGAAGTCTGTAGGTATATTCTATCCCGTATGCCTTACTTTTTTCTGTGAGTTTCTGATGCTCACTGACATTGAGTGACTTGTATGGGTCCTGTCTTGCCCTAGTCATATTCGTGTGAAGTAAGACTAAGAATACTGTTTCAAAAAATAATCGATAAGAAATAAATATTTGATAATGGTACCAGGGCTGAGGAGCACAGGGATGTCTTCCTGTCGGAGAGCATTCATTCTTCCGTACCATTCTCATACAATGAATGATACAATCTCTCCGTGTACTGTAGTTTTTTTTCTATCATTATGAATTCGTCCATGTCATATTTTGCATATGTGACTAGTACAATTTTACCTGGAACGTTTTTCATCGGTTCCGCCAGTCAGAAATCTATAGTAACATCATATTGTGGAATATGACGTTACGTCATTACTACTTAGAAACTTTCTAAAATGTTAATTTTCTGAGTTATGTGAAAAAGTATCTTAAATTGTTTAATTTCATTTGAGATTTGATGAAACTTTGAAAACAGATTTGCAATATTTAAAAATCTGTTGCTCATGTAAGATCCTTTATTATATATATAATATATATACATATACAAAAACGTACATGTATATATTTTCCTTCAAAAGAAAGCTGACAAAATGTTTTACCCCCCAAAAAACGTATAATGTAAGATGTAACACAGATAATTACATACATGCTTACTAATATTATATTGTTCTTTATATTTCAAGGTCACACTTAACATTATAAGTAATAACACACAGCCTTGGTTCCAAGGACCCGACGGCACGTGCAGCGACACACAACGCCCTTACCCCAAATATTCACTTGCCATAGAGGAAGTATTCGGTCCTGTTGACGGTAAGTGAGGAGTACAATGTGTTCTTAGTTTAACGTCTTCTTACAGCTTAATAACGATACGAAAGTGATAAAAAGTCACCGACATGACCTAGAAGGACACAACACTTGATTTATTACTTTTTGCCCTTGCTCGCGATGTATATTGAAATGTGTTTACACATTGTTTGTCTTTTGTTTAATACAAATGTGTTTACACATTGTTTGTCTTTTGTTTGATACAAATGTATGTGTGTACGGCAAAGGTAAATGTTTTAATTCTTTTGGTAAAAATTGACAAAGTCATAAAACGAATATCCGTAAATTTAGACTCGTAAAAGATTCAGAAAAAGTACAGACAGACGATGTTCAAGATGTATAATTTACGGTTAAGGCAGTGATGATTATGAAAACTGACCTGAATAAATTATTCGCATAGATATTCAAAATAATCATATATATTTTTCAGCAATCGATAACAGATAATCAGAACGTTTACAACACTGTTGAGCTAAAGACATGTGTCTCATTTGTATGGTGAACTGAATGCAGTTTTTTATTTCCATATTTAAAGAGGCATTCATTCGTTTGAGTAAAGCTTAAGTCGTCAAAATTAAACTTACTATGTATTTTGTCCAAGTAGTAAAAGTTATAATCTTTACATTGATAAGGCAGTTTTACTCTCAAGATAAACCAAAGTTCTTCGAATATTAAGTCCTGCAAATTTTTAATTCGACCCGAAGTATCAATAATTACCACAAAGACATATGGTATTTGTCTACGCCTTTTTCATAATTACCAACTGATATTAAAATGGTTTCTTTTAATGACTACAAATCCTTTAAATTAGTGACTGAAATTAACATTCGTATTTAAAAGTTAAAACATTGTATACCTTCTGATAAATTTGCAAAAACATGATACAATATATGTGATATGATTAATACGCCCTTTCCGTAAAATAAAAAAAAAACATTGATGCAGCCATAAAAGGGAATGGCTAATTAAAATATGGTAATGATCCATTGAGTTTCCTTTTGTTCTTGTTACATCATCATCCCTCTGAATTGCATTTCTTTATCTTACACATTAAAGTATATCCTGTGTATATGACATTTAATGAAAGTAACCATGAACATGATTTCTGTATACTCCAGGTATGACAGCAGACAAGGAGCTTCTCGCCATTACAGCCTGCGACAAAGACGACGGAAAGTTCGAGACATGTAACTGTTCATACGACATCGTCAATGGTGGAGAGAGTAAGTATGATTATGACCTATCAGAACCCTTCAATAAATATACGGAAGCCTGTATATTTGTATCATTACTAGTTAACAATGGATTAGAAATAGTCCAGTATCTGAAGATTACGTAATTGATTAAATCATGTGTTAATTGTACTCCTCTTGTAGCATTTAACATCTGTTCTAGGTCATCTTATCTGTCGTGACTAGATATCAACACTTTTAGTCTCTTAGTAGCAATGAAACGCCCTAGAATGACAAAACTGCTGTATATTGCGGTTATATACTGTAAATCACTTATATTTTGCGTAGGATTTATTTTCGTATTTTTTTATACGTTAGTAACACCTCAGTTACCGATATAGTAGTCTTGCACAATCTATAACCCTGATATTCACGAATTTAAAGTCATTTCTAGATAAGCGTCGCGAAATCATGTATTTGTGATGTTGAAGAGGTCAGTTCGCGAAATAAAGTACTCCCGAAATCTAAGTGATTTACGGAATATTTGTTCGCCGTATACGGGATCTCGTAAAATTCATCTCTAGTGGTGCTATATATCTACCTCCTTTGTACCATCTACCAGTTACTTCATTTATTGATGCTTTGAAAATGAACTTTTATATAATTTACCATGTTAAACCTGACATACATACATTATCTTTACTTTCAGATTATTTTGATATAAACAAAAGTACTGGCATGATACGTCAGATAAGACCGGTTAATAGAGAGAAAACTCCGTATTTCCTGTTGACTATATCTGCCGTAGACCACGGAAAACCACCGAGAACGTCACGGAATAATGCCTTCCTAAACATAACCGTCAATGACCTGGATGACAACCCGCCACGATTCGATAAAAACTCCTTCACATTCAACGTATCCAACGTAAGTTACATCTCCGACGAAGAGTAATAATGATAAAATGAAAAATAGACTGTGCCCCCCCCCCCCCCCCCCCCACCCAATAAAAGGAAGAAGAAAAAAAAGGAAAAAAACAACGTTTGAGCTACTAATTATATTCATAAGATTAAAATCTATAAGCGATCACTGTTAAGAAAGTGTTAATATTTTGTCATCTTTTCAGGCTAATTTGATATATTTCGAAATAGCATGTGTGCTATGTTATGCATTGTTAATTCAATCATGTCTTATTTACGTCAATTACGTACTGTCATAATCAGTTATATATCTAATATATATCTTACATATTATATTATGCAATTATGTTCCACGTTTTCCATATACATATGTATAGTCATAAATGGAAACGTTTGAAAAAACTACCATGTTTTGTATTGGTGGAACCGTTTTATTATTATTTATATCGGCAGCAGTCATTATATTTCTGTAGTATACAATGATTACAACAAGATAAATGTAATATACTAAACTGGATGGTTCGGTATTTTATTAACGCTTGCAATGACAATATCATAATGACGTCATTTCCATAGTTGTATCTTATAAATATTCATAACGATAAGAGAATACTGACATGATGATTGAAGAAATTTCCTAGGTGACAATATATATGTATTCTTTTAGTTTCTTTAGTTTAACGGCCCATATTGGCCAAGGGGTATTACTTGTATTACACAACAATTTTCAAGCTTTAGATTAATACAGGATAAAAGCTTGATTAAAAATGCATCTGGTGTTAAATTACAGAATCACCCTGTCGGAGAGACATTCGGACCAGTCCGAGCTAAGGATCCGGATTTCGGAAAAAACAGCAGTGCCACCTACAGTGTAGAATTTACCCAGGAGAGTCCCTTTATATATAACGAAACCACGGGATATTTCGAAATTTCTGAATCACTAACAAACATGACAGACCAGACATTTTTTGTGAGTAGATCTGATGTAATATACAAAAATCAATTTTTAATTTCTCGGTCACTTCATTGACACGGTGAAATTTCTTTTCGTTTTATCGTCACAGATGGCGTTAAAGGCGACGGGTATAACAACACCAACACCAGCATTTACTGCGATCGCCTATGTCGAAATCACGGTCTACTTCGAGGATCCTAATAAATCTACGCCAAAGTTTAATAAAAGTATGTACAGAATGAAGTCACTGAAATGAAAGTGTTGAGAGATATTGCGGGATATATAATGCAGATTTACTTTTTGAGAAATGCGACGTATCTGCTATAAACCGTTAAAATTGGATAACAAAACAATGAAATAAAATATATTTTTAAAATATTAGGGTTATACTATTATCTTACTTAACCATAACCCCTAAGAAATCAAAGCAAAAAAAAAAAAAAAACACAAAAAACACAAAAACAAAAACGAACGAACAAACAAACAAACAAAAGAAAGAAAACAAACACAAACAAACACAAACAAACAATGAAACAAAAGACTAACAACAGAAAAAGATAAGGCAGGATTGTGGAAATGGCAAAGCTAAAAACACTGCATATGAGGTAGTCATGTCCTTTACGAACATCACTCACAAATACGCTTTATTGCTAAGGCAGATTTGCGCCCTTAGAGGTATCAGTTCAAGCAATGTTTCTTTATAGAAAACTTCGTGGCAAATATTAAGATTCAACATAATATTTTAAATGTTAAATTATGCTGCAAATGCAATCCAAAAGACAAACTATCTTCAGTTTCATCCAAGTAAGTGTACTTTGAATTAAACCCAATAAATGATAATCGTACATGTACATAAGAATAACACCAGGCTCCAGACTCATCAATGTTTCTTAACTTAACCTTAACCTTAACATACAATTTACCATAGCAAAGCATTATTTGATTTTTGCGAAAACAATATTTAAAAGAAACGTTTCTGAGATTCATTAATGTCTCCCGTTTTTAGTTCAAGAATCTCCTTAAGAACTCTACATCGCCGACAGCGTGAAATCTGCTTGTCATAAAATGTACTTTTGATACATGATGCACTGCCTCACCAAGGTAAACCCATGCCCAAAGTATCAAGCAATGTAGGACATAGACAGGGGAATTCATATGCTGATCTAGGTATAGGGCCGAACATTATACATGTATATCGAACATTTTGAATTTACCGTACAAAGTTAAAAAAAAAAAGAAAAAAAAAGGAAAGAATCCCTAAGCTTTTGGAGATTGGTAACAGCGTAATGTATGTAACCTCTGGTATTGTATAAATATTAGATATTTTTGTCTTAGATTTAGCAATAAAAGGTATTAAGGAATACTGATAGAGTAACCAGAAAGGTTCGTTTTAAGTAGACTCACACATATGCAGCTTCTTATATCAAGTGATTTTTCCATAGAATTATATGCAATTGATTCATTTTACTCGAAAGTACAAACAAAATGGCCTCACGGGTAGAATGCCTTATTGAGGTTGATAATCAACGAAATATATCGCACAGAGAACCAAACCAAGTGGCCTGTATATCAGTTTTTTGTCGCTAATTGTTAACGAATTTAGGATTTGCTTCAACGTTGAACTTCAATTCTGCAGGTATTTTTGTAAACACCTTCCCATTCAGCGCCAGGAAAGGTTATCATATCGGGACGTACACAGCTGTGGATACCGACAAAGGCCGATTTGGTGATATAACGTACCACTTGGAAAGCAACTATTGGGTAAGTCATTCAATTATAACATCTATGATCGATCCTAATCTAAACATTAAATGTGTTACAGTAATGAACCATGCTGTATTTATTCAAATAGTAATATTTTAATCATAATGTGACTGACCGTACCCCTTTAGGGGTTGGAGTGGTTCGTTGTATTGTACAAAACTGTACAGTTAGAGAGCTAGTTCTACTGTACAGTTAGATAGTTCTAATGTACAGTTAGAGAGCTAGTTCTACTGTACAGTTAGAGAGATAGTTCTAATGTACAGTTAGATAGCTAGTTCTACTGTACAGTTAGAGAGATAGTTCTAATGTACAGTTAGAGAGCTAGTTCTACTGTACAGTTAGAGAGCTAGTTCTACTGTACAGTTAGAGAGCTAGTTCTACTGTACAGTTAGAGAGCTAGTTCTACTGTACAGTTAGAGAGCTAGTTCTACTGTACAGTTAGAGAGCTAGTTCTACTGTACAGTTAGAGAGCTATTTCTAATGTACAGTTAGAGAGCTAGTTATACTGTACAGTTAGAGAGCTAGTTCTACTGTACAGTTAGAGAGCTAGTTCTAATGTACAGTTAGAGAGCTAGTTCTACTGTACAGTTAGAGAGATAGTTCTACTGTACAGTTAGAGAGCTAGTTCTACTGTACAGTTAGAGAGCTAGTTCTACTGTACAGTTAGAGAGCTATTTCTAATGTACAGTTAGAGAGCTAGTTCTACTGTACAGTTAGAGAGCTAGTTCTACTGTACAGTTAGAGAGCTAGTTCTACTGTACAGTTAGAGAGCTAGTTCTACTGTACAGTTAGAGATATAGTTCTAATGTACAGTTAGAGAGCTAGTTCTACTGTACAGTTAGAGAGCTAGTTCTACTGTACAGTTAGGACATTTTAACTGTTCGTTTTCGAGATCGATTGATCTCAGTTGAGGACATTCTGTTACAAATATTATTCCATAATGACATGTTGCAGATTAACACACCGATAATATGTCAAATCGACCTCTAATGCATACGCGTAACAGATTATTTTTCTCGTACAAAATTGCACCACAACTATACCAACTCGAATTATTTTAAAACTCTTATATTTGTCTGAAATGAAAATGACGTGACTTTAACAACGACGTCGCTTTTCGCCTAATGACAAAAAGGTGACAGAAGGCTATCTCTTGGTAGCGCGTGGAAAGCGCGTGGGTAGGGCGTGAAGTTTCCTTGTCGCAGAGAAAATGAGGGAGTTTTGTGTTTCCATTACTACTACTACTACTACTACTACTACTTGTTGTTAGGATCACATATTTAATATTGATAAACAGGAATTATGATGGCATGTTGTTTTAATTTTCAGGACACATTTATAGTCGACAGTAAAAAGGGAAACATATCCCTTCTGTATGACGTCATCAACGCGATACCCTATTACATTAGAACTATGAACTTGACGTTATGGGCAACAGACGGCGGCGAACCACCCAAGTCTGGGTAAGTCGATCAGGATAGACACATATCCAAAATGGTACTTTGATGGTCATGTTTTTCGACATAAACAACGCTCCAATCCAAGATGATAAGTAACTGAAAGAATGATAAAATTCTTTGTGTCATGTCTGTATGCCTGAAATATAATGCTTATAATACAAAAACGGTAGCTTTAAGAAGGGGCATGATAATGCATCGACTGATCAACGAATGCCTTCAAAATCTATACTCTGATCCTTTCTTTGAAGAATCACCAGCGCAAGGTTATCTATAACGGCATAAGAAATATATGATTATTCCATTCCAAATATAACTCGTTCATAAAAAAAACCCATTATTTTTAATATACATGTATACCAATGAGTATTTGTAATCCATAAATCGCTTCACCTTCCGGAACACCTCCTCTTAATCTCCTTGTCCATCTTCAATGGTCTCCATTGAAATATGATTTAAAAAAAAAAATTCTTTCCTTTTCTTGCCGAGTTTTATTGATTTTGAATTCGAATTGCGATTTCATTTCCATGTTGGTATTCTCTGTCTGCTTATATCGCTCGTATTCACAGGTCTTGTGTAATCCACTACACCTTGGCGGGTCTGGAAAACAAGGAGTGTTCAGCAAGAATTGGGTCCACTCCGGCCCAGCAAACATCGGATCCGTACGAAATTCCGCTGTACGCAGCCATAGCGGTCGCCGGCTGTCTGTTACTGGTACTCGTCATCGGCTTTCTGGTAATGTTCTCCAGGTAAGGTCTATAATTCTTAAACGATTCATACATATGTGTATATCATTAATATAAATGTAAACGTTATTAATTTTACATAATATAGTAAATCCAGTTATTCCATGTTACATTTATCACGTTGTTGGCCCGGATGGAAGTACGCGTTTGGCCTAAGTGTGGGACGAAACCGGAGTACAGAGCGGAGTACGGAATCCAGACCTTTCCAAGTTCATTAAGAAAATATATATCAGCTAGTATACGGTATAAAGGATAATATCTTACATGTAGTACTATATACTACGTTTTGTTCCAAACGTATCTTTATTTAATCATTTCCACACAGAAATCGGGAAGCATTCAATAAATACCAAATGACCCAGAAACGATTGTCAACCCTAGATAACGCTTACGAACTAAAGAACGAGAGCTATCAACGTCTAAGCAAGACCGTAAGTATCAATACTTTAATTAGAAAATATAAACATAAAACAAGCTAAAATGTAGACTGTCCTAATTCGGACCACAAACGTCAATGTTGCATATATAGTACTTCAATCTATATCAATACATATATAACTATAGAAAAAAGGTCAAAAGTCACGGTCAGCAGGTATGCGAATGTAGTACCCATGGAAAGGTTTTGCCACAAGGAACACATATCTAAAATATCTAATCTGTGTCATATAGTAGAGAAATAGCTCCACTGAACTTCGTTCAGGCAAAAATACACTTTTAGAATATTATTGTTAAAATTTACTTTTTTTTCAAATTTGATCTACGGAAAATAGGTTGTACACAACAGTTGCCCGAGGCCACAAACACGATGAGCCGTTGCCCTTTTGTTTAATGTTATTCTTTTTTTCATTTATAGAGATCTAGTGGAGAGTACAACAGAACTTACGACTCCAGATTGTAAGTTAAATGTCAATGTTTTTTTTTAATCATTATATATGTATTTGTAGAATAAATATATTTAGTTTTATATTTTTATGACTTTTAAAGCCTGATTCCCCACTATCCACCTTTACACGGGGTAAACGAGCAACAATTGATAAGGCATGAACGCCCGTCACCACCAAACCTGTTGTCACACAAGTGTGACAATCTGACAGCAATTTCTTGGCCTTTGTTTCAGGGAAGAGAGAGACACATACCAGAGAGGCTATGATCAACTGGACGACTATGATCGTGCATATGATCCCGAGCCCGATTACGATGCTACAGGAATATAGTGATAAATGACAATTAAAAAGACGAAATTGATATCTAAACATCATTATAGTTAACATGTTACTTAAAATAATATGTTATATATATGCCTTTAAAACACCATGTATATATTTCAATGTGTTACCTCTTGAACTCAGACATATGAATACCGGTTTATATTTATATATATTTCGTATCAATTTGTCATCCAATTAAAGATTTTAGCGTAGATGGTAATCAAATGTAAGTAGCATATAACCTTAAATATTAATATAAAGCATGCAATGTGTTTTAATCAGCAACAAAATATTTGACGCTGTTAATTGAATCGTATGCATTGGCGCCTGCTCAAATTCAATATCCAAAATTCAGTTAACCTAAATTCACATTTTAGCAATGTATTTGAAAAAATGATTATATTATTGATTTGAGGATAAAAAAATTGTCATAAAAGAACATTTCTGCATTATCATAGATTCATATAAAGGATGTTTTTTCATCGAGGAAAATAATTAAAAGGGCTCAATCATGCATTCTTTCAATTTATTCGAAACTATGTCCCTCCATGGGAAATGTAACTTGTATCATAAATAGAGGTTATAAAGAGTGCAATGTTATGACATTTATATTAGTTTTATGTGCTTGTGTGAAAAGGACAGTAGTTGGTGAAGTAATCAGCCTTGTTCAGTTAAGTCTCTTTGCATAATAAATACTTGTGGATTGTATATTTGATATGTACGTGTAACTTAATCAAGATTTATAACTAGGTATTCTATAGAAATTGTTTTATTCACTTGCTGTAAAATACACCTGTAGACTAGTTTATGTTTCGTTCCATATAGATTTTACAATTTTTCATTTGTACAAATACGACATTCAGAATAAATTAATGTATAAACATGCTTGCTTTTATTTTAATTCTTTTCAAACCAAACCCGGTATACTTAGTAGTATTTGTTTCAGATATCACCAGTATGCATGTATGGCAAACCTGAAAATATCATCAAATCAAATATCAGAACACAGACAATAGGGTTATCCATGTTATAATAAAATTACATAGTCTAGATACCCGAGGATATACAGAGGACTGGCATGAAACGTTTTCCTGTAAAGTGAGAAATTTACTATGGTTCTCTAGGTTTGTTTGTTTTTGTTTTAACGTCCTATTAACAGCCAGGGTCATTTAAGGACGTGCCAGGTTTTGGAGGTGGAGGAAAGCCGGAGTACCCGGAGAAAAACCACCGGCCTACGGTCAGTACCTGCCAACTGCCCCACGTAGGTTTCGAACTCGCAACCCAGTGGTGGAGGGCTAGTGTTAAAGTGTCGGTACACCTTAACCACTCGGCCACCGCGGCCCCTGGTTCTCTAGGTATAAGGAACAATTCAAATGAATTATAATGCCGTAAATCATAATACTGTCAATAATGATAAGTAAGTGTTACGTCAGATTTCTGATGGGGATGACGACGTTGCTGTCACTATAATAACCCCCCACAAGACCCTGCTGTAAAAAAAATCCCGGAAAGTTTTAACAAAGAAATCGAAAAAGCATCTTTTGAGAAATATGAAAAATTGTTTCTTTCGTCATTTGAAAAGTATTATCCTATTGCATGTTTTGCTGAAATTTGATATCTTGTAATTAAGCTATCACAAGTAAAAGAAATAGGACCATTTTTGTACATCTTCGTGTGACATTCAATAATATTGACGTACATTGCAGACTTTATTGTGTCATAATTGATACACAAAGGATTTACCAGTGTCTTCAGTAATACCAAATATATTTCACTCGTTTATGTATTTGGTTTTACCAAAGACACTGTTAGATATTCAGATTCAAAATATATGGGTCAGCTTTTAATTTTCCCCGACTCTCGTTTGTAAGCAGTGCTTTGATTGGTCAAATAAAAAAAGTGATCACTAGTGATATCACTTTTATGGAATGAATAATTTTAGATATTTAACGTGTAAAAATGTAATAAATAGCATATATATTGTAATAAAGAAACAACAACACATGGAATAATATGTCAAATTTTATATAAAGTTTTCGTAGTACAAATATATAACGATTGAACACATATGATTGAAATAAATAAATTAAAAATGATATAAAAACAAACTAGTTATTTGATTGGCAGATATCATTTGATTGGCAGATATTATTTGATTGGCAGATATTATAAGATTGTACCTTAAAATAATTCTATATATAACAGAGGGAATTCAAAATATTGTACTGTAAATGTGAACAGTAAATCTAGGGCTACTATTTTTGTATTAGTTTATAGACAATGAGCTATGCTCATCAAGCCTATAGACAGTGAGCTATGCTAATCAAGTTCATAGAGAGTGAGCTATATTGGTCATGTTTATATAGATAGTGAGCCATGCTGATCACGTTTATGGCCAGTGAGCTATGATTATTAAGTTTAGAGACAATGAGCTACGCTCAACAAGTCTATAGACAGTGAGCTATGTTCAACAAGTCTATAGACAATGAGCTATGTTTATCAAGTCTATAGACAGTGAGTTATGCGTAACAAGTCTATAGACAATGAGCTATGTTTATCAAGTCTATAGACAGTGAGCTATGTTCAACAAGTCTATAGACAATGAGCTATGTTTATCAAGTCTATAGACAGTGAGCTATGTTCAACAAGTCTATAGACAATGAGCTATGTTTATCAAGTCTATAGACAATGAGCTATGTTTATCAAGTCTATAGACAATGAGCTATGTTTATCAAGTCTATAGACAGTGAGTTATGCGTAACAAGTCTATAGACAATGAGCTATGTTTATCAAGTCTATAGACAATGAGCTATGTTTATCAAGTCTATAGACAATGAGCTATGTTTATCAAGTCTATAGACAGTGAGCTATGTTCAACAAGTCTATAGACAATGAGCTATGTTTATCAAGTCTATAGACAATGAGCTATGTTTATCAAGTCTATAGACAATCAGCTATGTTTATCAAGTCTATAGACAGTGAGCTATGTTTATCAAGTCTATAGACAATGAGTTATGCTCAACAAGTCTATAGACAGTGAGCTATGTTCAACAAGTCTATAGACAGTGAGCTATGTTCAACAAGTCTATAGACAGTGAGCTATGTTCAACAAGTCTATAGACAGTGAGCTATGTTCAACAAGTCCAGACAGTGAGCTATGCCTATCAAGTCTATAGACAGTGAACTTTGCTTACCAACTATATAGACAATGAGTTATGTTTATCAAGTCTATAGACAATGAGCTATGTTTATCAAGTCTATAGACAATCAGCTATGTTTATCAAGTCTATAGACAGTGAGCTATGTTTATCAAGTCTATAGACAATGAGTTATGCTCAACAAGTCTATAGACAGTGAGCTATGTTCAACAAGTCTATAGACAGTGAGCTATGTTCAACAAGTCTATAGACAGTGAGCTATGTTCAACAAGTCCAGACAGTGAGCTATGCCTATCAAGTCTATAGACAGTGAACTTTGCTTACCAACTATATAGACAATGAGTTATGTTTATCAAGTCTATAGACAATGAGCTATGTTTATCAAGTCTATAGATAGTGAACTATGCCTATCAAGTCTATAGACAGTGAACTTTGCTTATCAACTATATAGACAATGAGCTATGTTTATCAAGTCTATAGATAGTGAACTATGCTTATCAAGTCTATAGACAAACAATTAATTCATCATTTCCTCAAATATACAATAATAGAATTAAACTCCAGTTAAATAAACTATATGAACACCGATTATTTATAGATACACATAATGTGTTTCAGACACAGTACAATTCATTTAGTGACATGATTTTAATGTACATAAAATATTTATTAAATCAATGAAATGTAAAAACACTACTGCTCATATATACCGAGCACCAAAGTACCTGTGCACCAGTATGATACGAACAATAGCTACATTTACAGGAAAGACCATGTATATTACTGGTATGGATAACATGAGGTATTTTGATTTTCACTGAATTACAAATTATATATAAAGCGGAAAATGGTACAAAATGTAACACTCATAAAAAAAATTTTCAACGAATAATTTGACACTGGGAACATGCACAGGACGAGTGTCACCTGAAAGCACACATTCTACTGTCTCCTGGGTAAAGAAGACTTGTGTTCTCGTTACACCCTACTTACACTCACAATCATATTGCGTCTGTATACTAGTGAGTCCACATAACGATGGAGTTAAAAATCTTCTGTTAATTTGATCACTGGTGTCACTCAACATGTTTTCTAAACTAATACAGTGTAACAGGACAGAACAATGTACAGATCAGGACTCGAACCAAGGACCTCCGACCTCTAGACCGATACTCTAACCACAGCATGCATTTGAGCCACATGTACCTGGTCACCAGTGTTCAGGGCCATTCCAGTTCCACTAAAGCAGTATTAATTCAAGTTTGTGTAATTCGTATGAAACCTGTTACATATTCAACTCATAATGACATGCGAGTGTTGTATACAAGATTGGCAACGAGACAATTTCAATATAAAAGTTCTATGCATTTATGATTTGAAAAGACAGTTTTGTAACTCTCAAACTCTATTCATCCTTACTTTAAAAAGATAGATTTATATATCTCTCACACATACACTAGGCATCTATACTCTGAAAAGACATTAATAGCTTTGTTCCTGGAGACAAATGCTTCCTATTTCACATACCGTATTTATCCTCAAATAAGCCCCCTTCCCTAGCTCAAGAGTTAAGTATCATATATATCCTAAAATAAGCCCCCTCCCCTAGAGTAAAATTAAGTATTTAAGCTTGCTGAGGGCTTATTAAATGTGAAACACTTTGATCTTACAATTTAAAATTGATGATTCTGCAAAAATGATGAAAGGATCCCATTTGTGTGCAGTGGCATATTTGCCGATAGATAGAGTACTCTGTCTCAGTTTTTGTGTCAGGATTTAAAAAAAGACATCACATGGTATTCAATCTTATTGATACTAAAATATAAAATATAACACAGGACACAATTGGATTAACACTACACACAGTCATATTACATATATTACAAAAATAAGGATTCATGTATTTATCATTAAGTCTGGCAGGGTAGGACTATATGCCTGACTGAAAATCACAAGAAAAGCAATACTTGGCACATAAAAACTGACATTATGAAAGGGCATTACAGTGGAATTCTATATGAGTTTTTTGAATTTGACAGTCATTGTGGAATTCTACACATGTTTTTTTTCCTGTTACTTCCTGATGGTGTGGTATTATTACAAAACTATGATCATAGCAAAAATGTAACAAAGACTCACATGTACTGTAGCTAAGTGCTACTTCAGTAAAAATATCTACCAAACGGGAGGACTCCAGGTTTGTCAAACCATAATAAGCTGTATTTTCGCCAGCACCCACTATGCATACAAATTCTTCCTTTCTGTCTTTCTCCCATTGAATATATATTTTAATGATATAGCCCTGATTCCATCATCACTTCATTTGCATCTGAACAAAAAATCTTCAGATTTCAATGCAGCATTAAAGCCACATACTCCCAAACAACCTAAAATTCTAGTTGCACACTTGTATTAATGGCAATCCAAGATGCTCATTCACGCTCTCCCAACATTAAAATGACCACTGGCCTAGACGCTTGACCAGGGAGTCCTGAGACATCAGTGTATAAAAATAACTCGCTGCATTTATATTTATAGCAAGATTTGTCACGGAGCCGAGAACGAGGCTATAACAACGTGCAGTGCACATAAACTACACACAATGCATTGCCGTTGTTTACATATCGAGCATACGTGAACTTTTCCTAATAATGCTTTCATTTAAACATATTAACAGAATATCTGCGTAATACCCAGGTAACTGTGTAATTAAACTAACATAGTTTACCTAAATACTTAATTTTAAAATGTAGCAATATGCATACAACAAAACATTGGTAAAATTTTAGATCGGTGAAGTTGACAATGTTCAAAAGCTAACCAGCAATACAAAAGACGCCCGAAAAAATCGGAATTCGAGTCTATTCCCTTTTCTTCTCTCGTTAAGTTCCAACGAATCATTTCCTTTACTAAGGAAATACTCGAGTTTTGCCGATTCCACTCACCATTGTGTCTTTTTTTGGCAGGAATCTATCTGCGTTTTCGCAGTACCAGGCTTGCGGCATTCCCCCATTTTGTATGGACTGTAAAACTCGCCGTTGCATTGTGGGACTAATTTTCAGAGAAACTTGGTCCAGCAGCCACAGTTATAATTTTTGAGAATTCCCTGTATACTTTCATAAATACACAATTTCTTTCAGTTTCTGATTCACCATAATCTGTTAGGTATGTATCAAGTCCGAAAACTGTAAAAAGCTCAAAATGTAAACATTGATATATGTTTCTTCGGGAGTATGTAGCTTTAAAGGGAGCACCATTTTGATTGTTTGATACAGTAATGAGTAAAGTCACATGTACTATTAACAGTTGGATAAACAAACAAGTAGATATGTATTGTCGAAAAACAATATCATAACAACAACAATAACAAAACAGTCAGAACCAGATCTTCGACCAAACCAACATATCTCATTAGAGGATTTGTTTGAAGGATTTTCGCCCTGTGAAGAATCAGAATCATTTTGAGATGGTGTCTCCTTGTAGTAGTTGGTGACTACCTCACTGAACAACATACAGGAGGCCTATCTCATGCTATTCAGAGCAATTAGAGTACAGTGTCTTGTCCAAGGAGACAACCACCACGACAGCACAAAGCATATTGTTTCTCAGCTTCCCAAGAAACTAGAATTGACATGGGTAGGGAGCTTCGAACCATGCATCTTCACCTGAGATAACTCGTTAGAGGGAGAGACATAATTAATGTGAAACTAATATGTAGGTGGAGTTTACTACCACAGATTATTTAGCATTAGTCCAGAAGGGAAAACTTGAAAATGTATGAGGTTTTCTTGAACACGACACATGCTACACAATAGCAACATCACTATTCTAATTGAACTAAGGGAAACCTACAATAAAGTTTTGGAATATCCTTCCAGTACTTTTCCAGAACAAGCAATAACAAGAATTGTTTATGGACAGATGACAAGCGAAAGACAAAGGATGATTTGATTTAGCCCACCATCTTATTATGTATTTAATGAGAGTGACTTGATGCTTTGATTTATAATACATGTATATTGGCAAACCTTTCAAAATATAAACCACAAAAACATTAATCTCATGATTTGGCAAGGAAATCTTTGAACCAAAAGTTGTTTTTTTTTAAATCAAACAAATTGCAATTTGACTTTATAGTATCAAATATTTGACCCAAAATGAACATTCATGTAGAACACCAGCAATATTTGACCCAAAATGAACATTTATGTAGAACACCAATTAATATTTGACCCAAAATGAACATTCATGTAGAACACCCAATCAATATTTGACCTGAAATATACATTTATGTAGAACACCAATCAATATTTGACCCAAAATGAACATTCATGTAGAACACCCAATCAACATTTGACCCAAAATCAACATTCATGTCGAACACCCAATCAATATTTGTTCCAAAAAGAACATTTATGTAGAACACCCATCAATATTTGACCCAAAATGAACATTCATGAAGAACACCCAATCAACATTTGACCCAAAATGAACATTTATGTAGAACACTCGATCAATATTTGACCAAAAATGAACATTCAGGTAAAATGCCAATCTATTTTTGTCCCAAATGAACATTATGTAGAACACCCAATCAATATTTGACCCAAAATGATCATTCATGTAAAATGCCAATCTATTTTTGTCCCAAAATCAACATTCATGAAGAACACCCAATCAATATTTGACCCAAAATGAACATTTATGTAGAACACCTGATCAATATTTGACCCAAAATGAACATTCATGTAAAATGCCAATCTATTTTTGTCCCAAAATGAACATTTATGTAGAACACCCAATCAATATTTGACCCAAAATGATCATTCATGTAAAATGCCAATCTATTTTTGTCCCAAAATGAACATTTATGTAGAACATCCAATCAATATTTGACCTGAAATATACATTTATGTCGAACACCCATCAATATTTGACCCAAAATGAACATTCATGTAGAACACCAATTAATATTTGACCCAAAATGAACATTTATGTAGAACACCCGATCAATATTTGACCAAAAATGAACATTCATGTAAAATGCCAATCTATTTTTGTCCCAAATGAACATTATGTAGAACACCCAATCAATATTTGACCCAAAATGAACATTCATGTAAAATGCCAATCTATTTTTGTCCCAAATGAACATTCATGAAGAACACCCAATCAATATTTGACCCAAAATGAACATTTATGTAGAACACCTGATCAATATTTGACCCAAAATGAACATTCATGTAAAATGCCAATCTATTTTTGTCCCAAAATGAACATTTATGTAGAACACCCAATCAATATTTGACCCAAAATGAACATTCATGTAGAACACCAATTAATATTTGACCCAAAATGAACATTCACGAAGAACAAATCTGAACATTTAGTGAGAAGGCGGACCCTGAGGATAATGCCATAGCATTTCTGCATTAAAACAGCAACAACAATTATTTCAACATCATTCTAATTCAAAGGAAAACATTAAACAGCCCAAGCCCGAATTCCTCTATCCCAATACACCAGATATTGGCTGGTCATCTACATGTATCTTTTGGTGTTGGGCTAGAAATGAGAGGGTAATTATTACCAATCCTATAATAAAATCATACATGTTATACCTAGCACATGTTGTCATGCATACTTTACTTTCTTATTTGTTACACTGTGATTATTTTCCAGTGCTCTGTGTTTTGTTGATGGTCTTGGGAATTCTGCAGCACTCTCTATAACCTACAACAACCAAATAAATACATGCAGCAATTCAATTATGAAACGGGGACTGGAAATTTTCACTTTCACTTTCACTTTCAAGATGTTGAGAATTTTGTTTATTGTACTAAATAATGAATAACTAATTACAAATTAAAGCTTATTATAAGCAATGTTAGCAATATATATATATGTATATAGCATATAAGAAAAAGAAATCTGTCCTTGCGAAGGTGAATGTATAAAAAATAACAAAAAAACAAGACTTTGCTGCAAGGCCTTTCTGCCGCCTCAGGCTTCTTCAGAAGAAGCCTGAGGCGGCAGAAAGGCCTTGCGGCAAAGTCTTGTTTTTGAGTTATTTTTTTATATACATTTTGTACAACTGTATATAATATATATTTTTCCAGAGCCAAGTTCGTATGTCAAATTTTGGTTCTTCCCTCGGTAAGATGATTGTGCCATCAAATTTAGGCATATACTAGTACATACAACCGTAAACAAGGTAAGATAAAAATAATCCTTCACCTTCTAGGGGGCTAGACATTTGCGTTATCTCAAAAACGCTAGGATAAGATTTGCATTAGCTCTCAATCGATTAAGGCCTTGTATTTATCAACTTAAGAATCTGCTCTATCAGACTGGAATCCTCTTGTCTCGCCCTAAGGAGGTCAAATACCTGGTATTCTATTAATCTTCCCACACTTCTTTCAAGTCTTTAACGCTGTATAAAGCACGAGTCAGAAGGTGCAAAACACAAAAAAAAACTTTAAATGTCGTAGTACCTGTACTTCCTGTTTTAAAACAATGACATTTACTTAAACGTACAGTATTGATCAGTGGCTCTGAATTTTCTCATCATTCAATGTCAGCTTTTATTTGAATGCTTCTCAAGAAATCTGGGCAAATCTTACCTGTGCAGGCTGTATAACTCCAATAAGAAAGAGAAGGAAAATATTGATCACTGCGGCAATGACAAACAGTTTTCCGGCTAAAGGACCACATTGATAGTAACTGGAATGGAAAAGTTTATATAAAGAGTTACAATTGACAGGATGGCTTGTTCTAAGTATTACTGAAATAAAGTTAATTGTTGGGTGTATCACCCCTTAATCAGCCAGGGTCAATTTGCATAGTTACATGTATGTAATTGGCGTTATGACACTGATAACAGGGTAGTTGTGTGATGGGTGTTATAACACTGATAACATGGTAGTTATGTGATGGGTGTTATGTCACTGATAACAGGGTAGTTATGTGATTGGTGTTATAACACTGATAACAGGGTAGTTTTGTGATGGGTGTTATGACACTGATAACAGGGTAGTTATGTGATGGGTATTATGTCACTGATAACAGGGTAGTTATGTGGTGGGTGTTATGACACTGATAACAGGGTAGTTATGTGAGGGGTATTATTACGCTGATAACAGGGTAGTTATATATATATGTGATGGGTGTTATGACACTGTTAACAGGGCAGTTATGTGGTGGGTGTTATGACACTGATAACAGGGTAGTTATATATGATGGGTGTTGTGACACTGATAACAGGGCAGTTATGTGGTGGGTGTTATGACACTGATAACAGGGTAGTTATATATGATGGGTGTTATGACACTGATAACAGGGTAGTTATATATATATATGATGTGTGTTATGACACTGATAACAGGGCAGTTATGTGGTGGGTGTTATGACACTGATAACAGGGTAGTTATGTGAGGGGTATTATTTCACTGATAACAGGGTAGTTATATATATATATGATGGGTGTTATGACACTGATAACAGGGTAGCTATGTGATGGGTGTTATGTCACTGATAACAGGGTAGTTATGTGATTGGTGTTATAACACTGATAACAGGGTAGTTATATATGATGGGTGTTATGACACTGATAACAGTAGTTATATGTGATGGGTGTTATGACACTGATAACAGTAGTTATATGTGATGGGTGTTATGACACTGATAACAGGGTAGTTATGTGATGGGTGTTATAACACTGATAACAGGGTAGTTATGTGATGGGTGTTTTGACACTGATAACAGGGTAGTTATGTGATGGGTATTATGACACTGATAACAGGGTAGTTATGTGATGGATATTATGACACTGATAACAGGGTTGTTATGTGAGGGGTGTTATGTCACTGATAACAGGGTAGTTATGTGATAGGTGTTATGTCACTGATAACAGGGTTGTGATGTGACGGGTGTTATGACACTGATAACAGGGTAGTTATGTGATGGGTGTTATGACACTGATAACAGAGTAGTTATGTGATGGGTATATGATATTGATAACAGGGTAGTTATGTGATGGGTGTTATGACACTGATAACAGAGTAGTTATGTGATGGGTATATGATATTGATAACAGGGTAGTTATGTGATGGGTGTTATGACCCTGATAACAGGGTAGTTATGTGAGGGGTGTTATGACACTGATAACAGGGTAGTTATGTGACGGGTGTTATGACACTGATAACAGGGT
Source organism: Pecten maximus (assembly GCF_902652985.1). Lineage (NCBI taxonomy): Eukaryota > Metazoa > Mollusca > Bivalvia > Pectinida > Pectinidae > Pecten > Pecten maximus. Next base: position 23,117,293 of record NC_047030.1, on the reverse strand, counting down.
AGTTATGTGATGGGTATATGATAGTGATAACAGGGTAGTTATGTGATGGGTATATGATAGTAATAACAGGGTAGTTATGTGATGGGTATATGATAGTGATAACAGGTTAGTAATGTGATGGGTATATGATAGTGATAACAGCATAGCGATCCCATAAAATGTACAAGCATGTCAACGACATAATGTCAACATGAAAGGTGTTTTGTCTTCCCTTAGCTTAAATAAATCTTCATCATCTAATAATCAAGTAAATAATGATTATAAACTTGCCTTTTAAGTCTAATAGAAGTGTCTCGAGGTTCTGCCAAACAAACCATATCATATACTCTCTCCGTTCGCATGGCCACATTTCTCCATGTATATAGTGACATAATTCTTCTGTGGGCTTCAAACGGGGGTACTTCTCTCCCTTGACGCCGATCTTCAATGGCACGCTCAACTGATGCAAGTAAGCCTTAACAAAAATTGAATCATAAATTTAAGTTTGTGTTCCTAAATCAAATAAAATTATATTGGTTGAAAACCAGCAAAAACTGCAGACATTTTGAATAGGGTAGTGGAATGGTATTTGTTGGCATTTCTAAATGAACATCTACATGTATATGGGATTACATTTTACCAGGTAATTAAAAAGTACACCAGAAAAAGGACCATTTCAACTACCAAGGACATTGTAAAAAATGTCTGGTTAATCTAGGTAAAAATAAAAAAGAGTTTGTATGATGGGAAAACGCTGAAGTAAAAATTAACAAAGGGCCATATATTTCATCATGATTATTTGTAAACTTTATTTACTTTACAACAGTTGATTATAAGCAAAACAAGTTCTGTCAACTTATTTTAATCTTTTTTCTCTGCCCAGTTTGAAGTGCGCGAGGGGTCTTACTGTGGGAGGAAACCAGAGAACAAGGGGAAAACCCACATGGTCAGGCAGGTGACCCCATATACCTTTTAAGTCCAATAGGGAAATCAAACCCCTGCCACCTAGGTGAAAGGCAAATGTGTTACCCACTATGCCACCCAACCACCCAATAATAATGATCATGAAATGTAATCATGATTATAGATTAAGACATGAAACCTGATCTTGATTGATCAAGTTCAAATAATAGTTACTGTGGTTGGCACAAAAAAACTTACTTGAGATGGTGGGTTCAGCCATATAGATGAGGTCGGGAGGCAGCACTTCCGGGACACCTCCAACTCTGGTTGTGACAACTTGCAATCTGGCAAATAAAAAATGATGACCATGATAATTTCACAAGGGCATCCATACATGTGATAGTACGTGTATTACCAACTGTTAAGCTCCATCACTGACCTAAATTCACTGTATATATGTATCTTTGTATATGTAAACAAGATTTAACATGACAAGCAATTGCAATTGATAATGCTAGCGCTTTCAGGCCTTCCTTGCCATCTTCAGGCGTTTGATTTATTACTTAGTAACGGAATGGCATCATAATGTGTTCTGACGTCATAATGGATAAAAATGCAGGGGATAAATATATCTTTGTTTATATATATATATATACATTAAAATATTCATCACGCAGACAACAGTTAAAACAAAATATTTCGTACCATATATTCACATCTGCCCATCGTCAGTAAAACAAATACAATGTACAGTTGTATAAAATCTAACATAGTATAATTGCTTCTGATAGGGAGCACCAATTTCAAATAATGGTGACCATGTCAGGTACAGAATTGAAGGGTATCATAGTTAATGTAAATTATGATTATGCGGGGCATATAGTTCTTCATCATCATATCAGAAATCCACAAGACTCTGCGCTGTTGATCGAGTCAATGGACAGTGAAGAGGCTTGTGGGTTTCCGGCAATGATGATTCTGTGAATTTTGGTTATAACCAGCCAGACAGCTGCCAATGATAAAATCAATCTGACGCAATAACTGTGATTAAGGGGATCTGTGCAATACACCAACTGACACTCATCGATTGGCTTGTTATGTGAAGAGTTCATAGCAGCATATGGTTGACAACACAATAAAACACCAGGACTTATAATATTAATCGATGCTTAAAGTAATTTGCACCAATATACCTACATGTATTGTTTTCACATTTTTTAAAGTGTTTTATTGGCTTATTTTGTTAAATGTCCTATTAACAGCAAGGGCCATTTAAGGATGTGCCAGGTTTTGGAGGTGGAGGAAAGCCGGAGTACCCAGAGAAAAAACACCGGACTATGGTAATTACCAGGCAGCTGCCCCACGTAGGTTTTCGAACTCGCAACCCAGAGATGGAGAGTCAGTGATAAAGTGGCGGGACACCTTAACCACTTGGTTAAAGACTGGACATAATAACACAGGAATTAAATTTACAATTCTTGCCATTCACTGAATGACAAATTTAACATGGCAGAACTTTTGGTGTTTTTCAAAACAGATGTTTAATATAATGCTACTGGAAGTCTAAAATCTTTATAATAACTTACCCACAACATGCCGCCTCTACAATAGCAATACAGAAGGCCTCGGTCAGTGACGTGTTCACCAGAATATCGCCCTGAACCAGGACCTACAAACAACAACAGTGGTATCTTACACTCTCTATTGGGAAACAACTACGTATCATAAATATTTCCCATTTAATTTCTTTTTTTATCCAATCATATAATTGATCATGAAGAACATGTAGCTCTATACAAAACCTTCCCCAATTGAATTTAAAAGATACCTTACATTGTTTTGTTTTCATTGTGTCATGATCGTAATTAAAGAGATATTGACAATAATTTCTGCTAAACTCATTGTCTTCGTACCGAAATGAACAATTTTTTCGTGCTGATTTTCAACCATACAAAAATCGCATTTCTTGCTGAATTTTCTTGGTCTTGTACATTTTTTCATTAGACGTAAACTTTGGACATACATGTATATATTTGTAGTAATATCATTTAAGACAGATGGTGTTTTTGTGAGGAGATATCATAGATCCCATGTGCCTTGAAGAATGAGAGTTCAGAAACTTTCTTTTTTATTTTATTTGATTTAAAAGAAAAGACAATCAAATGTGCCTTGAAGAATGAGAGTTCAGAAACTTTCTTTTTTATTTTATTTGATTTAAAAGAAAACACAATCAAATAACTCCTGAAAATGTCAGAGGATAATTATGTAAGTCAGGTCACACTTCAAATATATATATATCTATAGCTTTAATGAAAGAAAAACTAGGTTTAATGTTAAAAATTACTGGATTATCTCCCTTCCATTACACATCCACAAAGTTGACTCAACACAATGCAAGCATGTTATATGTTATGGGGAACTCAAAATTCTCTGATGAAATCAATAGGAACATATCCCGTAAAATTCATTGTAAGAAAGACAACTTGGAGACAAGCTGTTTGGTATTGATACTAATCTCACATAAATTGAACAACTAAACAACTTTTATCATTTGCATTTAATATGATTCTTTCTATAAATCAGACTTTAGAATGTATGGGGTTTACCATCATCATGTATGTTGGTTAGATATGCTCAATTTTAAACTTTGTACCATAACTATTCCTTAAAATTGTCAATATGAAATCAGACATTTTTAACAACATTACAGTTACGTGCTAAAAGTACAATAGCATATATTTGCCTAATTTATTTAATTTGTGATTAAATACAACGATTAATTGGTCAATGAAATTAATTTATAGGTAAACAACCACTATACAATCTGCAAAATTTTAATTTGCATATTTATTATTAGGCCTGTCAGTTGTTAATCACAACAATGATCCTGACTTACCTGAAACATCGTAAAAATGATGACGTCGCGTGAACAATAGCTTCACTAGAAATGTCTGTTGACGGTTTTGCTTGTTTATAAGCTTACATTAAATAGAATGGGGATAATTGTACTGTGTTTTGACATGTAGAATTTCATTTAATAGTGTATTTATCAAGAATTACATGTAATTATATATGCCCACCTGTCCAGTTTTGTCAGTATAAGCAAACTCATAAAATTCACAAAAAATTCAGCAATTTTTCAAAACACAAAAAAAAAAACAAAAAAACTCACTGATAGTATGGAAGCACTTTGTGTACATTTCAGACATGTAAAAATGCACTGCAAAACAAATATCAAATTTCACAAAATCACTAATTCTCAAATCTCACCTACATTGTACATGTAAATATGTGATTTTATCGCAAAAATAATTCTTTCTGAAACAGAGAGTGAAAAGAAAATAATTTGATTTACTATAGTATTCATTTCAATTTGGCTATTAATAATTTGTAAATCATGAATAAGAGAAGCAATAAAGATTAATACAGTTTCTCAAATTCTAAAGTTTTTACCCAAACATACAGCAAAATAATAAGAATTAATTCATCTGTAGGGTGTGTTGAGATGTTTATACTACAATACAATTATATTGCAGGTTTGTGTGAAAGGACATTGATAATTTTTGAGAAACTGAGCTCAACGGAAAACTTTAAATGTCCAGATTCCCAGCAAACTTAATTTCCTGGCACTGAACCATAAATTCTGGATAATATTCAATTAATGAAGGCTGTTGTGAGATGTCCACTATGCGACCTAACGAAGCACCGAGTTTGGCTGAAGTTGGACTATTATCAGAACAAAATGAAATAATTGACAAAGGAAGAACAAGTTCAGTCGACGGAAATAATCAGAGAGTTTTTTTTTCTTTACTTTTGTAATCAAATGGTCCATTTTCTTCTAAACTGGTTGACGAAGTTGTCTCCCTTATCTCTGCATTTTTTTAACAAGAGTACTGTGGAGTGGTAGAATAGTGTTATATACTTTTTTGCATTGAAGTAAGATTAGCATCACCTTACCAGTGCTTTAACAGTCACTTTTCACTACAAAGTCAATTTCTAACTTTACAGCAAATTTCCAAGAAACTGGTTGAAAGGAAGAGATCTCTGGACAAACAAAAATGTATGTTAGACAGACGACACCATACCATAATAGTCCTACCAAGCAAAAATGGTGTCATCTACTAATTATAAAAGATGGCAATACCTACCCAGGCAAAATGTCTTCATGTCAATTCAAGTCAAATTCAGGTCAAAAAGAGCAGAATAGTCAATTCATGTCAAGAAATTGTCCTGAAAATTTCACCTCGAATTGACATGAAGATTTTTTCCAGGTCAAATTGACTTGAAATTGACCTGAAAATCTTCATGTGAAATTGACCTCATTTTCAGGTCATTTCCAGGTCAATTTCAGATCGATATTTTTTCAGGTCAAATTTACCTCAAGACATTTTGCCTGTGTAACTAGTTCAGAATACGATGAATTACCTCTCTGACGCGTGTGTGTTCCAGGGTCCCCAGTAACGTGACTCGGTCGAGGAGCTCGTGTTGTTCCCTCACCTCCTCTAACACGATCCGTTTGGGACCATCTCCCCCTGATGTAAAACAAAACAATATTTAAGATGCCTTGGTAGCCTTCGCTAATACACAGTAGAATGCCGTCGTGATGAAAATGAAAAAAATGGGTTTGCGATGTGCTGGCAGCAGCAGATAATGTTTGTTGGGTTCGTTGTTTCTTTATGGGGTATGTTGGTTTTCCCCGTGGGTTTCCCTCCATCTAAACAACATCGAAAACAACATTTGTTCCCTTAGCTGTGTCATAATAAAACCTTTACAGAGCTTATGATGTTACCCTTGTAAATGATATAAAGCTTATTTTCATTTTCTTCAAGGCATCTTTTTAAGAAACAATTATTACCGTACAGATGATTTTAGTTACCAATAAGATGTTTTAAGCAATATCTTCCTGATTTGAGAGTAATAGACAATATTCTATATATTACCTATGATAAATTGGACATCAGGATGCCTTTTACAGATGATAGGTATGATACCAGCGAGGAGGTCCATCCCTTTTCTATACACCAATCGACTCACCACCACAATGGTGACTGAAATTAAAAACAAACGGGCATATACTTCTATTTGATAAATGGAATAACACTACCATCTAAAGTCAAAACTTCTTATCGACATAACAAGAAAGAAGTGTGATTTAAAGTACTCTAAATGTCATCTAATAACTAAAGGCTGATTGTGAGCTCCATGTTGAAGGATTTGAATTTTGTCGGACATATTATATTATTTTCAACATAATCCCCTTCAGTATCTATAGACTTTTGCCAGCGGTGTTTAAGGGCCTCATTGCCACCTTTAGAGAACTCCTTTTCTTGGCTGTTCAGAGAGTCATCTACTGCATATTAGGGTAAGGGTGCCTGAAATAGCTGTTTCAGTTTTGGAAATAGATGAAAGTCTGATAGAGCGAGATCAGATGAATAAGGTGGATGCTCAATCAATTTAAAGCCACAATCATGAATGACAGCCATGGCAATGACAGACTCTTTCAACCTTACCGATTTTGTCCATTTTGCAAAAGCCGTGTGTCTTGTTTACTTTAGAGTGCTACCTCGTCGCTATAAACTAACCAAATGAGACTAGTCCTTGGATACACGGCCCTATATAGCCAGAAAATAGTAGGACTTAAAAAGAACATCCTTGAGTACCTCCTTCAATACAAGGCTCACAACTTACCAATCAGCCCTTGTAGTGTATGCCGTTATGTAGTCATAAATCATTGTAAACATGGGATTACTTCAAGCATCAACCATATCGCTACCATAGTGTCTTTGATTTTCTTAGAATATCGTAGAACCAAACTCACTTTGGTTACACGTAATGTACAGTACATGTGTAGAGAACAATTAGTTATGATGTGTGTGTCTAGTTGACTATATGCTCAACCATCGATTTCCTTTGGTCCAAACACAGCAACTAGACTCATTTACACATGTATCATTATTTGTAAGCACGGTAGTGATTGGTTGTTTATCCACATATGTAATCATATTAGATGGAACAGCCTGACTATAGTAAATACCGGTAGTTGATGCTGGAAGTAGGCCATGGCGACAGCAACAGCTAGTTCACAATCAAAATGGCTGTTTCATTTAATTTGTTGGTAACGAAAACCCTGCTTCAACATTATTAACTGCAATAAATATGTTACATGTTGTGTATATAATTGTAGATATATATGTAGACCTATATACAACAAGCATGCTGGATATTTCTAAAGCAATACCTGTCCCCTTCCAGCCCCTGCTAAAAATACATTTTGTAGTAACAGTGACCTTGACTTTCACTCAAAAACCCTAAAACTCTAACTTAATATGTAGCTACTCATATTGAATGAACATACCGACTTTCACCAACACAACTTGAAGCATGGCTGAGAAACTGAGCGGATGAATGAACAGACACACAGATAGACAGCCAGCTACAGACAGACGGACAGATGGATGGATGGATGGATGGACAGACGGACGGACGGACTGGTTTCATTGGTAGGGCACTAATAAAGAATCTAGAAAAGCAATATAAGCAATAAACACACAGTGAAATTACAAAGAGTTATTGCCTACTTTTGCCTGGGTGACGTTTAGTAGGGTCGGGAACAAACATGGTGGCGTCCACTGCATTAGGTATAACGGACACAACATCTGGTTGTAGATTGGCCCTTAAAACTGTGTTCTCTTTACTGTAAAAACAAATAAGATACAAAACAATTTTAATGATTTTCGTTAAAAGCTTTCTATAAACCTCACCAAGTATTCCCCTATAATTTTACTGTATCTAAGTCTGCTTAGTCATAGAAATTGTTGTGTTACTGAATTTTTTTTAAAATTCACATTTGTGATACGGGTGAACCATCCTGTGTTAGGTTAATACTCTTTGATAGTGATGGCTTTACATGCAGTATCAATGCCCCTTTTTGTGGCATCAGACAATGGTTTTTAACCACAGGAGACAGGAAGAAATATGTTCGAGATTTTGGGACAATTTTCAGAAGACATCTTGAACAGCATTAATATATATATATACAATAATATTGTATGTGAAGAAATGACTGAGAATGCAACGTTACCCTTGGACATTAATTCCCAGTGATGACAGTGTGTGTAAGTTGGTGTATGCAGTTGTACTCTGATTTACATCCTGTAATGAATGTGATTCAAGGTTGAAGTGTAAAGCTACTGGACTGTCTCTTCGTATTCAAATGTCCCGTAGGTGTTCAGCGATGCGAACGCAGAATTCGCATTTAGGTTCTCCTATGTATTGTTGTTTGCATTTAGAGCATGTGACGAGGTACATAGGTAGACCATGTTTTTGGTTGTGCACCATCCTCTAAGTTTGTACGTGTACTTATGTTTGGTGTGTGTGCAAACAAAGCGTTTAATTTTGTTCATGGAACGGCAGACTATACTAGTGGTTTGGTTCAAGATCTCCTTCCAGGTGGTGAGGAAGGTCTGGTCTTGGATATTATTGGTGTACAGGTGGATGCTGAGGCCTTTGGGCGGCATGTTGCACTGGAGGCTCTCCTCTAAGTAGTCCGCTAGGTATTGTGACTGAAACATGCTAGAGGAACTATTCCTAGCTTCTTTGTAGAGTGTCATTGACTCCCACACACCCACAATTTATCCGAATGAGAGCCCCAACTCGCTGTAGACACACCAGGCTACCGATATTCGATCTTACCATGGATGATCACCACTAAGTGACGTCACAATTACAGCGCAACTACATTATGACGTCACACAATTGTCAACGTCATTCGGTAAACATATACGGTTCCCACTACAAATCACCAACATGTATATACTACAGGAGCCCCGATAACCACAACACTGGAGTGATATGCAACCACCACTTTACCAAGAAATGGAGCCTTACCAATCACATACGATACACGCACCAGGAGGAATCGTACTCTGCATCTATTGCCACCAGAACACAATACATTCTACTTACACTTTAACATGTGTCTACTTATATTTGGAATTTAACCCTTTCTTAGTGGAGCCATACAACAGTGGCAATGTTCTGATACTATCCCACACCATCTGACAGCAACTTTGCGCCATCCTTCATGGGACTGTGCCACCCTTCGCCACCCTCTGCCACTCTGCGCCATCATGCGCCACCCCCGCCACTCTGCGCCATCATGTGCTACCCCCACCACTCTGCGCCATCATGTGCTCTAAGAGTTACAATAGTAACGAAACCAGTCAGGTTCTCTAATCAGGTACCCAGACAAACTGGACTTCGGTAGACCATTCCTTCAGTCACCTTTCATCTTTAATATATATATATACAAAAAATGTATAAATATATATATGTGTTATACATATGTACCTGATTTAATATACTGTATACTGTATTATACAAATGTATGTACATTGTACATTTTATTTTCATTATTGTACTTTTTGTATCCTACAAAAGTCTGTGGTGTTTATAGATTTGATTTTGGTCTCATTGCTAGTTTTGGGAGATCTTAAGTGTGTATCATGTACAATGCGGTTGAGATATTCATATTCTAATAGTGAAACTTATGAAATCCATTTCCTCAGAAAAATGAAACAGCAGTTTCATAGTCATTCCAAAATGTTGTTCTCTATTATTTTCAGAAAGCATAATAACAGCATCAAGAACCACTACATATTCATTCTGAAATGACTTCTAAAATATAGATAAAATATGTTAACAGTGATGTATGATATCTACAAACCTAGTATGAGAAACACATATCACGTGATTACAATCAGCCAATGAGAACTGCAGGATTTTGTTGGTGAGAATGGAGCTGGCATCTGCGAATCCAAACAAAGAATGATCGGTGAAGACAGCCTTCAGTCCCAAGGTTCTGGCATGGAACATTGCCTCGTGAGCCAGTGTGGAAAATGCCTGTGACAGAAAGACAGGGGTGGAGGAATCTTTAAAAATAATTTTTTTTATAAAATAATGTGATATAATCTTTATAACATTTTCTAACAGTAGTTTTTTGTTGGGTTTATCAGCATATGAACAGCCAGGATCAGGGTCTCCTTGTAGTAGTTGGTGACTACCTCACTGAACAACATATGGGAGACCAGTCACATGCCATCCTGAGCAATTAGGGTACAGTGTGTTGTCCAAGGACACAACCACGACAACACAGACTGACCTGTTTCTCAGTTTCCAGAGAAATACAAACCAACAAGTTCGATGTTTGAGAGGATGTTTCTGGTGAACCACGCATCTCAGATTTTCACCCGAGATTAGATGGCTGGTGCTGTTACTGAATGAGCCATCGCGTCCCCTTCACTGATTTTTTGTGTGAAGATATTCCATGCTGTGAAGGGGCCATGATAGCTCAGTCAGTAAGAGCACTGGCCAAGAAATCTCAGGTAAAGATCTGAGTTGCGTGGTTCAACAGGAACATCCCCTCAAACATCTAACTTCAATGTCATACTATGTAGCAAATGTGTTGCTTCACAGTGAAATGTCTCATGCCCTACAGGGTTTCTTTCAGACAAAAACATACCTGCAGTTCTTGAGTAAAAAACGTATACAAGACAGAGTACTGCAAGCAATGCACCGTTATAAAAAACATTGAGTCGATCAAAGGGACATAATTCTGTATAATTGTTTGTTTCTTTTTCGTTTAACATCCTATTTAACAGCCAGGGTCGTTTAAGGAAGTGCTTGGATTATGAGGTGTAGGAAAGCCGGAGTACCCGGAGAAAAACCACTGACCTACGGTCAGTACCAGGCAACTGCCCCACTTGGGTTTCGAACTCGCCACCCAGAGGTGGAGGGCTAGTGATAAAGTGTCGGGACACCTTAACCACTTGGCCAACGCAGCCCTTAATTCTGTACAAAGCTGTGTACACGACTTGAGTGTAACTGTGATACCCTGCATTACTGAATCTGTATAATGTCTTGTACATGACTATCCTGTATAAAGTACAAGGCCCACCACAACCCAAAAAGTACATACCAATATCATAACACTAGAAAACGTAGGTCTAAAATTAATGCACAATACTAATTCCAACAGACAATAAAATACGGTATCAGTGATACTATTCTTATATTAACAACAGAACATCTTGTCATTTCATAAACATTTATGTCTCCTACACATATCAAACATTAAATAACAACGCGGAAACTATATATATGGACACCACTCAAAAAGTAGTTATGTAAGTACTTCCAGTTCAGAAGGTTAGCGCATGCAATCTATCATACCCTAGGAGTTGATAGAGAAATCTCTCATGTCTAAAGCTGGAAATAAATCGGTGAACTGTGGTAGAATATTTTCTCTTACCCTGGACAGGGACATCTGCAGTACAGATTCAAATTGGATATTTTTTGTCACATACTGTACATCAAAAATTACAAATTGTTATGTGTTCTGAATCTTTCATATTGTGCCATCTTAATATCCCATGAAAAACTTGCATCAAAATTGATGACCTTTTAATTTGCGACATGGTTGCGTTTCATAAAATGATGGTGTTACGCTATTTTGAGTGGCGTCATATTGCATGCCAGGTGTCTCTACCTGCAATATGTGAGATTGACCTATCCCATCCCCATAGCAACCACGGAATGACCTGTGAAGTATGTGAGAAAATGTAGAAGTGTGGTGTACATGTTCAGGTTAAGAGGCAAAATCCAGGTCACAGCAGGTTCCAAATTGTCAAATATCTCAGTTAATTTTAGGTTGATATTTCTCTTTCAGTATCATAAGTTTTGTTATCTTGAACTCGTCACTTGGTGAATGCATGGCTGTGTACAATTGTACTCATATATGCCCTCCGGAATGGATAATTTCTCGTTCTGTAACCGAGGAAATTTATGTGAGGGGGAAATTTACACTAATTACACACAGTCCTTTCGATCGCAAAAATTATCCCCACACATATTATTTGGATATCAGTTTGCATAAGCTCAAACTACAAATTGGTGGATCGATCGCGAAAAAATTACCCCCATTAATATAGTTTACATATGAAACCCCACGAAAATAACCACATTTACAGTATGTCACTGCCGAAATGGCCATGGACTATTAAGATTTTCATGTATGTCACTTACTGAATGGCCATGGACAATAATTTATTGTGATACAGTCAAACCTCGATGATTCGAACTTCGTTGATTCGAATTTCTCGCTGTATCGAACTTTTTGCTTGCTCCCGAATTTCCTTACTATATAACGCTACTAACGAACCTATGCATGATTCAAATTTTTATAAATCGAAGTTTTCGATGTATCAAACTTTTTTCATGGCCCGTTAGCTATGATGTCATAAGTAATTGACATCTCATGATTCGAACAAAAGTTTACCTGTACTGACCACTGGACAGGTGTTGGTCGTGACCCCCGCGGCAAGATTTCACACTTCTCCCCTAGATGCCCTGACTGACAATAGGGATAACGATAGCGTGTGTTGTCACTCCCGATCATGGGGTTAATTAATAATCAGACCAATTTGATAGATAAAAGGTGTATTTAGAAGCCATGACATTTAATCACTCCGGTAAAACATTTTGGTAGTCGTCTCTGATAATCTTCGCCGTCATATTCAAAGTGTCACGTTTCAAACTTATACATAAATATCCAAGTAAATCGATTATTTGTCATTCAATCATGCATTCTCCAACCGATCGGCATTCCGTATTTTATATGTTTATATGCACATAACGTAACCGCACGTGTCTTTAGCAGAAAAGCCTAACGACTTACGTAAGTGTGCATTGTACTTCTTTTGCTTTATCTATTAAACGCGATGTAAGTGTTTTGTAACCGATACATAGTTTGTTTAATTAATAAAATGCTTAGGTATAATTAATGAAAAGTATTTTTATTTTGTTGTGTTTGAGGTATAAATTAACTTTTGAGCCTGACAGGCGACGATCATCACGAAGAAACCGAGGACATGTAACGTTAACATATATGGTCATTATCAAGAAAACATCGATCTATTGTCAACCATGAATAATTCGAAGTCCCGCTGTTTCGAAGTTTTTCTGTTAGTCCCTTGAACTTCGAAACATCGAAGTTTGACTGTATTTTACTTTTTTGTCACTTACTGAATGGCCATGGACAATTGTGATATTTTCTCTTATGAAGATGTTCCTCAACAGTGGTAATGTAGTGAAGATGGTCGGCAATATACACTGGTTGTAGAAGGCTGGGAATGGCAAGTAATAAACCTGTAAAATACAGTCCAATAATATAATATCTTAAATACAGAACCTGTAGTTTTATTTTAACTGAATTGAAACACTGGTATCTTATATAATCAGAAGAGATACAGTTCACTGTCAGACTTGAACAGATGTTGCTCAAAAGTAATGTTTTATCATTCACACAAGACAAATAAAAGAATATTCTAGCTTGATCATTAAGAAGAAATAATAAATGCATTAATCATATATAAGTAAGCTTAATTTTAAATTAATCTTTGATATGAACATTGTAAGCATGTGTGGTTCAGTCTAAAATAATTGTTGATATTTTAGTTTACAGAGCTTTGTCGTAAATGAGAAAAAAAATACCTACCTGCAATAAACTCATTACCCAGTATGGTTATAATTAAACCTGTGTTATATTTGAAATATCTAACCTTGAGACCATTGGTCAGATATCGGACTCCTTTCCTGTCTCCGTAGAAATGGGTGACCACAATGACCTTGTGTCCACGTTCCAGAAGACACTGTGACAGCTGGTAGATGTGACTCTCCACTCCTCCCATGTTTGGGAAGAAAAAATCAGACACCATACTGAGAATAAAAAGTAGGTGAAAGAGTCAAATAGGTACGCCCCATACAAAAAAAGTAACACATAGATTGACAGAAGGAATGAGACAGAAGAAGTTTACAAAATTGATATAAACATTTGGTCAGTTCAAATAAATCAAAATAAATATATTGATTAACCTGTTCAAATTAAATGAAATAAATTGATGCTTCAGAAAATAAGCGTCAGTTTGAATTACAGGGCATCCAGTTGACCCTTGACTTTTCGCAATTTCAGAAGTCAAATCACAATTTCTGAGCAATCTGAAGGGTCAAAATATATGTCAAATAGACATGTCCCTTCAAACTCGAAGAGTCAGATCTCAATTTTGGGAGTCAAAAACATACTCTCAGGGGTCTACTGGATGCCCTGAATTATCAGAGTTGATATCGGCAAAAATCTCGGCTAAGAATAAAGCAAGACACAAACACATACCTGGCATATCCAATATAAATCTGATATGTAACAACAACGGCTTGAACAAATTGGCCTATCAATATACCAAAAGAGCTTAAATAGCCATCGCTTACCAAACATTGTGCTTCATGGTGTCTGTGTTGGTCAACACATCAAATTTGAATGTCCCGCTTCCCTGTCACGATACCATGATCGGTTAAAGTTTACATGTCATAAAGCACTGAGTGTCAAATCATCCCTGGAATTGTCTTCCATATCTGTAAACAAAAATACAGTATATAATATGTACTGTTGCAACTTATCATCACAGTATTTAATGAAAAGCAACTGGCATCATAATATTCATTGGCTACATCAATAATATTGCCCACAGCTTAGGCACTTGACAACATACGACGTCAACAAAAACCATCCTGCATTTTACATTGTTACTTTTTTCAGTTGCAGTAAGAATAGGGAAGCAACAACAATAGGAGATCAGGGTGTATTTATATAAGTGTTAACTGTTAATTAACATACCACCAAAATTCTTGTGTATGGCACAGGGATTTGGCAAGAATTCCCAATCCACAGCCAATATACTACATGGACTCACTGTAGGTTGGGAACATTTTCAATGTCCCTGTGAAGTACAGTTCATTCTTGGAGGTTTTAGTGATCTAATTCCTTTCTGCTTCCACTTATAATGCATTAGTTATATTTTTGTACGCTTTACCTTGTGCAATACCTGTATTGTGTGAAAGTTAGTCCACATTCTAAATCAAAGCTACAGCACAGGTGCCTGACTCGTTTTATAAACTAATAACATATAAGAGTTCATATAAAGAATCTCATTTATATGTACTCTTATATGTTATTAGATTATAAATGATTCTTTATATGTACTCTTATATGTTATTAGTTTATAAAACGAGTCAGGCACCTGTGGTTACAGTATCTCTGGACTAATAAAACTAAACAAAATGATAGAATAGTATTTGTGTTTAAGTTGTCCCTATAATTTTTAAGCAGAAAATGGTTGCAAAAACCTCACTGGACACTACAGGACACTCATTCCTCACAGGTCGCTCAGAACATAGGGCATGAGACATGCCTCTGCTCCGGCTGACACTCAATTAGCAAACTGGACCGGATACATCAGTAAAACCGATAAACCGGTGCGCTTCATTTAACTGTATCGTTTTAGATAAAGATGTTGGTAATATTGAGCTCATCTGGATCATTTTGTCAGTTTGATCGTAGACTCCATAGATAAAAATGCTTACCGCAATCATTCTTCACATGCAAAATGTTTACCCGGAAACGATACTCGCTTTTTACCTCCAATTTAGAAGAGTTCTGATCGTCACCTTTTGTACAAAGATTTGTTAGCTTAACCGCGGAAGTGGGACATGGTGGCGTTACCATTTAAGTCTAGTTCTAAAAAAGAGTCGGTGTTTCATAGAGATTAAGTATATACTCGCTACCCAATTCACACATAAATATCTGTTTAACACATCTAATGAAAGTCCTGATTTTTCTTGCACGCATTTTGTTACCGGAGACGTACATGTATCCAAGGGGCCTCTTACAGGTATCTTGTTGACCCACCTACTGTTATGTACATCCACGACCTCTCAAATGTCGATATGGTGCACACAGAGACGTATGATATACACGTCTCTGGTACAGACTATCAATATTGATTGACAAGTACTTTATTTTATATATTTGTACATATACGCTTTATCAGGCATACAAGGAAAGGGGAAAGGTGTGCACTGTTTTACTATAAGCTACATCGTAGTGCATTTATCAGGATAAAGCCTGCATATGGGAAATAAACTGCTGTACATAGCGATTCCATCGCGAACGGGTTACGTAGTTGATACCTCGCTGAATTAAATTTAGAAGCTTTTAACTTTATTTGTAAATATGTACGTTCTCCTCTATAAATTCCCCCATTGGAACCTCTAAATATGTAAACGACTTGTGTGAATTTCATCAGAGACGATTCTCACGTGACCCATTGAAGGCGTGGCGACCTTCATTCATAATATTCCAGTATGCGTGCAGACGGCTTCGTCTGCAGTTCGAAGTTGTCCACGTGTGTCCGACTGCATTGCAGATGATAGGGAGTCGTAGGTCCGTTAAATGCATGAGTTATGATTAAACTGGTGTCTGCGCTGGGTTAGGGCAGACAGCGACTGGATCTATACATTATAGGATCGCCACAGTACAGGAGCTTTCCGACATTTACCTCTCGGATGCCAATAATTGTAACGCAGTCATCACTATTTTTAGTCTGCTGAGCCGAAGACTAGAATGACCTGTTGCTATGAGGCATCCTGTTGTCTTATATTACTGATGAAACTTCCTTTGAATTCTTATCAATGAGTTCATGTACAAATAAGTAAAAATGAAATGCAAGATGATCCCCATGATCGCAACCTTTAAAAGAAATGTTAACTGAAAATGTTAGTTTCTGTTATTATTAGTTGGATAAATCAGAGACATATATATGTCTCTGGATAAATATGCTACACCAAATTGATTATAATTGATGAGTAATTTCACCTAGTTACATGACCTTGATCTATGATTGTTATCATAACTATCACATTGCTACATCAGTGTATATTGATCAGAATCATAACCCTCTATTTGACACGTGACATTTGCTAACTTATTTGTGGTTTAATATATTAATTGTTAGCTGAATTAATCGTCCCCTGAACAGCCGAAAGAGGGCTTGTATAGGCTATGCCTGTTGCCTAATTCCCATTGTAGCGAAGATCTGCACAATAAAATATTATGAAATAATAAAAAAAAAAAGTCAGGGGTATTTTGAGGAGGGGACTCCTTGTAGTAGTTGGTGACTACCTGACTGAACAACATACGGAAGGTCCCTTGTATGTCATCCAAAGTAATTCGAGTCAAGTGTCTTGCTCAAGGATAAAACGACTACAGCTCTAAACCAGTCCGTTTCTGAGCTTTCCGAGAAACCCAAACCGACACAGGTACATTGTACATATGTAGGTTCAACCGAGATGGTGTGGCCGAGGCCATATGGGCGCTCTAACCGACTGAGCTATCGCGGCCCATATCTATTGTCCTTTGGTATATTTTGTATGCTATGATGTGCAAGTTAAAGTGCACAATATACGTTGATGCATGTAGGAACTGGCCATGGTGAATGATTTGATCAACGTGATTTTGTGACCTATATTTTGAACTTCTGTGTACATTATGTTGACTCATACAACACTCGTATCTAATAAAAACCCATTTTTTTCTCTCTTTTTAAAAGTTGTCCTTTTTAAACCATTTGTTAATTGCTTTGCAACCTATATCACGGAAGTACAATGACAAATGTCCACTCCTTTGACCGTGTCTAAACTGCTGTAGCGGAAAAGCACTTTTTCAAATGCATTTCCTCTACAACAGTAGCTATATACTTTAATTCAATCTAATTAAAATCAGATGTTCACTATCACTCCGTAAACTCCGTTGAACTTTTAATATCATTAATTGCGATGTAAACAATTTAGTCCTACGTACAGGCCTTTTGTGACTAAAGATATAACGAATTAAATCGAGACCGCCATTTTTAAATACAGGTAATATAATTATCAAAAACGTAATTATCACCGACTTGATATAATTATGCCCTCTGTTGACAATTTATACCGAGGATTTCGAAGACCAGGAAGTTCGGATATGGGTGTTTCCTGATCCAGTTTTTACACCCAGCACTACAGTGACCACAGACAAACAGGGGGAAACGCACAGGATTTGAACCAAGGCGCCCTCGATCAAGATACTTATATTTGAAAGTAGTCCGGGAATGGATCACTTGGGCCTGGTACAAATCCCCACCCAAATGCTCATATATATATATATATATATATATATATATATATATATGTACATTGTATATTAATTTGTGTGTGTGTTGAGAGTTTCGTTCCTATCGACCCAGTTTACATAACAAAAATCCATAGGCTTCTGGTGTTTTATCCTGCTATCTTTAGTAGGTCCATATCAGATTTTTAAAAGGCCGACAAAACATCAGTGATCTTCGGATTTATATAATACATATTGTGCGGAAGTCTGGAAGGGGGTCGGCGTGACGGTATCTGTCACTCAGCTGATGGAACAAATTTCTTTGACTCACTGATGTGTAGCCGTGGCTTATACATCACACCGGAGATCCGGGCTCCGGAATTACTGTTTGCACGCTAGTAAAGACTGCGTTACCCTTTTCTTCTGTCCGTGCTATGTCAGCCCCATAAAAATATTTTAATGATGAAAAAATCCTCAGAAAACTCTTCCACATAATCTTAACCTGGTTATTCCGCTGGGTTATATATAGATGTATATAACCGGTAAGCTCATCTTGTCATATGATATTATTTCCAACTGCACCTGATGTACATTGCTGTGCATATGTGTAAACCATGACTGCAATTGAGCTAGTGAGATATATATACCGCCTACCCTTTGGGTACTTGCACCCGTATACACAGGGGCATGAGAATGTTGGTATACGTGTATTTGGCCATTCTCTGTTGTACATAAACATATTTTCAGACTTTTTTTTATTTATCCACCCATCCATCCATCCATCCATCCATCTATTTATTTATTTATTTGTCTGAAGGGGGGGGGGGGGGGGGGGGGGGGGGGGGGGGGGGGGGGGGGGGGGGGGGGGGGCTAGATTGAAATATAAAGATTAGTTTTACCGCATTTTATTGCAGCCCTCTAAATCGTCTGAAAATGTGCTAAATACACTAGAGGAGGTCAAGTACACGTAGACTAACAAGTAACATCAAGTACATGTGGCTTTAAAACAAGTACATGCTTTTACTTGTAATACTCATAAAATGGTAGTCTTGATAAAAAAATCCCTCATGGATCTTAGCGCCAACCATCGATTGATCTTTATTAGTTCTATATGTAAGACTGATCTTTTCTCTATTCCTCCCTTATTTATCCTTTTCCTCTTCATCATAAAACAATAGTGAAACAATGATTATTCAACTCCTGTTAAGAACTTTCTTGTTAGGTAGATAACACATCCTCTTCGTCGTTGAGGAAGATGATCAACAAACACTACATTGTAAAGTTCACACCAAATAGACACGAGAGAAGAAATCCAATTAGATTCGAACCCAGGACCTCTGCCCTCTGGGAAACGCTCTCGAAAACTGAGTTACTTACGTGCAGTTCGTAAGTAATTTCATTGTACTGTTAAGTATCTCGGGAAGCTGAGAAACTGGCCGGTATGTACATGTGCAGTCATGGCTGTGTCCTTGGGCAAGACGTACACTTTAATCTGGATACCAATGAATTCAGTGAGGTAATCAATGACCAACTTCTAAAATGAGACCACGCCTCAAATTGACGAGGCGATAGACCAAACAAACAGTTTATAGAATCTACTGAGAGTACTATGGTGGTACATTATGTATATTTAGAGCACCACGCAGCTGCCACCAGTTGTTATGCAGGTCATTGCATTTGTTGTTAAGAATTGAATAATACCATCACAGTATACAAATGCATGTCTTAAAAGAGTACAGTCTTCATTCTGACTTATACTAGGTATTTGATGTTTGGTTTGTTTTTATTTAGCGTCCTATTAACAGCCACTGTCATTTAAGGACGTGCCAGGTTTTGTAGGTGGAGGTAAGCCGGCCTACGGTCAGTACCAGGCAACCGCCCTACGTGGGTTTCGAACTCGCAGCCCATAGGTGAAGGGCTAGTGATACAGTGTCTGGACACCTTAACCACTCGGCCCCCATGTATTTGATGTGTTCTGTCATTAATCATTATTCAATTGATAACTACAAATGCCTTTTCTAAAGCCCTACCAGAGATCGAACCCTGCTTACTCTTGGATTGATAGTCTTGATAATAAAAACAAGAGATACCAGTCGGGATCTTGGCGCCCACCCTTGAATGATTATTTCCTCTAACTTTCCATTCGTTATACTTTTTCATTAGACAAGAACCTATACCAACGAAATATCAAAGATATAAATGCACATGTATAAGATCTTTCTGCGAAACTTCAATTGTCAAAATCCAAGATGGCCACCTATCGGCCATATTGTTTTCCCAATCAGACTCAATGGACACCAAAATGGACCAAGGGGAACTTATAAACGAGATTTGAGAAATATCCTTTCAACACTTCTCAAGAAACAGCGATATATATCAAGTCGTGATCCAGCATTGCTACGGGAGTTGTCGCTCCACGCACGCGACTTATATTACATGCGCGTAACTTTTATATTACCCGCGATATCGATGAATCCAATACTTTAGATTTTCTTCTGTAGTATGACAAAGCATTGTAAAACCACTATTCTCGTTCTTTGGTGGTTTAATTCTATGAAGCCTAAACTTACAACATATATAACACTTCAGGCTTAATTGGGTATACATATGTTTTAATATACAAGCGTATTAACAATAATTGTTATTATGTATATGTATAATATTAACAATGTATCATTTAAATTGTTACAAAACAAAACAAATCTGTAAAAAAACATACAATGTATGTTTAGTTTACAACTTTGTAGACAAATCACCGCGAAATCTTATAACACTCAGTAGGGCTAACATTTTTTTTCTATAAATAAAAACCAGGTGCAGCCGCCTGTGGTTACAATCACATGGCGCACATCTTAAGCCATGTGGTTGTGTGAGCGTAGTAAACACATTTCGTCTATTTTATCTATACAATATAAATGAATATAGGCTTTATAAACATACCTGTATATCCTACAATATCCCTTAATTTCTTCTCCACCCTCAAAGCGAAATATCATAATCAATTGAGGTAATGATAAACCATAAATATACAGGTGACTAGATATAGCATCACATTTGACAAGTGACGTGCACAGAAATATCGCTACTATTACTATTCAATGCACAATGACTACCTATATCGCTACTGTCTACTGCTTTACGATCCTGACCGAGCTGGCTGCCGAGTTATGTGTGAACACATAGCGATATGGCTGAACGAGTCCGCGACTTAGGCGGCAAAACTCCTTCCGACGGTACATGCACAACAGCAACTTAGCCCCGCCCTGTAGAATTACGTGGTGAGTCACGTCAATATTTTACACCGACCCGTCCCTATTCAGCATCGGGTAAAACAGCAGTTATCAGAAATTTTCGAATGATATCAACATAGATCATCGGGACATTTCGGAAACGAGCTATATGTTCTGGAGCAGCGCCGAGTGTTATTCATAATCAGGGATCGGAGTACGTGTGTATTGTGAGGTGAGCGACAGATTCGGTAAACGCACGCATACCAGGGTCGTGTTCAGGCGGCGGCCATTTTGGAAACACGGTGAGTTCAACCTACGATTATAAATCCATAATAACTGTCGCAGTTTGTGAGCTGGTCCATTTATTATACGGAAGTTGACACTTGGGAACAGACATATCGAAAAAATGGCTGATGAACGACACCGTTTAGTTTTCATGGCAAAAGTCACGGAACAAGCTGAACGATACAACGATATGGCCGAGTACATGAAAACACTCGCCATGAAGTTGCCTCTGGACTTCCCGGATACTACCGAGGAATACAAGGCTGCTAAAGAAAACGGGACGTCAACTGAAATCTTGCTTGATGACGAACGTAATCTCCTGTCTGTGGCGTACAAAAACATCGTGGGATCACGCCGTAATGCTTGGCGAGTCCTCGAATCGTCCGAACACGGTCAGCAGTGTAAATTGGACAACGGACAGACTCAAGCAAAAGACCTACAGATAACAGAAAAAATAAAAATTTGTAAAGAATGCAAAACTGTAGTGGAAGGAGAGTTGAACGCGATATGTGATGAGGTCACTGAATTGTTAGATAATTATCTCATTAAAAACGCGGACGCTGGAGGCGCCGAATCCAAGGTCTTCTACCTGAAAATGAAGGGGGACTACTTTCGCTACAAAGTTGAAGTAGCTTCAGCAGAAAACCGCGAAGAACTTTCTCTAAAATCTGAAGAGGCTTACGAAAAGGCTTGGAATACTGCAACCTCATCACTGAAGCCTACACATCCTATCAGGTTAGGGTTGGCTTTGAACTTTTCTGTATTTTACTATGAAATTAGAAACGAGCCACAAAAAGCACGAGAATTGGCTAAAGATGCATTTGACAAGGGCATTCAGGATATGGGAGATGACAAGGAGCAGTCGAATACCTACAAAGACAGCACGCTCATCATGCAACTTCTCAGAGACAACCTGGCGCTATGGACCAGCGAATCCGGCGAGAATGATGACCAGCAAGTGGAAGATGAGAACTGATGGAAGTACCAGAAGCTGCTTATAAACTTCACACTTGCTATTTAATAATTTTCTCATCAGAAAACAGTAAAAACCTCTATAGAAAAGACTTATTTTACTTTCAAACTTAAGTATTAAAACAACCGTATAGAAATCTAATTTTAAGCTAGTTCAATCTGAAGTTTGAATATGATATATATATATTAATGTATATGCAATTATGTTTTGAAATGGTTGTTATTGACTGTCGGACATATATATGATAGCCTTTAAAAACCTATCATGATTGTCTACTGAAGAAAAACAGAACTTTTGAACTGTATTGTGCAAATTTTGCATGAAATAGTACCGTTTTATTTATATGCGTGCACAAAGTTCTGTTGATTGGTTAAAACCTTATGGTAATTGATTTGATTGTTATAGTACTTGGACCAAAAGTATGAAGAGAATTTTGTGTGTGTTGTATTTGATCTTGTAGCTCAAAGTCACATTTTGGGAAATTCAGAAATTAGAAGCTATATATATATATATTTAGAGATGGAAAATGTGTATAATGGTCACATGAAAAATTCATATGATCATATTATATGGATTCTTGACATGGCTTTTTGACTCCATGAAAATCAATGAATTCATATATAATTGAAAAAATGTCATTATTTACCCGATTAATTTATGGAGAGGAAATGTGTTAGTTTATTTACAAGAAAATAGTTACAAAGCTTAAAAAATTATGCTGATGATACTGAGGTAACACCAATATATTTTTATCATGTTATGTAAAATTTAGAAATACTAACTGAAGGAATGTGTCCATCTATCTTTAATTCACTGGTAATTGTCATGCAAGCACGGCAA
This sequence comes from Pecten maximus, assembly GCF_902652985.1. Taxonomy (NCBI): domain Eukaryota; kingdom Metazoa; phylum Mollusca; class Bivalvia; order Pectinida; family Pectinidae; genus Pecten; species Pecten maximus. Next base: position 23,094,051 of record NC_047030.1, on the reverse strand, counting down.
ATAGAGTGGGCCTCCCGAAAGAGCTAGAGCAATTTTGCAAATTAAAAAAAAATTAAAGGAATATATAATTTCAGATGAATACACAATTTAATTCATTTAACATACTTGTAAAAAAACCAGTGTGACTTTCATGTCTTGTACCTAATTTACTTAGGTCAAAGTTCATATGCATATAATTGTGATAATCATACATGTGACAGTGTTTTGGTGATTTGTTTTATTTTTTTTTGTTGTTTATGTGATGTCTGCCCAACTAGATTACTATTTAATTAGACTAATTTTTTTTTAGTAATTTCAATTTTTTTTTTCATTATGGACCAATACATTTTTAATGACATCAGGAAAAAAGTTTATTCAAAACACACCATTACTTAATATGGATAAATGTTTCAGCAATATGCATGTTGAAGTACCAGTGGAGGATGTATACTACTGTATTAGTAACACTATTTTAACATGTTGTGGTGCCCTACATCACACTAGAGATTACATACTGCAAGTATATTATACATTTATCATTATTAATGTATCATTTTTTTGTCATTAAATTTGAGAAATCTGTTCAAGTCTTGATAGATTGTTTTTATTGTGTCGTCTGCGAAAAGCAAGCGACATATAGGTATCACTATGTCAGTGGCGTCGGCGAAGTCTTCTGCACACAGGTTTAGGTGCTATAACTCGAGTACCCTTTGGCAGATCAAACTCAAACTTCGTGCATATCTTTCTTATTACAAGTTCTTTCTTGAGATTGCTTTTCATGTTTAAAGGACATGGTTCAAGGTCACTGTTACTAAAAATAGATAAAATTGTTTCCGTGCTACAACCCTAACAACTTCCTGTGCAGACGACACATCCACTTCCTTGGAATTCTTGTTTGTATAATATATACCATACTAGCATTTTCCTGCACATGGATATATATAGCGGAAGGACTCTCAAGGCTATTTATTGTAGCAATAAAAATATTCCAAAAAATTTATATTAATATCTATGCAAAAGTAAAGAAATTCTTTACAGTCTTTATTCTACAACTTCTCTTTGTAAGTTCTTTATAACAAATGACTTCCAAAAACTGTATTCTTAAAATGGAATTACATTTAAATTTTAGGTTTACATTTGGCATTGATTCCCTATTAATGGTCATATGCCAACCCTGTCCAATAAAGCCAGATCTCGATTTAAATCGTCTTTTCACACTTCATATTTATTTAAATATTATGACTTCTTTATTGGGCTTGAAATACATATTGGTAGTACACCTATTCAGCTGGTGTGATGGAGTTATTCCCCTTGATTTTGAAAAAGAGATATATTTAGTTGTGATCTACTGTTAGAAATGCAATGGTAGATTTATAAAAAGTAGATGAGGAGGAACACAAGAAAATTATGGTTATGTTTACACAATTTGAAATGGGAATTATCCAAGAAGAATTGGTCATGAAATCTGAAATAATTGATCATGAATAACCTACAAATCTATCACTGGATATACAAAAAACGACTACATTTATAACTGATTTGTTCCTCCACTGTGGAAACACTGGCTAAGGTTTGCAAGGACTTCATGCATGACTAGACAGTTTATGTACCCTCAAGGCAATTACCAAAGTTCCTATTCTGTCCAACGCCTGGCATTTAACATTTGGATGTGGACAGTCAAAGACTCCAATTCGATAAAATATTGACAATCCTCCTGAAACTGGCCCATGTATGCTTGAAACCAATATTCTTCATAGGCTGTCTAATTATAAAAGTACATGTACTTTAAATTATCAAAATTGTGGATTTCATTGCCATTGTGCTTCAGCTTTTCCTATAGGGGGGAGGGGCTATATTTACTATGTAGTTTATGATTTATATTGGCAAATTATAATGATATTTTGATGATTTTTAAGTCGACTCAACCCCACTGGATAAGGGCCGGGAAAGCATCCAAAAGGGTAGAATTAGTTTATTTCAGTAATCGTTAACTCCGAACCAGTTATGCTTGGTAAGTATTCAATATCTTCATAGAAGTCTTGAAATGGCTTGATAGGGTCTTGAGGTGTTTATTCAAAATTGTGATTTTCATTACTCAATGCCAGAGGTGAAGTTAAGTTTGTATACATGTAGGAATATTATACTTTCAGCAATATCTTGTTCATTTTTAGCCCATCATCATGAGGACTATTTAATTACATATATCAATGCATGTTCCATTGTACACATCTGTTCATAACAAATCCTTGTTATCACTATTTCTTGAGAAGTACTGGAAGAATATTTCTTGGTAGGCTCTATATATGTCTCTGGCTCTAGGCTCTAGTTGTACCCATTAAATTTCGCCTGTTTGGGAAAACAAAATGGCTGACAGTTGGCCATCTTGGATTTTAACAGTATATGTTTGTTAATGTTATTTCTGGAGAAGTACTGGAAGGATATTTCTTAAATTCGCATGAAGGTTTCCATAGGGACTTGGTTGTGCCCATTCAATTTTGTCGGATTGGGAAAACAAAATGGCTGACTGGAAGGATATTTCTTTAATTTGCATGAAGGTTTCCATAGGGACCTAGTTGTGCCCATTCAATTTTGAGACTGCATGGAAACAAAATGGTCGACAGGTGGCCATCTTTATTATTATTGATGTGTGCTATGGCTATTTCTCGAGAAGTACTTGAGGATTATTTCTCAAAATTCACATGACGGGTTTCCCTTGGCACCAAGTTGTGGCCATGTGATTTTGAGTCTGATTGGGAAAACAAAATGGCTGACAGCGGCCATCATGGATTTTATAACAGTTGGAATTTGTTATTAACATATTTCAGAAGGTTCTTAGATCTTTCTTGTACTTCAAATGCAGGTTCCCCATGTTATGAAGTTATTAAGAGGAAATAAAAGAATAGATTAGTCTTTCATAGGATCGATAAAGATCATTTAATAGTAGGTTCCAAGATCCCTCTGGACTCTTGTGATATGGAAATACCGATAACAAAATAATTCAAGCTTGCTTTCAATAGCAATCACAGAATGACAGCTTAATTATTTGAAAATTTTGACTCGGATTATGATCAATCTCCTGTTGGTGAGAAGGGCCCTCCTCAAGTTGTCTTATGCAATAATGCAACAATCAAATGCTCATCAAATCAGAGACCTATAAATGAATATGTATATATAATTTTCTGACAAATTACAGCTATATGAAAAAAATATATGTTGATCAAGAAAAATATTTTTTTGTTGTAACTTCTAGAGACCATGGTAGGTTTACATGGTAATTTTCACGTTAATGTTCACATGTCGGGTCAAAAACACCAAACGAATAATTAATATACAGAGGTATATACCAGACCTCGGTGACGTTAAGGCCCCTGGGCTTCGTGTTATGAAACATATGTCTCGGTAGCCGTGATTACTAATGCCCTGATAGCCGAAAGCTGTTGTGATGCTGTCATAATGAGTTCAGTTGAAGTGAGAGTTTCCGATAGACCACTCGACCACAGAACGAGCTGGTTATAGATGCCCGGACGGATGGGGGTATCTATTCATTGGGTTATTTCCCTTGGAACCATAAAAAGTGGCTGACAGGCGTACATCATGTATTTTTATAGGAAAAGATTACATAGTGATTTTTCTCTGAAAAAAAACGAAGTTAACTTCCATAACCCCTACGATTGCACAAAAGACAAACATGTATGCTTAACAAAATGGCTGATAAGCCATCTTGGGTTTTGATATTTGCATGTTATTTCTTTGAAGGATCCGTTGTCTATCCTAACTTCTCCTAGAAGACTGTAAACAATTGCAACTGGACACTGATCCTTGGTCAGGATGTATCTGGGATAGAAAAATGCATCAAATAATTGGCCCAGAAGACCCAGAGACTTGATTCTTCGCCAGCAGATACCTACATTTAGGATGAAATTATAAAACGTTTTCAAATGACGTTGGCATTTTCTACGGTCTCAAGTGTCAAATACGTGATTAATAACCATGGGGGTTTTCTTCTTAAATATAAGACAATAATCCAGTTGGTGTCTAGAATATAGTGCTATAAAATTTCTCATAAAATGACCTTGATCTTTTTCCCAATGTCATATAGGGATCAAGTAGGTCAAACTATTTTAAGAATCATTTCCTGAAGTGCTATAAACTTTCTTCATCTAAAAGGTCTTTACCCGTTTTCAAGGTCACGGTGGTAAAAAGTAAAATAAATAAATTAATGAAATAAAAAAGATAAATAAACCATTCAAGTTTCAAGGGTAATAAGATCAGATGTGAAAAAAAAACAACTTGCGAACACTGGCTTCAAATTCTAGAAGACCCTTGATACCGAGTGTCCTTATACATACGTATACATTCGCCTATTCGCCTATTCCCCTAATTTTAGGTCACATGGTCAAATTTGTTAAATAATGCAAGCATTAATATACCTCCCAAGTTTCGTATTCGACTCAGGGTATTGGTATTTAGCCAGTAGGTTTACGTATACCTGAGATGAAGTGCTATAAATGATCTTGACCTATTTTCAAAGTAATTGTCGTCAAATACAGTATGTTAAGAGCATTTATGAATCGTCTGAAGCACAGGGACTTGAGAATTCGTTACAGTCTACATATATTTGGACATTCCCTAGTGTATATAATTGTGCTATACATACTAAGGGAGGTCCAAATACATGTAGACTAACAAATTCTCAAGTCCCTGTGGTCTGAAGTAGGGTTCGGATATCTAGTCAGTATTTGATACAATAACACCAGTGATGGAGAGCTATGGTACGCCTCGGTTTTATTTATTTTCTTTAATTGAACATTTTCCATAGGACATCATTATATGATTTAAGGAAGGTTCCTTAATTGAGATTTCCCCTTAAATTCTGTAATGCTTTCCCATTGGAATTATCCAGTTAAGGAATGTCTTCAAGTTATGGAACATTAATTGATAAAACCAGATCCAGGTACATAATATCGTTTTTGTTTCTATTTATATATCTGTATGAATAATTACTACACTGTTTATGGCTGCATTTACATCACAAAATTCTATAATAATCTAACCGGTAATTTATGATGCAAGGCATCATGTCAAAAGAAAATTGTCAAATGTTTTATAACATGTGTATATCTATTTAAAACTATTTTCACTCACGGATTGGCCACTCACTCCCCTTCTCCGCTCCAGATCCGTGCCAACAGTTGGAGAAAACCGTCTGCAAAGGGAGGTAACTCTAAGTAATTAGCCGGTATATTTACAGATAACGTCCGATCCATGTGCTAAAATCTACATGCATTTAAAAGTGACCAAAGTTTTACCATAGTGAAATGTGATTTTCTTCATAATATTAATTGGGATTTTTTTGCGCGAAATGGGAAATGCTGTATTATTTTGAACACTTAGGCTAGTACCGGTTACTTTCCATTAAGCGCTAAATACATGTACAAGCATGTGATCTGAGAACTCAACGCCTGTGTGATTTACATAAGGTAATATGTGACCTTACAGCAATCCGGTTCACTCGCTTCTTCAAAGTAAATTAAAGTACATTTGTGATGATATTCGGACGTATCATTTGAACAAACCATGGCAAATCAAAATATATCATCTGATGGGTTTTCTTTATCGAGTGGAGATTTGTATTCATTAATACAAAACCCCACTGACGAAATATACATGTGAACTTTATTTAAATTAGGTTATAATTGATTTAAGTACAATATATTGCCAAAAATCTTTCAAGAGTTACCTAGAAAATTATTAAGATATTATAAAGGTTAAAAAACAACAAAAAACAAAACAAACAAAAACAAAAAACCAACAAAAAACCCGGGTTTCCTCTTTTCTCAGATACGTGTTATGAATGAAGTACATATATATATATATATATAATCGGATGATTTGCACCATTTTAGCTTAATGTACCAAACGGACAATTTGTTATTTATATTCTATACCTGTTTCGTGGTTTATTGTGTTTATTTGGGTATTTGAAATAGACTGAGTGGGCGCGAGATCTCGATCGAGTGACGTCAGCCATAAAAATATATATCCTACACAAATTGGTATTGTTGTTATTGTTGGAGTTTTAATGGATCAGTTTTACCACGTCATAACATTTTACACACCATTAACAGAATTAAGCGGCACATTTTCACGTGTTTTATCGATAAACCCATCTAAATGTATTCCTTTAAAAGTGAAAAACTATATCAAGCATTCTGTGAAGATATTCGTGAGAGTTTTTTACTTTTTATTTTTAAAATTTGATAAGATGTGAAATTTAGGATAGTCATTGTCAAATTCTTGACTATATATGGGAAAATGCAGACGAAGATTACGTATGAGGTTTATTGATATAAATTTGAACAGTGAGTACATGAGGACATTAGACCTGTTTCTTCATGGTACATATAGAATCGCAAAACATTAGAAGCGATTTTACACGACATACATGTTTCACTAAATAACGAAATGTTTGTTAGATATTGCACCTACATGACCCCCATCGTGAGAGGCTTGCTAAATCGAACTCCTGTGTCTTCTATTTAATTGTTTCTTTGTTTGTTGGGTTTATCACCTTGTGAATACCCAGGGTCATTTTGAAGCGGGGTATCCTTGTAGTAGTTGGTGACTACTTCAATGAACAATATACGGGAGGCACGTCGCAATGCATCCAGGGCAATACGGGTAAAGTGTCTGGTCCACGGAAACAACCACGGCAGCACAGACTGGCCTGTTTCTCAGCTTCCCGAGAATCACAAACAGACACGGGTAGGCTAAGCTGCTGAGCTATCACGTCCCCCTCACCTGAGGTTGCTTGGCCGGCGCTCTAACTCACTGTGAGCTATCGCGGCTCTTTTTGTTCAGTGTCTTCCGTTTAAGGATATTAGGAAAATCAAAATCGGTTTAGTGGGACAATGCATGTGACCAAACTATTTGGTGAAAATGTGTCCAGTTTCGTATAAACCTGTATTACTTATCCCAAAATGTGACTTGTTTCGCCTCAGACTATGTCCTTGTATAGCCACTTTGGAGGACTATTAAACGTTTGGAAGGACCGGTATTTTCCTAATGCAGAAACCACTATAAAATACTCAAGTCCCGTGAAGTACGTATTGTGTGGTACACAAATCTTAGGGTAGAAATAAACTTAAATAGACTAGCCAATGACATATTGACGCAAACACAATTTTGTCGTACAAAACAATGTACAGAAACAGGAATGAGAGACACTATAGGTTTAAAATGGAATCGGCCATAATACAGGACACACTCGTGTACAAGCAAGGTAAGTTCCGACCAACACTGGAGGGTGTAGCTGAAGATCCAAACAAAGTCATCCCTAATTCTTGTCCTGTGTATGTTCTAGGGTTCGATATCAACTCTTTATAACTAGCAAAACACCAGTTAAATTACAGGAAATGCTACTTATAATCTTATATCGCACATTTTCGCTAGTATGTCTTCCCCTGACAATCTATTCATACACGCAATACACAAGCATAAATAGAGACAAAATATGAATGGAAAAAGGATACCAACATTAGAAATAATGATTTTATGACGAATGAGTGGTAATAAGTGGTGCGATTCCTCTACTTTCTCTACTTTTCTTTCTATTAAAATTAATGAAAGCACTGCTGTAAAATTTGCTAGTTCAAAATTTCATTTTACCAGCGGAAAATTTAGGCCTTTTCAATCAATCACTGGTGATGAAAAAAGGTTAATTTCGACCCCTTTGTTCTTGAAGGCGGTGGTTAGGATCACATTGGAAGTCCAAGAGAAGAAGGCCATCGCTTCAATAACCCGGAACTCACTTAAGTGCCCATGTAAATGTTTAAACGACAAAATCATAACAACGAGAAAAGCGCAGTGGCAAGACCCCCTCCCCAATTGGTGACAAAGATATCACATAAGAAATTATGAAATTGTCAAAATAGTGTGCTGTGCTGCTGTTGTACGAGATCCCTGTGTAATCAGCAGAGTTACTGGAGAGGCTAGCGAATAAAAACAAGCGTCACATATATTGCATGGTTTGTAGTCACTCCATACATTGGCAGATCAGTGCAATATGAAACATGGCTTAGAGGGAAGTAAGGATATCAAATAAGAAAAAGGACATAAAAAGCTGTATAGTTGGGGATGTCATAGACAGTAGGGAACCTTTATGATCCAGAATGTCCTTCCGTGCTAAGGTTTGTACACAACTCTCATCTTATTTCAATCCGTACTTCCCCACGCGATGTTAGGCAGCTTTACAACAATAGCAATATAGATGGAAGCACAACTTACTGGGCTGATAAGGCGACATCCTAGATATGGGTAGCCTACTACAGAAAACATTACGCAGATCATAATCTTTTGATACTGAACGTAGACATAAAAAGCTGAAATGCCTGGACATTATGGCAGTTGCCAGGTACTGACCGTAGGTCGGTGGTTTTTCTCCGGGTGCTCCGGCTTTCCTCCACCTCCAAAACCAGGCACGTCCTTAAATGATCTTGGCTGTTAATAGAACATCAAAATAAAACCAAACTAAATCAAGGTAAAGTCACTTTCTCAGGATGAGAACTGGAGTGGTAAGATTGTATTGAGTATATGTTCTGCCGACTTTGAGTCCTTGTTATACAACATTGCTAGGATTAAAAATTGTATGTACTTGTAAAACATCAGAAGGAAAATTGCTTTTTTGAACGGCACTGCAATGTATAACAATTATTGTCAATAGCCGTTACTATTAAAAAATAAATAAAGATAGGCATACATACATAGTTAAAGAATGACTCAAGATACACCAGTACATGTAATTTGATAAAGAGTAGTGAGATCCCGAACTGGACAACTTAGTACTATGTTGTAAGATCCCATTTGTTGATAGTTGCCTACGTTCTCTTGATGACGAGGAGATTAAAGCGATTGCTAACTTTTTGACGGATAAACATGCCTTTTACAGAATGTCATATGATCGAAATGAATTCAGCACCTCAAGATCATTCTGATACAATACATGAAAAAACTAACAGCAAACCTAATGTTGACCCTCAATAATGATCTTAAGTAACTCCGTGGAACAATTGTATATATTAACCAAACCTAAACTTAAATGCTGAACTGCTTTTCCATTGAAAAACCGAAATCAAAGAATTTCCCGAAGTTAAGAGACTTTTACGAAACAGGAGCCAGATTGAATTAACAATTAATGATGTTGTGTTACCTTCAGTAGGACTAATATCATGTTGGACTGAAATGCTTATATCTGTTGTCCAACAGTGAAAAAGTGTAAGTCTTGAAACGTAATAGTCTATAAGTACAAATGTATTTTTGCAAATCCTTGCCCTTAAGTATTGATGCTGAATCACTTCTAACATGGCGCCCGCGGCAACCGCAATCGAGGAAAGGCCGAGTACCGCTCTGCCCAATTTAATGCTATACACAAACACTATATAAAGTTAGGATGTTGTGCAGCCATCCATGTCCGCTGATGAAGTAATTAATAGTCATGTCATCCATGACATTCGTCAGCATATGGGGGACTTTCTTTCAGCTATTGTCCAAACCACTTAAGCATAACTTTTATGTATTAAAACATGTATTAATACATTAGTGTGAGAGTATACGTACTAGGTTTGTGGATTATATACAAGTTAACGCGATTTAGGGGGTACATGATGATAAAAGCAGGGGTATTTTTCGTTATAGCTTCGTAGTGTTCAATAGTTGACAGAATGCAAATGTACAAAGGCATTAAAGAATTATCAAGAAATGTATATAGACCTGCTTTAACCCGAATAAACGATATTTTTTGTAGACAATTATTCCTTTCTGCATATACATGTATGATTTCACAAAAGTTTCTATATCTTATTCACGTTGTTCATTTCCATTTGAAATACAAACAGTTGTGGAAGGTTCAAAACATTCTATTAATCTGATACGAGGCCAAAATTAGCAATATATTCACTTCCGTCCCTATTCTGTCCTCACACAAATATAAAATATACGATGATAAGAGTGCAGATTTATTTTCTGAGAAGAGCCGGCTTTTACACTTTTCAATATATCTGGAGCAAGTTGCCCATTTAAGTGAACTTTTAGCGGGATACAACGGTTCCTGACACGTCACTTCCGTTTAGAGTGATGACAAAGACAAATATATGAGGATGGGTGTCTTACGGGATACCAACCGTCAGGGCCGTAAGAAAGACACCATAAACCAGTCATATGAGGAAAAGTTTTTAAACGAATATCAACAGACAGGACCACAAGAGAACCAAAACCAGGGTCATATGATGATCCTATTGAATACCAACAGTTAGGGCCATAATAGGACGGTTGTCAAGAGAGAACACAGACCAGTCATATGAAGACAAGCGTCTAAAGGAGTACCAAATTGACGGGAAGCAAGAGAGACACCGCAGACCAGAGTCGTATGAGTACAGGTGTCTACAGACATATTAACAGCCAGGCCCAATAGAGGACGATAGTCAAGAAAGAGATATCAAAAAAGGGTCATATTAGAAAAAGCGTCTAAAGGAATAAAAACTTGGGAGAGTCAAGAGACACTACAATCTAGTCATATTAGGACGAGAATTAAGACAGACAACGAAACCATATGTATGAGGATGGGTGTCTTACGGAAAACGAAACCATGGTCATATGAGGATGGAGTCAAGAGGGACACCAACATCATGGGTCATATGAGGATGGGTGTCTTACGGAAAACGAAACCATGGTCATATGAGGATGGAGTCAAGAGGGACACCAACATCCTGAGTCATATGAGGATGGAGTCAAGAGGGACACCAACATCATGGGTCATATGATGATGGAGTTCAGGGAGACAACGCCATCCAGGGTTATATGAGGATAGATGTCTAAAGAAGTACCAACAGTCATGATACAGTAAAATCCAGCAACGTATAGATATTAATGAAAGATAAATGTGAAATAAGTGTTATATATTGTTATACATAATTCCAATTTATATAATGATTCACTGTGCAATAAGTATAAAATGTTGTTATACACAATTCCATCTACATGTGTATAATGATTCACTGTGAAATATGTATAATATAGTGCCATACATAATTCCAATCAATGTAATGATGTTCTATGAAATAAGTATAAAATATTGTTATATACATAATTCTAATCTACATAATTATCAATTGAGAAATAAGTATGAAATATTGTTATACATATAATTATAATTTAAATCATGAGAAAATGTTGATTTGATATAAAATAATGTTATACATAATTCCAATGAATATCTTAAAGACAGAAAGTATTCATCATTTTATTCTCCAAGAAAATCATCTTGCTTCGTTTTGTTTGGCCGGTTTAATAATGAAATTCATTCAACATACATATAGTAGGATAGCTTATTATGAAGTGACCAGAACTGTGACCAGGTCTAAATACGATACTCAGCAGGATCAATATTATTTGAATGTAAACTGTGAATTGACCATACACGCTATATGATATCCCACTAGAAGACTCGACTGGATTAAGGTTTTTGAAAAGAGAGTACACCTGCGGTCTTACTTAGATCGCCCTTATTTACAACAGATCGAGTTCCACGTTTTAAAGCTATCCCCTATCCACCGTACGGTGTTTAAAAGAAAAGATTATATTGTCATAACATGTCGATACACACGCTATATTTAGTAAATTATTGTCCTTGCTCTATTTCCTTAACGTGACAATTTTTTGCGACAATGGTTCACGGTTAAATTCACCGATGACGCCAATTATCAATTTCGCGATTTCATTTGTGAGTGGTAAAGTAGTGCATCAGTGTTGTGATATTCTAAGCATGGTCAGCTTAACATGATTGTGTCGTGATAATTCCCATTGAATTCTTTTTTTCATAAAGAATATTATAGGCAGTTTTAATTGGTTAACGTCTCAAGGTGATCACACGGAGACTTAACAAACCAAAACACTGCATCTAGAACATATAAAACATATTCTTATATATAAAGATATTCAGAATGTATTTGTTATTATAAAGCTTACCGATCTTTTCTATCAGCTGGAGTTCTGATGTGGAGTATTGATGTTCATCCACCAAAACCTTGACACTACAGGTACACAGTATATAAAAGACAATTTGTTATATGGCCAGTTCAGATGGTGTCTAGGTCATGGGAAGATGATACTGCACTCGGTGGACATAATGCGGTAAGTATCAATTTATCGACAATATATTCTATATAAACCAGTACACTTTGTAACGTAACATTCCACTATTTATTATCACAGAAACGTGTATCAGGCTTAACTTCATTTACGATTGGCACCAAGCTCGTGCTCAGAGATTTGATACTAATTCTCAAACCATGACCAATATATAATACATTCATAGTTAAAACACATGTATATGGACCATCGGTTGAAAATATATATCAAATCCCTATGCGTTCTTGTTATTAATGATAATAAACAAGAGTAAACATTTCACAATAATAGTTATATTCAGTCTACTTTATGAATAAGTTTCATTTGGGAGAATCCACGATATGATGTAGGTAAGAGAGAAGTTGCAATAGACCAATGTATGTAATGTATTTCACTAGGTATGGTGAATCGTTAGAACATATATATTTTTATATATTTTTCTTACTGTAGCAGTAAAAATAGTTTGTTAGTAGTAAATAGCAATTCCTAATTTGAACAACCCCTAGAACTTTGCTCTCAGGGATACTGTAGGCACAAAAAGGTCAAAAGACAGTTAAAACACCTTTAATTATGAATTTGATATTAGAAAAAGAAATCAAATGTAAGATTAGATGTAGAGTTTCATCATACAGCACGAGCCGCGATAGCTCATTCGGACACGTAACCTTGGTTTCCGGTGAAAGTCCGAGGTGAATGCCTCAACGCTCCATACCCATGTCGGTTTGTATTTCGGAGGAAGCTGAGAAACGGACTGTGCTGTCATTTTTGTGTCCTTGGGCAAGACACTTTACCCTAATTGGTTTGGATAGCATGCGATGGGCCTCCTGTATGTTGTTTAGTGAGCTAGTAACCGTCTACTACAAGGAAACCATGCCTCAAAATGACCCTGGCTGTTCACGGGGCGATAAACCAAGTAACAAACAAACAAACAAACAATCATTATATATCTGTTTCATCCTTCAAGTATGCAGTGTACAAATGAAGTGCTTGTTTTATACTTCTAAGTCTTCTGTTCTATTTTAGGATAAAGGTACTTAAGACATATTCAATATGTACCTATGTAACATATTCTTGTTTATGTCCAAACATAGCATACGTAATTGCCCGGTATACATAAGGATAATAAACAGATTCACCTTAAATGCGCGATATTAAAGTAAGAATAAAGAAATTGTATTGTAGAATTATTTTCACAGCATTCACGGCATGTTATCCAGTGAATTATCCCATGTAATATTTTTGCATGTCACTAGTGTAATATACCCTTGAGTGATTTAATTGGCTGCGCCAGTCATACAATCGCATTATGCCATTTAAAAGTGAATTATTGTTTGTTGTAGAGTTACCTAAATACTTATCATATATTAGCATTGTTTAGATTTGAGTTTCAACCATCGCCTCCAACTCTTTAGGCGTTTAGACTCTCAAACGAGTCCTAGAAGGACGAAATAGGTATATGGTGAGGTTTAAGTCTCTTTAGCTCTACTGTATCTAACTCTGAAAGGTGCTGATAAATTGTGTGTCTTTTGTAATCTTTCCGGACCAGGTTAGTGTAAGCTGTCAAGGAATGTCCAAAATGGTGCGAGTGTCTTGACAATAGGTCTGAATTGCATGTCAGATCCTGTCTGACCAGTTGACCGATACATATATCAGTAACACCTATCTCATGAATAACAGGTGATCACAATGTACACAACAAAACCAGCATAATATTAAATCATTTATTTAAATATTTATTCTATCGTAAATATATGTCTACACTTACAATACCGTAAAGCTTGGGCGTGCGTCCGTAGGATTGTTTTATGTTGCTCAATATCTACAGTACTTGAGATCTGTTAAAAAAAAAAAAATTCCTTAATGACACAATGTGCGTCCGACCTCCACTATATTAGAAGATTATTATAAGAGTATAGGATATTACTCACTTTCTCACTTTTCCCTACCTTTGTGTGCTTTTTTATTATAAAATTCAAAAACACATTACACGTAATGGCTATTTGAGCGATTTTCACAGAGACGATTTTAACAAACATTTATTTTCTCCCTGACGATTGAGATAATGTTATAATCAATCACGTTATATTCTTGAATCCGTACCTGAAATTGTTGAAACATACTAAAAATGCATCCATATATCCATTTGTAATAACTTATCACATACTAGTACGCTATATTAAAATGGTATCTCGTTATTGGAGTGTTCTATCAGTCGTTATCATGGTGAGAAACAAGGTGTGAAATATCATCTTGCGAATGATTGATGTATATCAAATGTAACGCACCAAACATGCATATGTGTAGATAAATTACTTTTCTTTAAGGAATTACCAAAGATGAGAGAGAAACGGTTTAACAATGCTTAAAAGTATTTATACATCAGGTCAATAAAGATTTGGTTTACTATACATATACAAACTATATCCAATTTTATAGTGTTCTTAACAAAAAGCCGATACATTTTACTATATGTTTACAATAGTAAGCTCTCGATAGTTGATATATATTTCCTAGAATGTGACAAATTTGCTCAAATATATATATAAAAAAAATCCTTAGCAAAGCATATACAGTATTTTAAATTTCATTAAGGTTTGAATTTGTCAATGTTACCGTATAACAATTAATGCTGGGTTCCCGCCATAAACATATACATACTCTTTAGTGGCTTATTGCTAAGACCTTCATAAAGTTATAAAATAATTACCTTATGTTCAGTTATGGTCAAATATTTAACAATAAAGTAGGTTTTGTAAAGGATTAGGATAAATATACGTTTGTAATGGTTAGCTTTAACTTTAACAGTTGCTGATCCATATCTTAAAAAGCTTATAGTTTTGTCGTCTACGGAAAATACCGACGATTCCCGATTGGTCCCGATTGTTGCGTGTTCCTTCCTATAGCATAATTATTATATCGATAAGATTCTCGTTACGATGTAGTTGACTCGACTTTATTTCTCTTCAGTAACAAATGTATTACGTACTGGGTATTAGTGGCATTGCTGACCGGAAGTCTGGCGGTGGAAATGGTCGTAAAAAACCCCTGGCCTGTAGGTAACCACTTTCGAGTTGAGGCGAAATGTGCGCTGACGATAACGGAATATCTGACATCCTTCTATGTCTATATCTCCTTTGATCGACCAACCAGTAATCTTGTGGTGAGTGTTTGATTATTTCTTTAAGTACAAGACTTGCGTATCTACCACCTCCTAAAATCTAACAACGTGTGCTGTTTTACTACTTTATCAGAATGCTCGTAATTACCCAGTTATATAATATATGTACCTATTGTTCTTCAATCCTAATTTTGAATAATTTAATTAAATTCAAATAAATATTTAAAAGGGAACTCTCAACGAATGAGAAATGTCTATAGAATAGCGAAAAAAATCTTTGTATATCTACATTTAACGGACATAATGACCAAAGTTAAAATGGTTTGAAGGTGAGGTACAAAGTTAATACAATTTTACTATGCAGGTTTACATAGCCAATGAGATAGATAAGGAACCAAGTGGATTATGGTACCATGTGAAGACAAAATACCCCTACGATTCGCACCAGTCTCCACTGGACATGGTATTTCAATTCGACATCAGCACTAACGAAAAACCAAGCGGGGTCTGTTCGGAAGTGAATGGTAATAGGATTGATGTTAACCCAACAGGACATACAACAACGGCAGCACCGACGGCTCCACCAACGGTAGCAACGACGGCGGCACCAACAGCGGCACCAACAGCGGCACCAACGGCACCACCAACGGCTGCACCAACGGCGGCACCAACGGCGTCACCAACGGCGGTACCAACTGCGGCACCTACCCCGGCACGGACGGCACCACCAACGGCGGCACCAACGGCGTCACCAACGGCGGCACCAACGGCACCACCAACGGCACCACCAACGGCTGCACCAACGGCGGCACCAACGGCACCACCAACGGCACCACCAACGGCGGCACCTACCCCGGCACCGACGGCACCACCGGGCGCAACAGCAGGTATGTGGATAAGAGGTTTATTTTTTTTCCAAAGTTTCTTTTCGACTATGAATGTTTGCACGTTTGAGGCGAAACTGATGCATGATTTAAGGATTTTCTAGCAAATGCTTTCTTCAAATGTGTCTTAAATTTTTACTTTGCACGGTATCAAATGGTAGCGAATTTGGTATATCCTCATCGAAAGCGAAAAATGAAAACCCTTTACAGGGATTAGATTTTATTGTTTACATGTTTTCCGGGACGCGTCAGCAATGCGAAGGGCCTAACATGTTAAAAAGTGTTGCCTAGACAGGCCAAAAGAAATGTCTAGCAGATGTTGAGGTGCAATAGCCCTATGATTTCATGAATTTTATAATTTATTTTCAATTCTGATTTCAAAACACAATACTCTAAATAAATTCAATGTTACTGTATTTAGTTCTGATGTAACAAAACAAATCACTTCAAGGTATAATCTCAAAAGTGAATAGACTGGCGTTTAACTAAGCGAGGTAGATAAATGGCCACTTAAGCATGAGGTAAACTGACGTGTTCAATATACGGTAATCAGATCCGCAGGCTGTTTCGGCTAAATTTTAATGTGATTAATATGTGTCAGGGCATCCCAATAATGATTTACTTGATACCTCAATGATGCGGTTATGGTCAGCTGAGTTTCTTGTCCTCTTGTGTTGAACGTTTGGCTGAATTTTCTCCAGTCTCTTCAATATACTAGGCGTCCAATTTTGTATTCACATTTATTTTTGTGAGTATTTTCGGATGAACAATGGTATTTCAAAGCGTCTAGTGACGTTTTATGGCTGTTGTAGTGACATTAACGATGCACATTTATATTTATAATCATCTTGCTGGCTTTAGATAACCGCTTTATATACAGAATGGCTTTATATTTCATGGTATTTTCTCTTATCCTATATGATATTTTTCTGGATGGTATTGATATTTTAGTTTTTTGATTAGCGAATTTTTTGATTGCATGTTTCCACACATTGAGTCGTGTTCACTTCAGATTTAGTAAAAGGTATGTCACATTTGCTTCAGAAGATGTCGAGGGATATGTCATTTCCAGATGACCTTTGTCTTATTTACAATATATCACCCAATATATCAGTAATATATCGTTTCCACAATCTTACCGGACATTGTAAACGGGAAGTGGGTGAAGCTTCCACCTTAATATGTCCCATGAATACATTGACCAATAGGGATACATTCTAATGCTAATAGCTATGTCAATCAAGCGACCGAATCCTCTCCCTTACGCTAAGAGGTGACTATTTGGGTAAACCCGTACACATTCTTTTCAGTGCCGCCACCGTACGACTATGGAGAACTATTACGTCTGTCTATCCTGTTCTACGCTGCCCAAAGATCAGGCGACCTACCAGACGACAACCCGATATCGTACAGGAAAGATTCGGCCCTGACGGACCAGGGTGAAAACGGAAGAGACCTGGTTGGTGGTTTTTACGACGGTAACTATCACCAGCGTCCGGGGTGGCGTATCTGTAAAATCAAATACTCTAAAGTGATTTATATTTATAGAACAGTTGCGTGGAAGGACATAAAAGTTCACATCGAATTTAGATATTAGAATGTGAACTCGACAAATACTATGTAATATTAGATCAGATGGAGGAAGCCTAAAATTATAAAGCCAAGCCCACAACACTTTCACGATTCCACGTTGCTGGGCATATTTCTATTGTTAATAGAACAAATGGTTCTTAAAAAAGTTAACATCACGAAGGCTTTTATTAGTTATGGCTAAATATAATTCATCATATATCATTCGCAACTGATTATGTGTAATGTCATCCTTCTATTTTGGTATTAGTTTAAGCTAATCTCACAATCGTGGAAAGAATCTATGCTATTTGATCTGTTTGTTGAAAAGTTATACTATTCAGAATGCACTACTATTTTAGAAGCATGACACTTTATATTAACCGTGTTTGTACTGACACGCGAGTTATTTCATTTCAAAACAGCCGGTGATTATGTCAAATTCAACTTTCCAATGGCGTCGTCAGTTACATTGCTTGCGTGGGGGCTGGTCACGTGGCCCGACGCGTATGCCTCGGCGGGACAACTCGATTCAATGTACGATTGCATTAAATGGCCTCTGGATTACTTCTTGAAATGCTGGGACGAAGAAAACAATGCTTACTACACACAGGTACTAAATCCTGTTTGTATATGGACCTTTTTCTGTATAAAACAATAGAGATAGCACGGACGAATGTTCACACTTCGAGGCAGTGAAATCCTTTGCCAATAAATAAATATTACACCGCTGACATAGAACATCACAGTTACATAATATATCCCAAAACAATGTTATGAAATGTTGTTCATGTATTGTCGATAATCCCTTCGGCTGGTCGGAAGCTACAGGCACTTTTAAAGAAGCAAAAAAAAAAATAAAGTTTTGTTCACAACAATAATAGTAATGTAAATCTACTAAATTATTTGCTTATGATTCTGAAATTATATCTGTATGATTACTGCATTAGTTATACTGTAGCTACGTTAAAATTTGATCATGAACGTGGTTAGTGATTGACACATATCAATGTAACTCGTCCCTGGTGAACTTTATTGAACTTTAACATGGCACAAGCATTATTTTCACACATCAGACTCTATATATAAATAATTGCTTCAATGGAATTCAAATAAAATTATCACAAGTATCAGTTTCGTTTCACGACCCACCGATGATTTCTATGCCATCGCCCTATTTCTTCACATACATATGCACTTTTATTTTTAAACCAACCCGAAAAGAATTCTTTCAATATCGTTATATACCTGTCTGAATTACGGGATTGTCAACATCAACAAATGCAATCTTATTTAATTGAACTTAAAAAAAAAAAATTATCCAAAATTTTTCTTGGATATACCCGTCTCAGTATAAAGAACGTTTCATCAACATTGTGCGCCATTTTATCATAGGTCGGTAACGGAGCAGCGGATCACGCCTACTGGGGACAGCCGGAAAACATGACAATGGCCAGGCCCGCACTGAAATTGACCACAAGCAAACCCGGAAGTGACGTAGCCGGAGAGACTGCCGCTGCAATGGCAGCTGGTGCCATTGCATTCAAAGTTAAAGGTACCTGATAGCTATGATATTTTTCTATTACGAAGTATCTCATATGTATTGTTTTATAGGTACTGCTAAATGGAATATGTTATTGCATTGGAATCTAGCAGTATTGTAATTTTATGTATTATTCTGTCATTAGGTTGTCTCAGTGATATCATAAGAAATATGATAAATAAGAATTCTTTTAAAGCCAAAGGATCTATGATAGATACTCACAAAATATTGTTTGTTTTAATTCATATAACTGCATAGTGTGTAATGAACAACATTCTTTTACCTTGAATATTGGCGAGAAATTCGATTTTTATGTTTGAAAGCGGTAGGTAATTTTATCAGTACGATAATAATGAGTTGGCAGAAAATGACGTCAATATTTGCTTTATTACGAAGATGATAGTTAAAACAAGACAATGTCAGGTATTCTTTAAATTCACTAAGTCACCTTGATCGTATATTCACCCAGAATATATTTGTCACATGGATATCATAGATTCTATGACTTTTAAAAAACCCTTTGTTTAAATGAAATACCAATTTTACTTTTTTGTATATTCACAGATCCAACGTATTCGAACACATTATTGGACAAAGCCAAGACTTTGTATACATTTGCCAAACTGTATACAGGGAAATATTCCGATTCGTTTCCAGAAATAAGAGAGTTTTATGGGTACGGTATCTGCGATTCATATGATCTGATAAAAGTTACACATGCGCAGATTTAACGTTTGAATGTGAATGTTAATTTTGTCTATGAAATACATAAATTGTTCATATATAGTCATAAAAATCATATTCTGGTCATAACTTATATTGAAATCCACCATTTTGATTAGCAATCTGAAGAACATTATAATTTCAGTGGTTTTAGGAAAAAATCGACCGATATAAGGTGACTCTGAGTGCCAAAAAATAAATAAAAATTAAATGAATAAAAATAAAAAAAATAAGGTGACTAAGTGCTGAACATGTTTTTAAATATATGTACACGTTTTGTTACCATGAGATACAAATAATTTCAATCAAGGTCAAATTCGAAAGAAGAGATGCCAGAATAGATATATATCAATAAATTGAAACAAAGAAAACCCAGTTTTAACTATGTTGGTATCCGAAACATCTAAACTGTACATATATATTATCAGAATATAATCAGTATAATAAGAGCTTGGCTTTATTTATGTTCTGTAACATTGTTTTTTATTGACATATGGTATAAAGGGGAGACTACTCTGTAAGGTTTATTGTTATGCTGTCAGATCCAGTGGATATATAGACGAGCTAGCCCTAGCTGCTGCCTGGCTGTACAAGGCGACACAGAATACAAATTACTTACTGGACGCTCAGCTGTACTACTCGTCACTGTCCGGCACGCCATGGGCTCTTTCCTGGGACTCCAAGACCCCGGCTGTACAGGTAACGAAAGGCTAACCTAGCTATATCTGACTCCAATAAATCCTATATCGTTCTCAGATTCAACTTCGGTGTATGATCTGTAAATGAAAAGATTCTGACTGGCATATATATTTTTGAACTTTTCGTTGGAATAATACTGATTTATTACTAGACAGTTAAATTTTACATACAGATGTTGATATATATTTTTATTTATTTTAGGTTCTTCTTTATGAATTCACAAAAGAACAACAATACCGATCTGATCTTTTAAATTTCTTGGAATCTTGGCAACCAGGGAAAGGTCTTCAATACACACCACAAGGGCTAGCATGGAGGGACCAATGGGGTTCTCTAAGATACGCAGGTATGTTGTAATCTTCTTATCCTGTATTTCATATGTAACAATATTGTTAATTATCATTGAAGGTTCATTTGCATACATCAGTTATTACAATTATCATATAGCAAAGAGTTCTGACTATCATCCGCCCCTGACGGTATATTTATGCTATATTAAGTATATTAAGATAGATTGATAGAATTGTTCAGAATATATGAAGTTAGACAGGTTCAGGTGCTTGTTGATATGCTAAGTGATTCCGTTGTTGTACATTCTAGTTCTCATTTTGGGGATGTGGCTAACCTATATTTGTCCTAGAATTGGCGTACGTCATCAATTGAGTAGAAGACGCTTACTCTCTCGGACCACCTGGTTTTCTCTCTCTTTATACTCTTTAAAGATTTGGATTTGGAATTTTGGTTTCGTTATCATGTCAGTATTCTTTGAATTTAGCAAGTACGTAATATTTTGAGATACAATAGATATTACCATTACTGTAACCATACAGTAACAATTTATATTTTTTGATAAAAAAATCTTTATCTACTAAGCCAACACAGCTCTTGTTGCGCTGAAAGCGGTCGAGCAAGGACTTGACGAAAAGTACCGGACATGGGCAGAATCTCAAATACACTACATGATTGGAGATAATTACAATGAGTTTAGCTACGTCATAGGGTTTGGTTACGACTTTCCTCGGAACCCACACCATGCAAGCAGGTAATAATATACTACGTATAATGTTTATAACGATTGAAAATAAACATACAAATGGTTTCAGGAAAAAACACATTCCCATTTAATATGAAAAATAAAGTATACACTATTTACCTCAGTTATTGCTAAATTAAGCAAAAATATGGGTGGTCGGTGGCTCACTTGCCTTTCACTCAGGCGACTGGGCTTCCATTCTCCGATGGACGTTGAAAGGTATGGGGTCACCTGACCGACAGGCGACCACGTGGGTTTTTCCGGGTACTCCGGTTTCCTCCAACAGTAAGCCTCCTAGCACGCTTCCATCCGGGCAAACAAGAGTGAATAATATATGTTTTTCGCAACTGTTATAAAATAAATACAGTTTATATTTACAATTATGAATGAAGTAAAGTATAGTTTGTAATATAGTTAAGATTCAAGGGTAAATGGGGAAAAAAATCACTTTTCTTAACAGGTTCAAAAGATATTCGTACACTATAGCGAGTAACATTGTATCACTTTTATATGAAGTACGGAATGCATAAACATGTATTAAAGTTATTTCCAGAAACAAGGCAGAAATCATTTTTTGGGTGATTATAAAACGGCACATTCCATTGCTCCTTTGTAGCTCATGTCCGGAATCAACACTGCCTTGTGGCTGGGGTTTCTACAATGACGTGAGTAAACCCAATCATCACGTCTTACTTGGTGCCCTGGTGGGAGGTCCTGGAAACAACGATGATTACGAGGACAGGAGAACTGATTATGTTAAAAATGAAGTCACCTGTGACTACAATGCCGGATTCCAGTCAGCTGTAGCAGGTTAATATATTAAACATATACATTAAAAACCTTCGTGAAAATAGGACAGCTATTAATTCAGCGTTGTTTGCTTAAAGCATTGCTTTGATGATATACAAGTATCTTCATATTGATAAATTTTACTCCCAATGCTTCTTTTAATAAAAATATTCATTTTATTTTAAAGTAAAGAATTGTTTTAAAGCATATTTTCATTAAACGAGTGTGATATTCAAGAAACAAAATAAACTCGAGAAACATCAAATAAATTCGTCTCATTCACAAATACTCACCCTCCTTGTAAGAACACTATACATTAAGGCATCCGTGCGTTACGCTTTCCATAAAGTTATTTTTTTATTGTGTATGTCAAAATCGATCACCCATGGATAGCTAAATATATATAATCCAGGTCACAATATATTCTAGGCTATCTTTGAAATCTGTTTTCTTCTCAAAGTACTTCTTTACTTGCATTCTATATGTGCAAATAAAGAATTTACCGAATTCTCTCATGTTTTGATCTCTTTGCTAACGATAAATTGTGAAGTTAATCCCGTGGCATTATGAATGTAAAATTGACCAGTGTTGGTTATGTGGGGATATCCTTACAATTTTCTAAAAAAAAAAACAACACCCATCAGCCTTGTGCCTTTTTGTCGTTAAAATCAAATCGATCTTTCGAATAGCTTTCAATTTTTTTAAGATTGCAAGAAATGCGTTGATATTTAAGAGCACGGCACTTTAGAATTCATGATAAAGATTCAAGCCTTACTTTCTGCTGAATGCTAATATATTATTATTGTAGCTTAATTAAATGTCCTGTCACTCATCTGTAGTCGTCAGAGAAAACGTACATAACTAAAAGTTAATTTACGTTATAATTATACTTGAAACCTACAACAGTAACCGCAATAATGAAGTAAACAATATTTGTTTGTTGTTTGAAGGTCTCTATCATTTCCATCTTCTGGCAAATCCAGCACCAACAGGACAGACAACAAGGGCGACAACTACTACAACGACTACTACTTTAGCGACAACTACATCGTCGACTACTACACCGCAACCACTAGCCACAGGCGGTGTAGTGGATTCCATGGCTGTTAAGAGTTCCTCATGCCTATTTGTGTGGATTTCATGTTTGTTTGTGCTATGTACTTATAGGGCAATCGAAAATGCTTCCTAATAGTATAGTAGTTTGTAATTGCAGCAAAGATGTATGCCAAGTTAAATATGTCGTATATAAACATCTTAATTAAGCATTAACTTGTTTTCAATTGGCAGTTATGGACTGATAATGACAACTGGAGAAAGGCAAATTTAATGAAGCGTTTCATGTTGAATATTCCTTTGTCCTATCTGCGTTATCATCCCATAACTGCCAATTGAAAGCAGTCACATATACCACTTGCTATTTAAAAAAAATCACTACAATTAATTTAATTATATTTCTCTTCTGTGGTAATAATCATCAATGAAGCTTTTGTTTCAATTTGGTAATCTTGAAAATAGATAGTTGGTTGTAAAACAAACTGGTATATTATCCCGGAAGTGAAAACACTTATGCAAATGTACCAATTTTATCTGTTATTCCAACAGTGAAAGCCTTTATGTAATATATCCGCCATGTGCATTATTCTACTGCGAGATCAACTTGATTGAGTTGTAATTTGATATATTTATGATTAAAAAATCATACAAGACAAGGCCATGGCCCTTCCAAGGATCACGACGCCATCTCCTAGATTGACGATGATATGACACAGTCAGGAAACAATGAACCAATTGTCAAGAAAACTGACATGAGTAATATTTGCACCACCATTTTCTTTACTGGTAAAATAATGATGATGTCTTTCCATGCCAATTTTTGGAAAAAATAATGAAATAAATAATTAAAAAAAAAATGAATAAAAAACAAAACGATTATTATGTTTTCTTCTTCTTCTGTTTATCCTATAAGGGGGAACAATCTCCTGTATATATCTCAACACGTTGTTCTGTCGTTTTCCTAGTTCCACAGCCCAAATGCATCCTGACTACATTTACTATGTGTCAGAGCTCACAGAGGGATAACTCTTACATGTTGCACTCAAACGTACATGTAGGTCTGACGTTCGATTGGAAATGTTATTCTCGGAAAGTGCCCCATGTCTCATCAAGTTGTCAGAGACAATTATATCATTGTATTTCACTCTATAATAGTTTTGTACAACTTATCTTCGTAGTACACATGTAAATCTATTTCTATCACATAATCGGCGTTTCATCCAGTGGATTTATCCGTGTAATATTTTTTCGTATTTCAATAGTGTAATATACTCACGGATATTTCTATTGGCTGTACCAGTCAGAAATCAACCGTGACTTCATTATATAGACAATGCCACGACGTCATGAACACGGTGCCCGAGTGGTTAAGGTTTCCCGACATTTTGTCACTAGCCCTCCACCTCTGGGTCGCGAGTTCGAATCCCATGTGGGGGAAATTGCCTGGTTTTTCTCCGGGTACTACGGCTTTCCTCCACCTTTAAAATCTGGCACGTTCTTAAATGACCCTGGCTGTTAATAGGACTAACTAAACGTAATGGATTCTTAATGGCACAACAAAATGGCTGTCTTCGCTTGATTCTGAAAAAAATGAAAACTCATTTAAGAACCTATGTTTATCAAATGCTACTAAAATCCATAATACTATTGATAACTATTAGCATAACAATGCATGTAAATATCATCCTAAAACAACACCAACTTGATTTGTGGGATATGAAAATGGTCGCTCAAGTGCCCAAACCAAGAAAACAATTAGTGGTAGAGTGCAGACGGCCCTATATTTTGCGACTTATATACATATAAATCATACACACATATATATAATACGTATGAATTATATAACATATATGTGTACAAACATATACGCTTAATTTTATTTTGATGTTGAAGTAAGAAAATAATAATGAACATTGGCGATATTCAACAAGCATATCTGAAAGCAGTGACTAAGCAACATATATTCAGTGTGACTATAAAAAAACCCAGGAATAACGGCAATATGAAATATAAAAAAAACATAAGAGTGCATGTATTTCACGGAAATTGCATGATTTATGAAACGGGGAAATAGAGAAATCATGTCATAGTCCTTGTTTATATATATATTAAACATTTTCTGAGCACAAGTACAAATCTATGTAATGACTTTCGTGCGCTTATTTCGAAACAGAGGTATTAATATCCGCTGGATAATTGGGTTTGGCTCCCAAACTCCTTTATTATTGATAAAGTCGAACTTCATTATCTCGAAGTCAATGGAGGGGCATTAAAACCTTCGATATAGCCCGAGTGTTCCAGGTAATCGAGTATACTTTACATAGAATTATACCATCGGAAGTGAATGTTTACTTCGAGTTAAGCATGGTCTTCGAGTTATCAGAGCTCGAGATAAAGATATCTGATGGAATCAATTAAATACGGACTGAATGGAGCAAATACTTCCATAGAATAGCATTGTATAAACTCGTTAGTTTGGTAGTTTAAGCAAACAATGCTTGAGTTTAAATTACAATTTCAGAAAACATTAATTTCCCGTAAATTAAAACAGATTATTTTTAAAATAAAACAACATTTTTATGTGTATAACAATAAAAAGGACAAATTTCATTTCAATGATATTATATGTATAATTAATCTTTTTGTTTCTTAATGTGCATACTAAGCAAAATATCACAGAATTTTGCTGTGTAAATAAATGTTGGAAGATTGTTTATGAGGCAATGACATCCATGGAAATTACAAGCCATAAAGAAAGGAAACTGCCACAACGCATACAAACGACACTTTACAAATACATTTATCATAAACATAATTGCAAACTGTGCGATGTTTTCGTGTACCATCTTATTGCTATACTGCTGGGTAATAGTCGCTTCCAGGATATTCACGCTTAGGTTATGTATCAAAATATCTGGTATTGATAGATAATTGGATACATTCGATATTGTTACACTTATGGTTAATTTTAAATGCCGATCTTCTTTTAAATCACAGTTGATTTATCTAGAAGGGCGAAACAGTTGGATGAATCATTTTACAGGTAATGAATTATTATTTTCAAGTGGTGTCCACACTTGTGTGTCCTTTTACAGAGCCTTTCTAGCAACACATTATAAATTGCAGGTAGACTTCATAAGCGGAACACAAATACGTTAATTGTGTAGATTTTAATTCCCTGTTTGCCCTTCTGAATTCCCAGCCGTTGGAGATCTAGCATCACAGAAGAGTCTAAAAAGGGCGAAATTGCTGTGTTGTTAAAATTCATGATTCACCGCATATTGCATCTAGACTCACATGCAAAAGTGCTTTTTTTGTGTTTTTTTGTTTGTTTTTTGGTGGTTTTTTGGTGGTTTGTTTTGGTGTTGGTTTTTTTTTTGGTGTTTTGTTTTTAAACAATTGTGTAAACGGATATTTAGGAAAAATTTCTGACTGTTCAGTACCTTTTTAAAACCCTTCATATGGTTTTTCTTTCAAAGTAGTGCCAACATCCAGATATTTAACTATGATCACTTCGGTCAACCATATTGGTGAAAATACCACCAACCTATATAAAATTGTGCAGTTTAAGTATTGCCAACAAAGACGCACGATGCAAGCAATATTTACCTAGAAGTAAACCAGGAAAAGACATTCCCCTACTTAAAAATACTACACATATATTTCACAGTATTGATATGCATGAAAAGTCAGACATAGCTACATAACATCTGTTAGTAGTGAATTTCGTAAGTGCAACCATTTACGACGCAATCAGGAAACCTTTAAATCAATGTTGCTCGATCAATATGTATACAGAATTTCTACAAAACGAATATCGCGATTGATTTCTATGATAAACAGAGTAAATATGATTTGGTTTTATGTATAAAAAAACTGCCTTACTAAATCCTAACATGCCTAGCATATCGTTTCATTACCTTTTATAAACGAATATGACGTCATAGTAATCTCTTTTAGGCTGTTTATCAAAATAAATATATTACTCCCTCGATTTATTTCAATTATGTCAATATCTAGGAGAGTAATCATTCGAAATGACTGGTGCAGCCAACGAAAACACTTAACGGTACATTACACAAGGTGATTTACCTGGATAACAGACCATTTAGAATAGAAACCTGTTTCAAATTTGTCAATAAAAATAGGTTGATTATACTCTATCTTACACAATTATAGGTGTTATTCAATTCCCAAGGCTGTTGAATGACATTCAGTTTATACCGCACGTGTTATAAACTCTTAATGTGTTTTGATTGGTTGACACGGTGACCTTTGACCGGAACTATTTTTTTAATCACGTGGTGCAATGCGTTTTGATCGGCTAAAGCTTGAAGGCGGCTTCAGAACGTCCCGGAAATGATAATGCACAAGAAGCAGTTCGCAGTTGTATTTCGTTTGTCATATTTGAAAAACAAATATAGATTTCTATCAATTTATGGCCTTAAAAAGATTGAAATGCTCATCAGTTGTTAGGATTTGTAATAAATTGTAATATTTCCACACATTTTCGAAATTGTCAGATTTGCATATAAATAAGCGGCATTTCACTTTAGACCATTTCCTTACACTCCAGCTGTCACTGTAAAAAGATGTCATATTGACACATTTAACAATCTATCCTCAAAATAACTAATGTGGTAGAAACAGGTCACACAAATTTATTGTTGTTGTATATGGTTAAAACTTGAGTTTTTTTAAGTTTTGAAAAATAACTTACTCCAGTGAAAGAAATACCATATGCAACGCCTACTCATTGTGTAACCTCTTTATAAATATAGTCAAGAGAAAATTAAAATGTAATTTTTCATCTACAAATGTCTGTCTTTATAATGAATATTGGAATGCTATTAGCGTGAAAAACATTTAAGAGAATGTAAAATTGCACTGAAACGGTATGCATTAAACACACATTGCTCGTATGACAATTTTATACCCCTCGTTTATGGTCCATAATGCAGTAAATTGTGGCAGTTCCGCATTATTTACATTGATGTTAAGGTACGTGTATTTCCACATTGTAGTATAATATGTATATGCCTGGTACTCTTTAGGACATACATCCATTTCTATCATCATGTGTTGTAAATCTGTGATGAGTCTTAGTTCTATTTGTATGGTTTTACCTACCACAAACAAATTATAATATGTCCAAATTACCTTTAGTGACAACAAATCACCAGAAAGTTTCGTAAGAGCACTCCATCAATCATATGAATGTTACCTGTTAATTTGACTACTATGACAATGCTATTATTGACAAAAAACATGTTGTCGTTAACAATAGGTACAGTTATTATAAGTGTTTCGTTCATAATTAATTTTAATTAACATCACTGACTTATAGTAGCGTGGCACTGATGTAAGTTATTAATTACACCTATTATAATTAATCATTAAAGGGATATAAAGTGTCGTCTCGCATGTTAGACGTTATTGTTACTTAAGCTCTCGTGGTGACCAAGCTCGCAGAATGGCGTCAGTCCTACCGGTCTTTGTGTCCGCTCTGCTGATGCTGGTTTTAATCTCCACCATAGAAGGTAAACTCATATTGCATAATATCATATATATACAATTATCATGTTGTATCATATTATTTTTCTATACGCTTTTTTCATTATGTTTGTAAAAAAAATGTCTCAGCATGCAATAAGCTTTGCTACATAATATTTCATGTTAGATTATATTGGTTTCATTAGGGATAAAAATGAATAAATAAATAATGGAACCTATATTTCGAGGTTAGTAAAATGGTTAATAAAAACGTTTAGTTATACGTAAATGCCGAAAAATAGATTGAAATCCAGAAGGGCAAATCAAAATTTAAATAAATATTAAAATGGGTCGATACTTACCCAATAATTGTATAAATCTGTACATTTTGGATATCGGATGACATTATAATTTAAAAAAAGAGAGAAGATTTTCCAGATTTTGAGTAAATTAATGTGCTTATTTGCAGAGTATATAACTTACTTATAGCAATAATGCTCATAACAGTTTAAATGGAAACAAACTGAACACGTATAACTGCATTATCTTGGTCTTTTTATAATTTCAAATTAACAGCTTGATAAAACGAAATTATTTTTCCCATACAAAAATCTGTTTATATTTTCACCGAAATTCAAGAAAATTCTGAAACATCTATTTATTTTACAATGAGTTATTTCATCACTGATAAAGATAATTGTAATACAACACAGAACCATTGCTGGGCTTACAAATGTCCTACATAGTTTCCGTGTGCTACTCGAGTTGACAAATTATACCGCCTGTCGACATGTCTTGTTAATGCTGTCCTAATGAGTGAGACACATCAAAACTTGTGTTACCCATCAGGAATTAGCATCTCAGCAATGTCCTAAGGAATTTGAATTTCATCATTACCGACGGTTCAGCGAAAATTCATATCAGAATAAAAAATATATTCCATCTACATGTATTATGAAGTATGCTTCCATATTTCTTACTTATATCATTTTACCGAAAGCTAAACTTGTATCTCATTATAGATTTTGATATCTAGATATATGATATATATTTCCGTCTGTATATCGCCAATGATAATTAATTAGATACACAAACGTAAGATGGTCCGTCGGTAATGATAAAGTATCAGCATCATTAAGTTTCAATTAAAACATTCGATCAAGTGAAAACAAAAAGAAATTTTCAAATCAAAACGGCTATCGGCTTTTAAAAACATTTAGTTTGATATCAATATTTTGAATGAAACCATATATTGATATAATGAGCATTAGATGAAACCATTACACAAAACAATTCCTATTTAATTCACTTTTAAAAAATATTACTTTAACCATATTGCTATGATAGAAGTTAAAATACCAACAGAGGTGATACTTTGGAATTGTCAGACTCCTGAAATAGCTTTCTTATGTATCGATTTACATCGAGATACAAAAGAGCTCCAAAATGTGATATCTTTTCGTTCACAAGAACGAATTGCTTACAATCTTCCATTAATAAAATTCCATTATCATTTCTATACATTGTATGAAATTACTATTGTTCATTTAAATTCAATTTAAAACGAAACCATAATTCTACATTTCAAAATAGTTTAATAAAGCGAGAGCATAATATGAACATAGCAAAGATTTGTATGGACCCTTGACAGATCAAAAGGCGAATAAGACCATGCGTTCTAAAATCGTAAGCGTTTTTGGTTTCATCGACGACAGCCGCCATGGAAGTCTAAGTCTTAGGGAAGAAACAAAGTAAACTTTAAGCTTAAGTCTCGTTCAAATTGCCAACTATTCTAATGAGCATATCGAACTTGATAAGGTAACATTAACTTCTCAACGGGCTGTTAATATTGGCAAAAGTTTGAAATAAATATGTCCGTTAATTCGTTGATGCTTCAAAATTCTCTGAATTATTGTCAAGAAATATGTAACAATTTGTAAATTAATGTTATGTAAGGAAACAATGGCGTGACAAGGACATTTACATTTTGTATGTATATTATATATACATTGTATAACAAATTACCTAGAAGCGAAGGACAAGATATGAACCAATTAATTACGTAATACATATTTATAGTTGTCTTTAATCCCTGACGTCAGCATGTTCCAGTAATAAAGACTGCCCAAAAGTCTCCTTGTAGTCATATTTTCCAGACTCGGAGATAATCAAGGCAGGTTCCTTGTATATTGACCCTATGGGATCGTTTTTTTACATAACACTAGTCACAAATATTGCAAATAAGAAAAAAAATCATTCCATATTAAAACATTTTCCTGTGATAAGCATTGATCGAAACAATAATAAGAGCATTTTCGCTTTACTTGTTCGTTGAGAAATGTACTCCCTTAAATTCTAAATGTTCCCGAACAATGGGATCGTGTTTAACATAACATAAGTCAAACTATTAAAGTTCAGAAAAGAAAAAAAAACAAAAACAAAAAACAAAATTCAAAGTGTTCCCGAACTGAAATAAACTGCATACAGGATATGCCCAGAGTATACAGACACTGCATAATTCAAAAAAAGTATTAATTTGTTATTTTGATACGTTATCCAGACAGCTCATTTTTATGCAGATAACCGCGATATTGACAATGGTATGGTTTTATACAGATCAAGTGGCTTTTTTTGTTACAAAGTAATTGAATAATGCAAATATATCGCGTGCATTATATCCGGGTTTAACCACACGCTTATCAACGATTTAATGAAATAATCAGCTGGTAATTTCCTCGTAATAAATTTGAGAGTGACTAGATGACCTATAGCTGTCGCAATCGGTATAGATATTTCGTATTTAAATTTCTAACAATGTTGGTCATTTAGTTAATTATTCCATGCTATTAATGTCTCATTGATATTTAAATCTCATGCAAGTGTACTTATAACAGGCTTTTTCTGTTGTCCAATTACATTTGTATAAATGACCTTTGCAATATTGTCTCAAATAACACAACATACTGAATGTGCTGTAATAATATACATAAAACATACCGCCCATATTGTTCTTAATCAAAGGCCATTCACAGTTTTCATAATAACGGCATATGATATGAAGATAAAATACCAACGTAACCTGATAGTGTAAAAGCTATTATCAATTATTTGTTCATTTTGTAAGAGCTTCTTCCTTTTTCTTTATCATCATTCACTGTTTCTTGATGACAGCCTAAGATCGCAAAATGTAAATACATTGAAAGTAAACAGTATACAGAAAATTGAATTCTGTTACGCAATTCCCTCGAAAACTTCATAATTTCCCCTTTAATATCTTCGGTAAAAGCTAACAATTCAACCTCCTTAAAAGCCAAACTTTTACAGTAACAATTTGTCTTTTACAGGAGCCCCTTATTACCAGGGATGTGACTGCTTTTCTGATGAAAATGGTTGTCCATCGAAATGGATAGAAGAAGCCGACCGAGGTACATGTGACTCGGATGAGAAAAGATGCTGCCCTCCGCTAAGAATCTTCTTCTTTCCCTTCCCTGAATTCTTTCCCACTTCTATGTATCCGACGACAGAACCGAACAGTCTTGAATACAAATGGGGGAAGTGATACTTTAACAGTAAGTGCTATAAAAATAAGACGTTCCCTGTATTAATTTGTAGTAATTATGTTTACAATCTGTACAAAATAAGAATGCCTCCCAGTATAACATAATACGCAATTAGACCACCTGAGGACATACAATTGGTAAATTGTCGTAAATAGGTATACTTACCTTCGTTTTCATGTAGTTAACATTAAACGAGTGGAAATTTGATTTGATACGGTGTCTGTCAATCTAATTAAAATTAGACTACTGCAATACAAGAGAGTATTGCAGTGTATCGCAGAGTATCGTAGAGGAATGGAAATAGCAAGTCTAATTTTAATCAGATTGGGTGGCTGTAAATAAGAATTCTATGCATTCATTAAATATGATAAGGTGTAAACTGTTGATGATTACATCAATTGACAATTGTGAGAAAATAAGCATGTTTATCTTAAAAGCTAAGGATCTGAGCTATATTCTCACAAAAAAACCCCCCAAAAAAAACCAAAACAAAAACGGTATGTTAAATTCACTGCCGAGTTAAACGAAAGAAAGAAACCATTATATGCAATCCTGCAACGACGAATTAATTTCATTGCCAATATTAGAAGATTTTCTTGAAGGATTGTATAAATGACATAAATTACCTTTTGTTGATTAATGAATACAGTCTATATGCCGAATATTGGAGTTATCAACTGCCATTAAGCTTTTAGACTACACTACATTGCTTACATTACACGTCTAGAGAAATATGCTATTTTATAGTACTACACACTAAAATCATGCTAGCGTTTTATTTTCATAAAAAAGGGAAAGAAAAGAAAATGATACAATACTGGGATAAATTCTTCAAAATGTTTCGTGAATCTTATAAATAGCGACAAATATTTTCGCAAAACGCACAAGATATTTGTAACTCAATTCAGCAAAATAATATGAACCAAAAAGCATATAGATATTAGAACATGTTAAGGAACAATTTTGAGATATAATCATATACAACGTTTGACGTGATATAAAAAGAGATCAAGTATTCAATTTGAATTTAAACAAATTCAACGTCGATAACAAAATAAAAAAGGCATTGGAAAAAGTTATAAAAATTATCTCCGCATTCTCCCAATATACCTTTACATATAAAAGACTAGTAATATAATGAAAATATGCATATTTCTACAGAAAAAGAAAACAAAATCTTCAGCTTGATTTAATGAAAGATTGCACATAATTAAAGATATTTTAGTACTTTGTTATTTTCTATATTATTCATTTATCGAAATGAAATGAAATGTCGCATTATCTTAATTAAAATACCTTCTGTTGATTGTATGTTTTAACAGATACCAGGCTCGAAGCTGACGGAATTTAATGGGATGATTCTTGGCTGGGGTCTACTTTTGCTTCAACCAATTTGGAGGCAGATGATATGAGCTCAGTCCAGCATGACTGTAAATCATTTAACAGTGCATTCAGGATGTGTGTCATTACGTTATACAATAACTGATATTATCTGTTAAAACATTTATATTAAATAAAGGTATTATGACGGCTACCCGATTATCTTTTTGCTTTGTAACACCTTGTGGTATTCGGCTTGATCTTTCACCGGTACTTAATTCGTTTAGATTGACAGAGTTGTACCGATAAATGCCATATAGGAACGAATAAAGAGCAACATATGGCTATCATATTTAGTTTGAATAGTGATATTTTCACACAAATTTGAAACTTGTGACAAAGATGCTTGATACATTGGACTGAAAATTGCTAATTATTGATAAATCAGACTTGACCCTGGTAAACAATGTTTTATCATTTTATCTTTCTGTGTGTATCTGAAAGGCTAAAAAACACACACGGATGCTTGTATCTGTACATGTGTTCGTCTGGACAGACATTGATGATTTACGATAACGCACCCAAACAAGGAAATAGAAATGAATATAGATAAATAAATCAGATTGAAGAAATAAGTCGGAAAGAAAATCCGGTCGATGCCGAAGGTAACGGGTATCATACGGAGGATAAAGTATACATTAATTTGCGATGAATATGATACATTATCGTTGATAATTTTGAATGGATAAGTAAAATTAGATATTATTTCGCATGTGATGAGTAGGTATTTGCATTTATATATGGTTTGCTTTAAATGAATTTTAGTGCATTTTTGGCATTCCTCGACTATATTTGTATAGCAAATAGAATAATAATAATAAAAAAAAAAAATCCAAACCTAGTACAATAATATTTTTTTTTTATATCACAATGATAATTTGAAATTCAAATAAGAAGCACTTGCGTCATGAATGCTAAGTTAAAGAAATGTCGAATAAGCGCGTTAATTAACGCAATAACTTGACAGTTAATTTCTCTTTGGGCAGATAACGTAGAAAAGACGAATGATTAATTATTTGTCAAGATGTTGAAAATTCGCTGGTTTTACACAATTACACATTGCTAACTGTTAGTATAATAATATAAGCCTTATCATGGCGACCAACGAACCTCTGTTGTATATCAATAAAACATGTTATTGCGACAAATAGCATAAAAATGAAGTCCAAATACATAACTTGTAATGAAACGTATAATGGTATACTAAATAATGACAAGATAACGTCCGAGAACATTTTTTATGTCAACATGTATGTTTATGTATATGGTACTGATGTCCTCATGACATGATACGTCAGAGGCGGAATAGGGGATTTTCTAAAAAGCTTCTTTCCTCGTAATGTCTCCTTTTACCCTGTCTATAAATTCACTCGTGTGAGAAAGCTTCACGTTCTGTGCTCTAGCCGGGAAATGTCGCCTTTCACCCCTCCTATACTTTGACCGTTTTGTTCGCCCTTTGAAGAAACTACGCGTTCTGTGCTCTAGCCGGGAAATGTCTCATTTCATCCCTCCTATATATAGTTCGCCCCGTTAGGAAGTTTATGTGTTCTGTGCCCTAGATGAGAAATGTCTCCTTTCATCACCTTCATTCTATTGACATCTAAGTCTCTACCCAGAGGATATTAAGTGTTCTGTGCCCTAGCCGAGAAATGTCTCCTTTCACCACTCCTATCTATGACTTTAGTCTTTAGTTCGCCCCTGTGAGAAAATTTATGCGTTCTGTACCCAAGACGGGAAACGACTCCTTTCACTCTCTTACTATTGATCTTTAGGTCTCCATCCAGAGGAAGTCTATGTGTTCTATGCTCCAGCCGGGAAATGTCTCCCTTCAACCTACCTATATACTGACTTTTAGTTCACCACCGCGAGGAGGTTAATGCGTTCTGTCCCCTAGTCAGGAAATGTTTTCTTTCAATAATCCTATCTATTGACCTTAAGTTTGCCCCCGAAAGGAAGTTATAAAGGAAATTTCGCCTTTCAATCCCTAGACATTGGCCTTTTGTTCGCCCTGTGTGGAAACTACGCGATCTGTGTTCTAGCCGGGAAATGACTCCTTTCACCCCTCCCATACATTGGCCTTTTGTTCACCCTGTGAGGAAACTACACATTCTGTGCTCTAGCCGGGAAATTTCACCCCTCCCATACATTGGCCTTTAGTTCGCCCTGTGAGGAAGCTACACATTCTGTGCTCTAGCCGGGAAATTTCACCCCTCCCATACATTGGCCTTTTGTTCGCCCTGTAAGGAAGCTACATGTTCTGTGTTCTAGCCGGGGAATGTCTCTTTTCACCCCTCCCATACATTGGCCTTTTGTTCGCCCTGTGAGGAAACTACGCGTTCTGTGCTCTAACCGGGAAATGTCTCCTTTCACCCCTCCTATATATAGTTCGCCCCCGTTAGGAAGTTTATGTGTTCTGTGCCCTAGATGAGCAATGTCTCCTTTTATCACCTTCATTCTATTAACCTCTAAGTCTCTACCCAGAGGATATTAAGTGTGCTGTGCCCTAGACGAGAAATGTCTCCTTTCACCACTCCTATCTATGACTTTAGTCTTTAGTTCCCCCCTGTGAGGAAATTTATGCGTTCTGTACCCAAGACGGGAGACGACTCCTTTCACTCTCTTACTATTGATCTTTAGGTCTCCATCCAGAGGAAGTTTATGTGTTCTATGCTCCAGCCGGGAAATGTCTCCCTTCAACCCACCTATATACTGCCTGTTAGTTCACCCTCGCGAGGAAGTTAATGCGTTCTGTGCCCTACTCAGGAAATGTTTTCTTACAACAATCCTATCTATTGACCTTAAGTTTGCCTCGAGAGGAAGTTATGAGGAAAATGTCTCCTGTAAGCCCAGCTATATATACTGACTTTTTACTATGCTCCCGTGAGGAAGGTACGAGGGCTGATTGATAAGTTGTGGGCCTCGTATTGAAGGATTTGAATTTTGCCGGACATATTGTATTACCTTTCAACATAACCCCTTTCAATATCTATACACTTTTGCCAGCGGTGTCTAAGGGCCGCAATGCCACTTTTTATAGAACTTCTTTTTCTTGGCTGTTCAGAAAGTCATCAACTGCATGTCAGGGTTACGGTTAGGGTAAGGGTGCCTGGAATAGCTGTTTCCAGTTTCGGAAATAGATGAAAGTCTGATGGAGCGGGGTCAGGTGAATAAGGCGGATACTCAATCACTTTAAAGAACAATCGTGAATGAAAGCCATGGCAATGACAGACTCTTTCACCCTTACCCTAACCGATTTTGTCCATTTTGCAAAAACCGCTGGTCTTGTTTACTTTAGAGTGCTACCTCGTCGATAAAAACTAACCAAATGAGACCAGTCTTTGGGTACACGGCCCTACATGTATATAATCAGATAATAGCAGGACTTAAAAAGAACATCCTTTAGTACCTCCTTTAATACGAGGCTCACAACTTATCAATCAGCCCTCGTATGCGTTCTGGGCTCTGAACACCATATTCTCCTTTCACCCATCCTATCGAATGACCTTAAGTTCGCAACCGTGAGGAAGTGTATGCTTTCTGTGCCCTCGCATGGAAATGTCTCCTTTCGCCAAGCCTACGTATTTGCCTTTAGTCCTCTCTCCTATCCGAGCAAAGTGAAAGTCTATGAAATAGGCTCTTGCTGCAGTCTACTTCAGTTATATTCAGGTAAAAAGTTTGAGGTATGACTGGTTCGCCTGTTGTTACAGGATACATTAGAAAGTCATCAAGTCGCCTCCTATGAACCAAGTTATGAATAAACATTTCGAATGATCGAAATGTAGGACACTGTAATCAAAGATCCACTCGAATAAGTAAGTTGTGTTCAATTGCAGATAGTTCATTGGTAATTCATGGTTTGAAGTGTATGTGAGATACAGCTTTGCATTTAAAGATAATTTGCCGTTCTAAAATGAGATCTTCATTTGAATGCGTTCATGCTATAAATGCCTTTATTTAATGGCTTCTCCCAACTAATTGTGTATAAAAACAACAATATATCCCATAAAATAAACCTTACGGATCAGAAATAATCGTTCTCATCTAGATAATGACTGTAAATCTACATAATTTTATTCATTTGAAAACATGACAGTCATAACATGTTGCATAGATTACATATATGGCTCATCAAAAGTGGGGTTTTTTCCCGTGAACGTTTGGTTTTCAGTGTTTACAATACATTAATCAACTCAAAGTGAGCATTAACATGATACATTTAAATTAAAGGAAAAGTACTTTAGACAATTATATGGCCTTCTGCATATCTGCCATTTTTTCATAATGAGAATGCCCGCTTAAAAGGTGAGTAAGTAAGAATTATAACAGATGAGTATATCATAGTGATAATGAATGTTTTGATATTTCGAGGACAAACAACTTATGTCATACTATTATGATATCTCGAGGGCAAACAACTTATGTCACATCATTATGCTATCTCGAGGACAAACAACTTATGTCACATCATTATGCTATCTCGAGGACAAACAACTTATGTCACATCATCATGCTATCTCGAGGACAAACAACTTATGTCACACTATTATGCTATCTCGAGGACAAACAACTTATGTCACACTATTATGATATCTCGAGTTCATACAACTTATGTCACAATGTTTTAATATCTCGAGTACATAGAATCTATTTTTCAATATTATAATATTTCGGATGAAAACAGAAGAACAACAACAGGATTTCCTGATGTCGTACAGGAAAGTTTATACAAATGACATACAAGGTCATAACACCTTTCAAAACATATTGGGAGTCAGATACGGTAGAGCCAAATGTGATTAAGACGCTTCATCTTCTGTGACTCGTCAGTCATCTGACAAATAACTAGAGAAATATCTAGTCAGCACTAGCCCCCTGACACGTGATATCACGCATTTTTATTAGCTACTTCCAGGTTAATATTGGAAATGCCAATGATACAGTCGTTTTTTTAAACAAAAAATGGATTTATTTTAACAGCTTGCCTCGCTTTGAAACACTTCTGATAAGTAAACGTCAAATCAAATACGCCTTTGGTCAAGTTAACTTTTCCATGTTGCTCTTAATAAACGTTTGCAGCAGCATCTGTATAAGCTAAAAGCTGCAAAGCTGTAAAATTGTAAATAAAAATTTATTAATTCAATCAAGACAGTTTTTTTTCACGTTTGATACCAAGACCGATAACCGAGGTGCAATTTGCACAATCTAATTTAAGTGAAAGCCCCATTTCACTACGTTTTCTTTACTACATGACATTAGATCCTAAGCATGGAGATTTGATGGAGTCCCCTTGGAATTGTAGTTCCGATCGCTATTCATAATAAAACATATGAATTACTTAACACTCTTTTCAACATTGCATTTGGTACATTTAACCAACAAAATGACACACAGTTTTAACATCCAACATGACCAATATTTTCATCTACTGTAAAGCATTTCTAAGAAAGACGAAGCAGATGTACTGTGCAGTTTAATTCAATAATGTCTGGTGTTTTTTATGCATATAGGATCTGAAATGAACTTTCATTTCATGAGATTTTGGGAAACGAGCTTTAGAAATTTATATTTGAATTAAGACCCCGAGACGAGTTTCAAAAAACTATCTAAGATATGCAAATATATATGACACGCGCAATTCCCTGGATAACAGGCGGATTATGTAGTAGACTGTTTTAGTCAAAATCGTCGCCTACTGAAATTCCAGTTTTTTACATTTTATATTTCATACATACATTCTCTAAAATAGTTGGTATCAACAGCGTGCTTTCGACAGCCCTCGATAGCGTTGTAATAATGTTTCATGAGAAATTTCCATAGTCTGCTGTATGAAATCTTACAGCACTAATTTGAGTAATTGATGAAAAGTTATCTTCGATCAGCATACTTCTAACTCGCTAGAGGTTCCACAAATATTCCTGTAACGTAAAAGTAAACTATTAGATATGTTTTTATTAATTTGCACTTTGTATGTTGTCGAAAGTGGCAGAATTCAGAATCACGTGATATGTACGATTTCTTTCTGCACACCATTACCCTTTTCACATTAATTTTTCAGATGTGTCAATCTTAAGTAGTCTAGGACTTATTATGTTAATCATGCATTGCGGTTTTTAATTACCCACTGCAGCCCATTGACATGTCTGTACGAAATGAGAAATGTCTTAAAGGAACTAAAAATGAAGGTTTCAGAAGCTACTATAAGGGAAGAGGCATTACAATTTGAATATGTTATGTCTTGGCACGTTTGATATATGAATACATAGTGAATTATAGTCTATGGGAATCTTGTTATTTTAAGTGTTTGGATGTCGTTGTATATGACTAATCATTGGTA
Organism: Pecten maximus; assembly: GCF_902652985.1. Taxonomy (NCBI): domain Eukaryota; kingdom Metazoa; phylum Mollusca; class Bivalvia; order Pectinida; family Pectinidae; genus Pecten; species Pecten maximus. The sequence goes on along the minus strand of NC_047030.1, from coordinate 23,053,711 downwards.
TATGTTCATTGTATATGATACAACATGAAGACTTATTTATCATATTCTGACTAACGACAATAATCCATATCCAAGTGAATTTGAAATGGTGTGATCAGGAAAGGACATGCGAAGCACTTGAAGAAATAATATTAAGCATCGCAAAGACTTGTAGAAAAAACACACAAATGATTCATCTCTGATATTACAGGCATCATCTTGCTCCTATTAGACAAACATGCATTTTGTGTGATAAGCATTCCGCTCTGGCCTAGCAAATGGAACGCCTTGTTGCCAATTAGGTTCCTTAGTATGCAACCATAAACTTTTAACGTCGCCATGAAAAAAAAGGAAGTCTGGGACGAGGGCGTTGCTGCATGACTGTTAAGCACTTCCATTAGACAAAGACTGATTATGACATAACTTAAAAAGAAAGGTAAGGAACTTCACCAGTGTGCAAAATTGGCTAATTTCATTCAAAGTGTCGTCAAAATCTTATCAGGCATGATTGTTCAACTGCGATAGTTTTTATCAAGAGTCGAGACCTCAATCATGAAATATCAAATTAAATCATTCTAGTTATATCACAAGCAGCCTGTTAACTTACAAAAATGACGATTTGTCTTCAGTCGGACAAAATCGAGAGCATTTTAACAACAAACATTTTTATTGGGTACGAAGACAAACAGTTATCCTACATTCATAAAACATCAGGTCAAAGCAAACTTATTTATGTGTTTGATGCATCGCTACAAGCCACCCCTCGTTGTGTCTGGAATGTTTTCTTCACCTATGAATAGCTGGGCTATTTCAACCACCATGGATATTGCAAATAATTTCATGTTATCTAACCTTCGATCAAGCTGGTCGGCTGTTTATAACCTTGTCCAAACCGGAACCAATGAGATCGCAGATTACATGACATAAAACTAAATACAAAATTGAGATCTAGGCCAATTCGACCACAATTCGATAGTGATTTCATTCCATTTAAATTATATATAATAATTGTATTGTATTGAAATTCAAATATATGCGATTTCACTTTAATGTTAAACAAATCTCATGGAAATGGAATAAAAAATGACGTAATTGTGAAGCTATTCTCCTAACTTCTTACAGCTAGACCAGCAAAGTTGGCATCAGCCGGTTTGCTATTCCATCAGTTGTCAGGCTGTTCCGTCAGCGTGTATAACGTCCAGTGAATGACGATCTTTTATATTGTTTTTTTTTTAAAGTAGCAGTATTTTTGTTTTCATTTTTGTTTGCCGATTACTGGTATGTAACCTGCATTTTAATCCAGAATTGGCAACAAGACACGCTTACGCCTGTCATTAAACATATATTTCAAATTGCAGTTTACGCACCAGTAAATAAAAAGTAAACATTATTTTTAATCAACTACTACATACGCACCGGTAATGTATCATGATAGCTGTTTTTTTTTATTGTTACTATAATAACCGCTTCACGATGAAAATAACAAATATTATTCAAATAGATCACTTACCCAGACTACGAGACCAATTACTGAACATTTATAGGTATTTGAAAACTAAAATATCTTGTTGTTTTTCTCTGCATAGGTAATATTAGCACTTTTCAACTGGTTCAAGAGAGATAACTGCTTCTACAAACGATGAATGAACACGGGAAGAATCTACTGTCAAGGAAAGAAAGGATTGAATGGTCGGATGTCACAGTAGCATACTTACATTTCACGTGTTTTTTGTTTTTGTTTTTAAATCTTATAAATCCCCTCTCGTGCTTTTATTCCAACGAACAAGAGCTATTAATACTAATTGATATATCATATGATATTATGTTGCAGTTATTGCGTATAATGTTTTGACATGCTGTATATATTGTGTATTATCAAATGTCAAATAATGGAGTAGAGCTGTATTTAAAGAAAGAATAACTATACAATGTTTGGGGAGATACAGGCTATATACAGTTTCATATATCAGACTGTTCACAAATGCTTCAGCTCTAGCACGATTGCAGACTAGTCGTAAGAGCGGTATCGCAGAAACAACGAGAGGTATACTCTAAGAGTAGTCAAGCGACGAACTGTCTGCGATTGGTCGTTATTATAAACAGCAAACCATATCTAGAGTTGTCCTTCTTTACGCTTATATTCGATTCTGCCAAAACGTTGAACGCCACGCTTTTCAGTCTGTTTTTTTTTTCGTTATAGATTTGCATTTAGATACGATTACTGGGGCATTAGTAAAAGTTATTGTAATATTAAAACTATATACAGCTATGTTTCTATTGACCATATATAATTATGCCCAAGAGTTTATCGTGGATTGGGGTAGTATGGGGGATGACGCTGATATTGGATTCAGATATTGGAACACGTTCTAATGACGTCACTTCCGGTGGTACATCAGATCACCATTATGTAATGTCGTAACTCATTATTTCTTATTTTGTTTTTGAGTATGCGATTTGTGTTTCTTTTGAGGGAGATTTTTTATGTATTTTTTTTTCAGGATAAAAACAATATTATTTTTAAACAAGATCTAACACATTAAATCGCTAATCATTCCATCAAAACATTTGCTTTTTGTATCTCTATTCAAGACTGTGAACGCGTTATTCTCTTGATTTCCGGATCATACAGTTTTCATAACATATTACGTTTATTTGTCGTTGTAGAGGATCATAACATATTTTCTTTTATTTGTCATTGTAGAGGATCATAACATATTAACTTTTATCAGTCGTTATAGGGGTCATAACATATTTATTTTCATTTGTCGTTGTAGAGAATCATAACATATCTAACTTTATTTGTCGTGGTAGAGGATCATAACATATTTACTTTTATCTGTCACAGATGATTTCTATACTTGCCTTGGAGAATGATAATCTGTTTTTTTTTGATAACGAATCATAACATTTATGCCCGTTTATTATCTTTGCATATGTCGCTAGTATTACATAGATTGGAGTTTTGTCATTGGTTGCGCGCATTTGATTGATGACGTTAGAGTGACGTTTCGCAATAAATTGCAAATAGCGCTTTAAATTGAATATCTACGTTTTATTTCGTCTTCTACATTGTTACTTGTTTACTGAGTTATGTGATATAAAGCATCTTTAGTTTTCTATGTGATCATTTTTGCTCACCAAGGCTCACATAATAGCAAAAGACCAAAGACTCAGATGATACTTAGCAATGACCCTTTACATCTGATGAAATCTATTTTCTATGATTTCTTGTGGTATGGGATCAAACACATTAATTTTCATTTTGTTGAAATTGAGGAAAACTTTTTTATCATGTGTTATGGCGGAGGGAAATAACCTGTTCATTTCTCGTACGAAGAGGAGCATTGCGTACGTTTTGATATCGTGGAGTGTGATAGCGTGTAAATTCTTTTTTTAAAGGTGGATTATTTCTTTTGTTTAATGAATGCAATCATGAAATATCAAATTAAATCATTCTAGTTATTTCACAAGCAGCCTGTTAACTTAAAAAAATGACGATTTGTCTTCAGTCGGACAAAATCGAGAGCATTTTAACAACAAACATTTTTATTGGGTACGAAGACAAACAGTTATCCTACATTCATAAAGCATCAGGTCAAAGCAAACTTATTTATGTGTTTGATGCATCGCTACAAGCCTCCCTTCGTTGTGTCTGGAATGTTTTCTTCGCCGATGAATAGCTGGGCCATTTCAACCACCATGGATATTGCAAATAATTTCATGTTATCTAACCTTCGATCTAGCTGGTCGGCTGTTTTTAACCTTGTCCAAACCGGAACCAATGAGATCGCAGATTACATGACATAAAACTAAATACAAAATTGATATCTAGGCCAATTCGACCACAATTCGATAGTGATTTCATTCCATTTAAATTATATATAATAATTGTATTGTATTGAAATTCAAATATATGCGATTTCACTTTAATGTTAAACAAATCTCATGGAAATGGAATAAAAAATGACGTAATTGTGAAGCTATTCTCCTTACTTCTTACAACTTGACCAGCAAAGTTGGCATCAGCCTGTTTGCTATTCCATCAGTGGTCAGGCTGTTCCGTCAGCGTGTATAACGTCCAGTGAATGACGATCTTTTATATTGTTTTTTTTTTAAAGTAGCAGTATTTTTGTTTTCATTTTTGTTTGCCGATTACTGGTATGTAACCTGCATTTTAATCCAGAATTGGCAACAAGACGCGCTTACGCCTGTCATTAAACATATATTTCAAATTGCAGTTTACGCACCAGTAAATAAAAAGTAAACATTATTTTTAATCAACTACTACATACGCACCGGTGATGTATCATGATAGCTGTTTTTTTTATTGTTACTATAACAACTGCTTCACGATGAAAATAACAAATATTATTCAAATAGATCACTTACCCAGACTACGAGACCAATTACTGAACATTTATAGGTATTTGGAAACTAAAATATCTTGTTGTTTTTCTCTGCATAGGTAATATTAGCACTTTTCAACTATTTCAAGAGAGATAACTGCTTCTACAAACGATGAATGAACACGGGAAGAATCTACTGTCAAGGAAAGAAAGGATTGAATGGTCGGATGTCACAGTAGCATACTTACATTTCACGTGTTTTTTGTTTTTGTTTTTAAATCTTATAAATCCCCTCTCGTGCTTTTATTCCAACGAACAAGACCTATTAATACAAATTGATATATCATATGATATTATGTTGCAGTTGTTGCGTATAATGTTTTGACATGCTGTATATAGTGTGTATTATCAAATGTCAAATAATGGAGTAGAGCTGTATTTAAAGAAAGAATAACTATACAATGTTTGGGGAGATACAGGCTATATACAGTTTCATATATCAGACTGTTCACAAATGCTTAAGCTCTAGCACGATTGCAGACTAGTCGTAAGAGCGGTATCGCAGAAACAACGAAAGGTATACCCTAAGAGTAGTCAAGCGACGAACTGTCTGTGATTGGTCGTTATTATAAACAGCAAACCATATCTAGAATTGTCCTTCTTTGCGCTTATCTTCGATTCTGCCAAAACGTTGAACGCCACGCTTTTCAGTCTGTTTTTTTTTCGTTATAGATTTGCATTTAAATACGATTACTGGGGCATTAGTAAAAGTTATTGTAATATTAAAACTATATACAGCTATGTTTCTATTGACCATACATAATTATGCCCAAGAGTTTATCGTGGATTGGGGTAGTATGGGGGATGACGCTGATATTGGATTCAGATATTGGAACACGTTCTAATGACGTCACTTCCGGTGGTACATCAGATCACCATTATGTAATGTCGTAACTCATTATTTCTTATTTTGTTTTTGAGTATGCGATTTGTGTTTCTTTTGAGGGAGATTTTTTATGTATTTTTTTTTCAGGATAAAAACAATATTATTTTTAAACAAGATCTTACACATTAAATCGCTAATCATTCCATCAAAACATTTGCTTTTTGTATCTCTATTCAAGGCTGTGAACGCGTTATTCTCTTGATTTCCGGATCATACAGTTTTCATAACATATTACGTTTATTTGTCGTTGTAGAGGATCATAACATATTTTCTTTTATTTGTCATTGTAGAGGATCATAACATATTTACTTTTATCTGTCGTTATAGGGGTCATAACATATTTATTTTCATTTGTCGTTGTAGAGAATCATAACATATCTAGCTTTATTTGTCGTGGTAGAGGATCATAACATATTTACTTTTATCTGTCACAGATGATTACTATACTTGCCTTGGGGAATGATAATCTTTTTTTTTATAACGAATCATAACATTTATGCCCGTTTATTATCTTTGCATATGTCGCTAGTATTACATAGATTGGAGTTTTGTCATTGGTTGCGCGCATTTGATTGATGAGGTTAGAGTGACGTTTCGCAATAAATTGCAAATAGCGCTTTAAATAAAATATCTACGTTTTATTTCGTCTTCTACATTGTTACTTGTTTACTGAGTTATGTGATATAAAGCATCTTTATTTTTCTATGTGATCATTTTTGTTCACCAAGGCTCACATAATAACAAAAGACCAAAGACTCAGATGATACTTAGCAATGACCCTTTACATCTGATAAAATCTATTTTCTATGATTTCTTGTGGTATGGGATCAAACACATTAATTTTTATTTTGTTGAAATTGAGGAAAACTTTTTTATTATGTGTTGTGGTGGAAGGAAATAACATGTTCATTTCTCGTACGAAGAGGAGCATTGCGTACTTTTTGATCTCGTGGAGTGTGATAGCGTGTAAATTCTTTTTTTAAAGGGTAGATTATTTCTATGTTCTTTATTTTACTTTTTGTTGTTTAGACTCGGCTTTTTCCTTCAAAAGACCTGTAAATTATTTGTTTAATGAATTCCATAAAAGAGTGACATGATCTATTATAAAAACATCTTGCGTTACTGTAAAAAATAAAAATTGTTTTTTGTTTCTTTTGGGTGCAAATATAGCTAACTATTATCTTGACGAGTGCCCATTGTCATGGCGGTTGAATGCCACAAGGAATACCATTGCATTTTCTAGCGAGTATCATATATCACTCACCGTATTATATCCTCAGCTCCAAATGATAATTTAAAATTATGATTATTATTTGAGCTAAAGGTATATCTTTGAATCAACCCAAAAAATTGGAAAATATATATTTCCGAAAGGCAGCTGATATATAGTATCCGTATATATTCGTGTAAAAATAAATGGAAACAACAAATTGTTTAAAATGTTTTACTTAACAAAACTTCCCTCGACAGATACACAACTGATGCGGACATTTAAACGTGTAGAATGCTTACATTCAATAATGTCAATTGTGTTTGGCATGTGGTGACCGAATACTATGTTTCAACAGTGCGAAATGTTGCTATGCGCCAGGTTACAACACCTGAAAAATAACGAAATAATAGATATATAATTTTGTTTGAATTTAATTGAAGTGTATGGGCTGTGTATCGTCTTATCAGAAAATGAAACGCCAAATTGGAATATTATGTATTTCGCATATATATACAGGCATACCATACAATTAGATGTAACAATTGAAATGTCTTACTTTGCTTCAGCCAGTTTTCACTGACAGCTAGGTAAGTACCTTAACTCTCGAGCTCGCAGCAGTAATTTGAACCGTCAGCACATTGTCCCTGATCAACAGTTCCCTTGGGGCAGTCATCGACATAATCACATGAACATGATGAGTAATATCCCATTGGTGCTGGATCTGCAGGAGGAGGAGGAGGAGGCTGATAGAATGGTTGGTAGAAGGGAGCAGGGTTATACCAATATTGTGCAAAAGGGTCAACAAATGCTGGGGCTGCTGGAGCTGGAGCTGGAGCAGCAGGGGCAGGAGCAGCAGGAGCAACTGGAGCAACTGGAGCAGGGGCAGCAGGGATAGTATATGGTGCCAAGGCAGCCGGTACTGGAGCTGGTGGTGGTCCTCTGGCAGGTGGTGCAGCTGGTGGAGGTGGTCCTCCGGCAGGTGGCGCAGCTGGTGGTGGTGGTCCTCCGGCAGGTGGTGCAGCGGGTGGTGGTGGTCCTCTTGCAGGTAGGCGCAGCTGGTGGTGGTGGTCCTCCGGCAGGTGGCGCAGCTGGTGGTGGTGGTCCTGCAGCAGGTGGCGCAGCGGGTGGTGGTGGTCCTCCAGCAGGTGGTGCAGCTGGTGGAGGTGGTCCCCCGGCAGGTGGCGCAGCTGGTGGTGGTGGTCCTCCTGCAGGTGGTGCAGCAGGTGGTGGTGCGGTCCACCTGCAGGTGGTGCAGCTGGTGGTGGTGGTCCTCTTGCGGCTGGTGCCCCGGGTGGTGGCGGTCCTCTGGCAGGTGGTGCCCCAGGTGGTGGCGGTTTCGGTGCACCTTTTAAAAGAAATAACAAAATAATTAGATAAATGTTTGGATTGGGATGAGAATGCAAAACAAAACAACAATAACCCCTCGCCCCCCCCAAAAAAAAACAGGCAAAACACTTCAATATTTTTTATGCATTTCGGATAAATTACAGAACGAAATTAAAACAAAAAATTCATAATTATATCACTTTGTTTTCGGAAAAAAAATGTTTTTCCTGTTAGCTTTTGTCTAGGATATGATGACAATAAAAAAACGAGATGTCGATAAGTAATTCATGTACTTTGTGTAAGAAGTTGATGTTAGGTATCAGCGAACACAAATGAAGCATTAGACGATAGCTAAAGACATTGACGTGTCACTAAACACCCATTAGATGACAGATGCGATGATGATATGGCCTCATTTTGACAGAAAGAGACAACTAAGTCACGTATACAGGCGATGACCTGGCTATTTTTATAGCACATATTGTCTTAATGGAATATGGCTTTTGGAACACGACAATAAATGCTGTTTGACAACCTTAGCAAACAACCGTCATACATCACCTTCCGCGTTCAAGGTCATGGTTCATATAACTTACAATTCACGTTATTTTTCAGTATCGTTTCTTATAGTTAACACACGTTAATACACACGACATGGTAGTTTTGACAGCGACAGCTTGCTTGTCTGATTGCGGCGATTGCTTGTGGCGATAGTCGAATTTTATTACAATTTGCAAATTTATATATATTTAGATGATGATCTCTGCTGATGTGTTGTACCACCCTAAAGTCAGAATGTATGCATCCAAAGGACTTGTTGAGTTATTATGTTTTTGAGGAAAAATATCTTCCAATGTGTGAACACTTTCGACGCCAGCGAACGAATTGAATTGATAATGCAGCTCATTCAGACCGAAATCGGACGGGCACCCAGCCCTGGCACCTTTCGAATATTGCTGAGGAATAAGAAATTGTTTTGTTTGTCGAAAAAAACAACAACAAACAAAAAAACACCAATTCCTATGTCCGTATAAGTATAATGATATAGATCTATATAACTATTGACACAGTCATATTACATTTAAACATTTATACATACTTAATTTAACTTTCACACATAAAAGACACGTTTCCATTGATTTGTATTCATCTTACAGTGTTTATTACTTTCTATTAATGGCGAGAGAGACCATTGGTTGTCATCAGTAGTTCATTTTCTTCAAAAATATATACCTTTAACCGATTTCCATTTCTTAGCACTCAAAGCATAAATGATGTGTTTCGCTTATCTGACTAAGGTCACGCACAGCGATATTCTGATATAAAAATCCAAAAATACAGGTAAAGTATCACGTGACCTATTGTGATTACCGCAGTTGCCATGGTCCATTGGCGCGCTGTGCTTTATCAATGGATAACGAAAACAGTGCGTATATGTAGTGAATCAAATTTAAATTGTCAACTCTAATAGGAATTTTAATCGACCTTCCTTTCCAAGAATGTCTATTGTTTGTTTACATTTTACTTTGAACGGATACGGAGTGAACCTATCCAAGTGTAAATATTTTGTCTCATTCATTATCTTTATACTTTATATTAAATATGATGTTGAAAATATCTATTAATATGATATTATTATTAAATGGTAGTACAAAAATATCAAATATAAAAAGGTGATATCTTGTTGGTTCGAACTCAGAATCTTCAGGCTGCTAAGCGACGGCTCAACCACATGATCTTCATATTATCATATATAGTCGGTCTAGTTAATGCTAAAATTAAAATGTTTCATCAGCTAAGTTTTTCTCTTTGTACCAGCGCTACGGGTGACCAAATTTTAGAAATAGGATTTTAGTTGTCTTTTGTTACTAGAATGAAAGTTCGTCCTCTGATGCGCTCTATCTCAAAAATTGATTTGAATTCTCGAAACTTCCTCGAAAGTTGCATATAGCCCGATGATGGAACTTAACGGTCAAAAAATGAAATATCCAAGGCAATTAACACACTTTATTATATATATACATGTTTATATATCATATTCATATTTAGAGGTGTAACTTTATCTAGTCTGCTGAATATATACGGAGAATTGAAAGATCTGTCATATTGAATGAAAAACAACATGCCCTGAAGAACACTTAATTGCGATTGAAGTAAGCGACGAAATACATGTGCTTACTAAGTATATCACCTACTAAATATCTTTTTGTACATTTTGTTTGTACTTTGATGATATCCTCAACTTATCGTATTATAATAGGGTAAGAAATTGCCCAACATAATCCGTTATAGGTAATTGTATTCTGAAATAAAACATCGCCAAAAGCATTCCAAATAAATATCTTTGGAATGAACTTTATTGCAATAGGTAAATAATGTATATATTGTAGTAATGCCTGGGCACATTCACTCTATATCAGCTTTAAATATATCTTTATAGGTAGACGAATGAACCCTCTCCAAGTCAGACTACTTGCAATGATTCTAGACAACATCCATTAAGCATTAAGCATTATAACATATTAATAGAAATAGTTGACAATTTTAGGTTCTCACATCCTGCTTTTAACAGCGATATAAGCGCTTGAAAGCAGTTCACAAATTATCATCTGTGTTTATCTGGCCATCAGTCAACATATTTCGCCTTTCTGATCTCCCCAGGGAGCACACAACTGGAGCTGCCATCCAGCGCTGAAAGCTTTGACTCGACGTTTTCAACAATGCCTTATAACATATTCATTTAAAGCTTATTTAATACCCCACATAGTGTTTTAACACCGGTTGCTACCCTAAGTCCTATTAAAAATGTATGCCGAGTATTTTTGCTGCGAATTTATGGAAAAATAAAAGCGTTCATGGAAAAAGAGGTGCTATTTCAATCGAATTAATTTTGACAACACGTCCTTTCGTGTGAAAAGGCATCGGACTCTTTGAATGACATCTGAACATTAAAATTACTGTCCATAATCAAGTATGGTTCTACAAGTCATAACGATCAGAGTGACTGCAATCATGCTTACCACGTCCTTTCATATATATATATTTGCATGATTATCCACAATCGAACCATCCACGATAATAGTTTCCAAATACCAAAAGGAATGCATCGACTATATAAAATCCTATTTAGAATGATCTAAAAAAGATCCTTATTAGAAATTGACGCCGCAAATGATAGAATAATATTTTACTGGTTGAATGAATCATTGTTTCGCAGTCCATGTTTCTTATGTTAAGTTTTTATCAACGTATTGGAAGAAGAAGCCAATCAAGAGCTAGATGCAGTACAGCTGAATTAGTCTGAATCATACAGATATTTCGTCCTGCTAGGACTCGTCAATGGTGCTTAGGGACTTAGGTCTTGCGGGTAGGAGGCAACCAAAAGCAAAACTCAAAAAAAGATAAAAAGAAATGCCGAAATCAGGATAAGAAGGTGCTGTTTACTATATGCTGACTCTATAACACTATAATCTAGTTTGAAAAATTCAGAGGGTACACATGGAGGGCATAACTAGTGTAAAACAATTACAAAAAAATATGTATAGAATAACGTATAAAGACTTAACCCACATGCAGAATTGTGATTTTCTAATACAAGGCACAATTATGGATCATAATGTCATAAATATAGCATGTTAGGAAGTGCGACGCAAAATAGAAATAACAAAGAAAAATATTATAAAAGAAAAAAAGGTATTTAAAACAAAACAAAAACTATGGGCTTTGTCGAATCAATAACACTTATCAAAAGAAAACTTGTTTCGCCAAATTATCCTTTAAAATATTTTAGATTAAATTGCAAAAACAATTAAAAGAGTACCAACAAATATCTTGCTTATTTTTTGTCTTCGAAATTCAGACTTTTGCAACTAATTTTGTTTTTCAATGTATTCACACATACCTCTGAACCTAAACTGTGCTGTGCACACTCCCACCAGTAATCCCAGAACAAGGACAGACTTTCCAAGCATCATGTGGCCCTCTCTGTCTTCCAATCGAAAAAAATCTACTCCGCTACAATTGGCCTTTCAGTACATCCGAAAGCTCCAAAGTGTGAGGAGAAAATGCATGCGTATTAGTTTTATATAGAACCTATGCTATAAATGTCATCAGACAGATATCAATCTTCGCTTAGGAGTGATAAACCTGATCCATTTAACGGTGTCATTTATATCACCGCTCACTGCTGCTGCGTCACATCATGTACACCATGTATATATATAAGTATATACACTATAAATACATCCGAGAATCGGTTTATTATTTACGCAGTGGGTAATTAATTATTTCAAAATCTTACCATCACAGGACTTTTTTCTATAAAACATATCAATGTTAAACCAGTCAGTTTTAATTGCATTTACTCAAATCGTTCTTATATTTGTTGTAGTAATACAAATGATTTATTTCTAGGCAATTAAAAACAGGAAATACCAACTAACATCGGTAGAAATGCTTGAGGCTGAAAAGTTGAAATTGCAATAAATGAAAAACATGTGTTCAGACAAGCAAACAGGGACATTGTTTGATAGATTGACATTGAAACTGAGGGCAACAGCGATATTTTGGATTAAAACCAAATATCACTACTTTTTATTGTCGACCTCAGGATATCTCACAGGAAGTTAAGGGGTAGCCATATTTGTTTGGGTATAGCATTGTCGCAACTCGTCTATAGATCGATGATGGTTATTGGAAATTTAAGTCAACCCAAACTTTAATATGGGATAATAGCTATACTGCCTGAGGACACCAGCATTACTTGAGGGGGAGGAGGGAGAGGAAGGCGGGGAAAGGGGGGATTGCATATAATTCCAAAGATATTCAATCTGTTGTGCGCTAAAATTTGTTTTCCTTCAGCAATGCAACTACATATGTATTTTAAAAAGAACAATAAGAAGAATATAATAATCAATATATTCCACAACATTATTATACTTTCCGCTGCGGATATCGTTTGTTTTTAAATGATTAGTCATTCTTATTCTTTCTACATTGTAATGTCTGAATATAAACATATTTTGAGCGTACTAAACATTCATATATAAATTTGTACACCTCCCGTTTGTGTTTTATTGATTAGATTATCGGATGAGCAAACTTCCTGTTTGTGTTATTTTGATGAGATCACAAGGCGGGTACATCTCCGCTTTGTGTTTTATTGATCAGATTACCTGGTGAGTACATCTCGTGTTTATGTTTTATTTCTGAGACTATTGGCTGAGTACATTTTCTGTTTGTGTTTTATTGATGTAATTATCGGCTAAGTACATCTCCTATTTGTGTTTTATTGATGAAATAACTGAGTGAGTACACCTCTTGTTTGTGTTTTGTGATGAGAAAATGGGGTGAGTACATCACCCATTTGAGTTTAATTGATGAGAAAATCAGGTGAGTATATCTTCTGTTTGTGTTGTATCGCGGAGATTATCGGCTGAGTACACCCCCTGTTGTGTTTTTTCACTTGCTGGCCTAATTAATTTTGTTTTGATAATTACCATAGCCCTGAATGATCGAAACGTTTGCAGCATACGCCAATTATTTTTAAAACTTGTACTTAATTTGTTTTAGGTCAATTGTGTGTCCATTTTTCAATCTTTTTGAAATTATCATGATACCGTGGTACCAGCGTTTACCGCTTGCTCATGTTGTACGGCAACTTCTTTAGCCAAGGGTGTTCAGTGCAATACTCTCCCTTTTGTGAGAAAACAAGTATTGGTTGTATTGAACAACCCTGGCCAGCGAAGTTGCTTTGACGGATTGTATCACCTTTTCATGTCCCGGCGAAGCGTTGTACATTGCCTTGGTGAATGTCGAGGCTGTTTTTATTGCGCCATCAGAAAGCTCATAGAGCTTAAGACACCACTTTGGTTTGGTTTATTTTGTTTAACGTCCTATTAACAGCCAGGGTCATTTAAGAACCTACCAGGTTTTGGAGGTGGAGGAAAGCCGGAGTACCCGGAGAAAAACCACCGACCTACGGTCAGTGTCTGGCATCTTACACCTTAACCACTCGGCCACCACGGCGACCCCAAAAGACAGCACGTTAATGCTTTTATGAATGACTGATTTATAGCAACTAGCATAGTCTAATCAATACTTAGTACATATGTTACACTGAAATATGATTCTATATATTTATATGTAGAAGTTGTCCTCACCTCATAAATGATGATCAAGGTATGTATATCCTTGATACAACATTCAGCGATGCGGGCATTCAATACAATTTTTTAATGTTAATAATATTTAAATAATAGTATCTGGAGAAAAAAATTATCCGAGGGAAATAATTCACTGTTCAAAGCTTGGTGACATAAAGCATCTAAAATCCTGTCCACTGCGGCCATCGGGTGAGGTGGACATACTTCGATGTCACATTTCCTCAGTTACATGACAGCCTCACCTTGGGCGAAACATTTGCTCTGACACTGATGTGTCATTGCAGGAGGATCCACCTGACACTAATCACATATGCAACAAATTATTAGTCGGCATCATCTACAATGAATCTATTTCAAATTCCATAGTTTTGTATTGTCTCATGGCAGCGGAAACATGAATTAAGTTATGTGAATCAACCCATTTGTGGAAACAATTCATCTTGAGTTGTCCGAGAAGGTCTTATAAACATACCAACATAAATGGACGAATATGAAAGGTTATATGATCATATGAGAAGCAAGAATAAAGTATTTACATCAAAAGCTACAAAGATACAGAGGAAATGAAACAATGGGATTTGCTCTACAAGGACAGCCATTTCAGTTTTGTTGAATCGAGGGCACTATTAAGCTATTTTATATATATTTATCTATTCTATAGACTATGATGTCCTTTTACCTTACTCCCTTTAACGTTATATGTATAACCTACTTATCTCCTTTTATTCTTTTATCCCCCTTTTTATTTTAATGATCTAAATATACAATGCGATTGCTTTTAAAAATTAACCTTTTTACCTTATTTTGTTTTCGCTATCCACTTATCTGTTTATAATAAAAGAGTAAATGAATCATCATAGTCCTTACAGACCTCAGGTGTCGATTGGTCGTACAGAAAACAACATAAACAAACAAGCAAAACCAAAAACATACAAAAAATGAGAGAGAAAATAACAACAGCAAACCAACAATAATAATAATAATAAAAAAACGAAATACAAAAAAACAAACCCCGAAACAACATAAAAACAAAAAACTACAGAAAAAAAGGAACAAATAACCTAAAGACTACAAGAAAATATACATGATTCATATTCATAATGAAGATTAATTTTAATTTATTTCAAAATCGCCAAAGGAGGGAAATCTTAAAATACATAGATTTAGAGTAAAACGACTTTAAATGTGTAATAAGTTATTCATAGGTAACACATCGTTATAAATTAATTACTGGTATTTACAAATCAAAATGTTCAATAGAAATCAACATTTAATGGAAAACATTTGGATTGAAATTTTCTCGGTGCAACAAAAACTTTCACGGAGTTCGAAAAAATATGTATATTGTATACCAAGAAATGTTTGTTGTTTATTTTGTTACAACGGCAATTGTTGTATGTATCATTGTTATGTTTTGGCTGCGTGGGCTAACCACGAAAGTTTGTACCCACGGAATAATTTGAGAGCACAATACCATTAAAAGAAAATCCACACAAACCTTACATGGCTTAGGAACACTACAATATATTATATGTATTGTCTTGGAAAAACATGGATTTATAAATGACGAAGGACCGCCAGTTTTCTCCTATGCTCTATCCGGGCCCTGATCGAAGGAGCCTAGCCAGCCATTACTTATATGACTGTTGTGTAGACATTATGTAATAAACGGTCATTTAGTGTTGACAGGACAATAACAACAGGTCGTTATTAATTAACAGAGATATAGACAGTAATTATGAAAAACATGTCTATACAGTAATGATTTAGTAGTAACCGTCCAATACTGGAAAAGTCATCCAATATCAAAAATAAATAAATGAATAAATAATCTGTCCAACGATGTCACTTTTGATGCATTTTGGTCACTAGAACAAATGGAGGACAATATAACTAAAATGGGTAGTTTTAAGGACGATTTACCACACATAACTGCAGACGAAATAGTAACAGGGATATGGCAATGCAGACGCAATCACACTTCTGAATCAGGGACTTGATAATTGATTTGTTGAAATCTACGAGTATTTGGACTTTCCCTAGTAAGTATAGCACATTTTGTTTTTTTCAAGGCAATTGTGAAACAGATTCTACCTACCTTTATTGCTATATATACATTTTTCTTATTATCGTATTTTATCCTTTATCCTTTAATGAATATCTTTTACATTATAAGGCACAGTGTAGAAAAGGTAGATCAAGCCATAACCCGGACGTAAGTACTGGCACTTACAGAGTTATGGTGTATTAGACAGAGTACAATTAACGGTTGTTTTTGTGTACTACGCTGTATATGGCGAAAGGCGATAACTTATGACAAGCGTGCCCTGTCCTGGCCTCGAACTCGCGTTCGTCAGCACAAATTATCTCTATGCAGACATAATTGATACTGCTTGAGAAGGCCACGGCGGTGTAACGCGGCCTTCCCAAATAAGAGGTTGCCGTTGGTTTTCACAATCACGTACTTTTTTTTTTTTACTTTTTACTCCTAAGTACAAGATAAGAACAACAAACTGAAAAAAAGTAGATTGACAATAAACTTGCTTAAGATTTTAGGTAGTAAAATCAATATTTCAAACAAATATTTCAGTATTAATGTTTGATGATTAACATGCATATACATATGAGTCTCTTAATAATAACGAGTGTTAATTGTATTGTTTTGTTATCGATTGATGGAAACGCCATAACACCTAACAAGCGCGTGCATGCACATGCAGATCAATACACACATATGCTAATAAACTGTTATGTATCGGCCATGGCGTCCTAAGTGACAACCCGGACAGGGAGGACTGAGGAGCATCGTGATACACAAAGATATCAAATCATAGCTGTCACACGTTACTTATTTGTTGTGTCCATGTACAAGGTGACTGTGGACTGATTGGCACCTTAGCGGCCGTGTACGGACAGAGGCGATGATACATGATGGCCTATCACCATTATTCTCTTTAAACATGGAGTATTAGCCTGTTATTGTTCTCGCTCTTCTCCCGCTTTATTCACACTAGCAGGCAGTTTAATGTTGATTTCTGGCATTGTTATATACTAGCCTTTTCATCAATGTTATAACAGTGATCATGGTTGCTTCCAGGTTAAACACGGAAATGAAAAGTCGAAGGACACCGGAAATGGCATATTTATAAATACAAATGGCACCAACAACCTATATCAGATAATTATATTTATCATGCCTATAGATGTTATTAGAAGTTCTTTTCACAGGTTTATTAGTATAACGGATATTTCTTAAGGTAAAAATGTCGTTCAATGTAAATGTCATTCAAATGTAAAGCATAACTTGCTATTTCTTTTAAATTATACAATACTTTCATTGAAATAAACCTTTAAAATCTAATACGATATTTTCATTTCGATATTTTTATGTCCAAGGCTTGGAGGTTTAAAAATTATAAACATATAACATTATTATAGTACATTCATGTTGTTATATAAAATGAGAGGAACAAGAGATAATTTTAAAAGCCATGCTTTCGAAACTTCGAAAATCTTGTTTGGTGATGATATTATGAAGTTTTGTGTTATCAAATGATTTCACAGGCAAAATAATGTTTTGATGCATTTATTTCGCTTTTAATTTCAGATTACGTTCACTAAATATAATATTTTCACTAAATATTCAGTTTTGGTTGAGTCAAAAACACAGATTTTATAAGCTCTAAAATGCTACTTTTTTGAAAATGTAATTATGTTTTTATTTATTTTTATTCCCTGAATGCTAAGATGTTTTATAATGTTTTATTTGTTTTTATTCCCTGAATACAAAGATGCTTTTATTGTTATATTTGATTTGTTTAAACGTTTTCCAAATATATAAAGAATATGCATAAATTATATATATATTGTAAAAACAACACACAAGCAAAACAGGAAAATGTTATTCATGCAAAAGATTTTAAGTCTACCGAAGACGCCAAACGATATGATTAATATCGACCTTAAGAACCACAGCACCACATATGCTACGCCGTCCCAAACGTTAATTGATAAGCAAACATTTAATATAAAATTTCATTCCAATATGTATATAACAAATGATTACAACAGTACAGACAAAATACACAGGAATTTGATCCAGAAACAAGTTTTTTTTTAAACTTGTATTAATCGGTTTCCAATAGTAAATACAATGTACAAACATTAGACATGATGCCATATGTATTTTTAAACACAGTTTGAGAGGTTGTGTAGAGTGTGAAAGGGATGTGAGACTCGGATGAGGCTGGGGTGTCCAACAAATGAGAGAGAAGGAGGTATTTGGGAATGGGTTGGACCGGATGAATGTGAAAGATGTAGCTTTGCCCGTGTTAATGAGAATAGAAAATAACTTGCAAGAATAAGGATGACTAAACACAAAAGGAAATACACCAAACGACATGAACAACGAGAAAAAACGAGACGAACGAAGATCTGGAAGAGTGAGTTTA
Source organism: Pecten maximus (assembly GCF_902652985.1). Lineage (NCBI taxonomy): Eukaryota > Metazoa > Mollusca > Bivalvia > Pectinida > Pectinidae > Pecten > Pecten maximus. Next base: position 23,035,283 of record NC_047030.1, on the reverse strand, counting down.
TCCGGTACCATGTTTATTTGTTTACACCTGATAGATCCACGTCACACAAGTCATTTAACGTCTGAAGCGTTACAAAAAAATGAAAAAGCAACATTCTCTCAAAAATAAGGATAAAAAAATGTACAATGTAAAATCGATAAGACAGAGCATTATTAATGGTCGATAAAACAACAAAAAATACCGAAATATTAACGAAACTATATTTCAAACATAAAAAAACTCGATCAAATGAGAGCAAAATATAAACACAAAAAAGTACATGGAGTATAAAACCAGGGGTTCCGGAAGAGTAAACGTTTTCTGCTTCATCGGCGACATCCGCCATACAGATCTAGGTGAAATCGGGGTTAAGTTGCAATCTCAAATTTGAGTTAGGTTGGTGACAACGGAACCATCTAAGCATGCATATCAACAAGCATCAAGCATTCTGTGATACACTTTATTTTGGAAGCTTTTTTGTGTTCACCCAAATTTATGTTGCAAAGTCATTCAATATATAATATCCATATCCATATCCATATGGCCCAGCCAAAATGCTTGTTTTCTTATTGTCATTTCATATCCTGATATATGACCATGTCGTATGACTCACTTGAAATAACACTTTTGTGAGGTCATATACACATGAATCAATTTTGGAAGAATAAACATGATATTAATAGAAATAGGATTCATTAAAGGATTCAATATAACCCATTCGTGTTATATAATTGATACTTTTAAGGAAGTCCAAAGTGATCGTGTTTTGTTAATGCCTAAAACAATGGAAATCAATACCTACAATTTGGTTGACCCTACAAGAATGCATATATTAAGAAGAATATCCCCCCTCTTGGGGCCTACATATGGTATCGTCAGCTCTGACTATGTAGTTGTGTTACGTCTTACTCAGGTAAACAAAACTTATAACCCATTGCTATTTTACATTATAAAACCTTATATTGATTACACGAAATGCAATTATATTATCCAATCAGAAATTCATAAACATTGCAAGGGCGGCGGCAAGTAACATCTTCCACGCGTGTCTTTGTTTACACCTACCTCGGAATCCATTTCTATTTTGGGAAAGTATCGGCGCGCGAACTCATGACTACGTGGGCACTAACGTGACTTTCGTGACTCCATTCTGCGTAAAGCATTGTTTACAAACATCAACCGAGGTAAAAAGTGTTTTAAAACACGTAAACAGATATTTATAGAACATTTACTGTATAAGGTCGTGTATCGTTATATTTTAGACCATTGCACTATAAGAAGAATGGTATATTGTGCATATTTTATTTAAACATTTTTTATTAGAATCTTTGTGATGCAAGGAAATTTGGAAAAAGTTTTCCAACTTATACTCCGTTCGTTCTATGTATAGTTGTAGATGTACATACATTTCTTTTAAACAAATGTGTAAAAAGCGGCTATAGACCGGACCCACATGTCGGAATTGTAATTACATTTCTGTAATGACCGTTTCTTGTGTTTTACATTAGATATAGCGTAAGTGATAGATGATAATAGTACAGAAAAAGAAATTATACACCAGACAATCATGAGAACAGTAATAAAAAGTAATGTTTAACAATCTCTTAACTCAGGATGCTGTGGGGTAAATGAAACGGGAAACTGGAACATTGATTGACTGCACCGTCAACAGCTGTCGACACAGACTGGTAATACCGGTAACCCCGACATTATATAAACAGGAAGTCATTTATAAAATGCGCTCTAGTTATTTTTTTAATGTTTTCTGTTATAACTTTTTTTATTACAAATTCTTTACTTTAATTAAAACTCAGGGTAAGAGAAATATACTAATGGCACAGTAATTTTTTGTTGTTGCAAAACTGTAAGGCTAAACTAATCGTAAAATATTTTTTTCTGCTTGTTTTGCAATTTTGAAAATATCCTTTATTACATACTGAAAATAGGGGGAAAGATACCGTACGGTTTGAATAATATTGTATATTTTTGTATTTCAATATGTATTTTTATTATGAGACACGATAAAGAGTAAATTTGTGCAGACTAATAATCTTCATATACGCAGTGTAATTGATAAGATAATATTAGAATGTTACTGGTCTGGTACATGCACATTACAATATTTGGTACAGTGATGTAAGTCTTTAAATAAACGAAATATGTCAATTTGTATTATTTTGTAAGGTATTCTAGACCGAGTAAAATAATCAAACAAATGAATCAGGCTTGTATCGATCAAGATAATGTTTTTGGACGAATATTAGCCACACGAGTGAAATATATTTGGTATTACTGAAGACACTGTTAGATATTCTGTTTATTACATTTTTTATCAACGAAAACCCTACCCCGTAAGCTAACTAGGACTACAGCGATAATTTGTAAACAAAAACCGTAGTTTCCCCTGTCCAGGTGGTGACATTTATGTCGGGCTTTCTGATTGGTCAATTATTTTGGTATTTTCTAATCTTTAATTTGATTGGTCAAATCAGCAAAAGTGATATTTTTCACTATTTTCACTAGTGAAAAATATGATATTCTTCACTAGTGAAAAATATGATATTCTTCACTAGTGAAAAATATCACTTTTATAGAATGAATAATTTTTGATATTTCACTGGTAAAAATGTAATAAATATGAATATCGAAACAGACTTAGTGCCTTTGGCAAATAACATCTATTCTGATATTTTGTTTTACATTTTCTTCAATAAGAACGGATTTGAAAGAGAGAAAGCATTCGGGAAATAATGCAAAAGGAAGATAGATATACATCCAAAGTGGTATGATGGGGCCAGTAGATCAAATTGGGTCTCCGACATGCCCCTCAGCAAAAGACACAGAACAAAATCTTTGATTCTTCAGGGGTCCCACGTGAAGTCGCCTCCTACAATCAACCTGCGGTGGACACAGAAATCCTTATTCCTGCACTCCTCAGCGTCCTCTAAACAGAAGACATCGGCACCAAATGGGGACTTCTAGAGGAGAACAGAAACTGCAAACATGCGACTTTCTTTGAGCAATGCATTGTTTCATACATGGAACTACATTCCCCTAACTATTACCAGCTGGTTAGATAAATCAATCATGCATCGGTGTGTATCTTATCGGAATATATAAAGGTTTAATTTATCAAACTTTATTTTGCTTTTGATTACGTCACAAAATCGTATACTCCGTATTGCCACATACTGACAAAAGCTTATGTTTTTCATGCAGTTTGATTAATAGTTTTGAAAAATACTCTGATCTGTAAAGGAAAATCAACAAAAAAGTGGTGATTTCAGTCGTTGAATCAAACACATTTCATCCAATAAAAACTGTGTTTCGCCGAATTGAAATATTTATTATAATCAAGGGTTCTATTTTGTCACATATCATCATTTCTTGAAACATATTTCGTTAGACTTAAAGAATAACATTTGAAGTCAAACTTAACCATGTAATCTCTATGTTCTCTCGTAAAGTAATTTCTTACAGGCATATTATTACCGAAAGAATATTCAGTAACTCGCTATCTACATGTGTATTTGGATTATTGCTATTTGTGGCGCGGGCTATTTCAAAATGTTATCTGACCACATTGGACATTGGCTGCGTGGCAATTAGCTATTAACTAAGGATTCTTCGACTGGATGAATATTTTCCGATTCCAAATTTCCTAAATGTTTAATGTCTGGACATGAATGTTTTAGTCTCAGGAGACACACCGTGTTTTTGCTTCTTCATGATAAGATATTGCGTTCTCTTGGCAAATTTGATTAACTGATTTTCAAGCTGCATGGAAGTTTTATTTTAGAATGTTGTTAAAATGGATCAGTAATGTTTGTTCCAGGTTTAGTTCTATACAATTTTTTATGTCCATAAACTTAATTTTAACAAATTTCGGTTTTTGTAACGTTTATTGCCAATGATAACATTTCGTTAAAAGTGGTGCTGCATGTACCAAACCTTTCAATTTTTTTTTTCATATTTTTTAAAACTACCGAAAAAATTGGTTACTAGTATATTGACACCGAATTTAGTCCATCTGAGCGTAAAATGATATTTTACTACATGGTATATTTCATATCTGAGACAAGACCTAATGAGGAATACAATCACTACGTTATTTCTAATCTAGGATACTGACGTTAGAACAGTGTACCACAGTCTATACACGCCCCCATAGCCTGATTTATCCTGGACATTACCATCCGGCCAGTCACACGATGAACTGTTATTGCGGAAAACCTTACCAAATACGATGTTACTAGCATGTACGTTTTGTCCATTTCTTTTATTTTTGTGTCGAAGGACCATATATAGATGTATAATGGATCACCATACAATGTTATATGTGTTTGTTGGTCATTAGGAGGGTGTAGCCAGTCTGTAACTCAACTTACACGTGCTATTTTTGTTTTGTTGTTGTTTTGTTGTTTGTGTCTGTATATATATATATATAATATACATATATATAGTTCGTGAGGCAATGTTATGTACTTCGACAGAATAAAAACATTAGGATCATATAATACATTTGTTTTTAACAGGCACGTGCGTATTCCATGTGGTCTATTATGTTTTGAAGGCAAATAATCATACTCTATTTGTAGTAATATTGCCCCCCCCCCCCCCCCCCCCCCCCTTTTGTGCATTACCAAATTACTACCAATGGAGAATTGATGCACTAACAAATTCTCTATAGAAGCGGTATTTACAAAATTGATAAAAACAAACATTATTAAGCGGTTATGTTTCCAGTTAAAAAAACGCTAAAATAAAGATTTAGCTCTAACATGTAATTTATAGCATCGCTGTGATAATCTGACAAGCTTGTTAGACTAAAATTACACGTGGTTTGTATATCATTGTTGTTTATATGTCATTGTAGTTTATATACCATTGTAGTTTATATATCATTGTAGTTTATATATCATTGTAGTTTATATATCTTTGTAGTTTATATATCAATGTAGTTTATATATCATTGTAGTTTATATATCATTGTAGTTAATTTAATATTGTAGTTTATATATCTTTGTAGTTTATATATCATTGTAGTTTATATATCATTGTAGTTTAAACCAATCGTCGCTTCCACATGTCAAAAGTCGAGAATAGTGACAATAACCAGATATTAATGGCCAAACGGAGTTTGACTGTAAGAACTTGAAGGACATTATGAAAAACGTTCAGAATAGCAACCCTCTTAGACAGTGTCTCTTGTCCCCCGTTACTCCCAAAAAGTAGGGAAATGGGATATTGTTCCAATGGCATAAATGAAAAGAAACAATGTACCACAGCAGCAAAACATCCCGATCAATATACAACGGCACAAAAACATCCCGAACGATATATCACATCAGCAAAACACTGAGGCCAATATGCCACAGCACCAAAACACTAAAATCAATATACCACAGCACCAAAACACTCAAATCAATATACCACAACATCAAAACACTCCGACCAACATACAACAGCACCAAAACACCGAGGCCAATATACCACAACATCAAAACACTCAGACCAACATACCACAGCACCAAAACACTGAGGCCAATATACCACAACATCAAAACACTCAGCCCAATATACCAACGCACCAAAACACTGAGGCCAATATACCACAACATCAAAACACTCAGACCAACATACCACAGCACCAAAACACTGAGGCCAATATACCACAACATCAAAACACTCAGACCAATATACCACAGCACAAAAACACCCCGACCAATATACCACATCACAAAAACACTCCGACCAACATATCACAGCACCAAAACACTCCGACCAGGGCACAGTATATATATAGTACAGCTTCCGTACAAAAGATCAACTCTACCAGAACATTCTTGTGTGTAGAACCTTTTACACAATAGTGATACAAGCATTCATAACTAACGCAATGTTTGCATTCCAGTGACCATAGATAAGTACAAATTATGAGCTTATTGGAGGAAGGAAGAATCATCATGCGTGGGTTAAAATCAATCAGGTTTTGGTATAGCAGTACATTATATAACAATCTGTCATCATACAGTTTTGATTTCTGATGTACATTTGCTCACTGATAATAAAACTTGTTGAAATTTCTTTCGGGGTATTCTTCCATCCGAGTGCGATCTAGATCTTGAGTGAATAAACTAAACTTCCTATCGCAATATGTTAAAATAAATCTAAAGATAGGATAATTTTATTCAGACAAATACCAAACTAGATGTGAGAATCCAGAGTAAACTTAAGACTTCCCAGGAGTAAAGAAACTGCAGGGACTTCACATGGGAACTCTAATGAGTTGTATGGCTATCGTATTCTCCTATTCTGAACTATTTTTTTTCTGTTGAGGAAACTTCAGATCAACACCAATCATGCGTCCTTATGGTGAAGGAGGTTATCATTTCTACTTCACTTCATTCTTTCCTTAAGTGAATATACATCAAATACATTAATATTCCTCAGCTATAATTAAATGACGATGTTTGGCCTCACCATGATGAAGCAACATGAACCGAGTAAGAGAAACAATACCAAAACAGCTTTCATATATTCTCGTACATGAAGAAGTTAAATATATGATGAACAAGTATATTGGTGAAATATTTCCACTATGCAAACCTTTACGATATGCCCGTTGATCATTAAAATATAGTAGACAAATATTTCCGCTTTATTGACAACTTAGTCTTTATGACCGTGACCCAGTATCTTAGCAGGTTGATACAATTGTTGATTAACCTTGGTGGTACATCATCTAGCTTCTGTGACCCAATGCTGATTTTTGTGACACTAATATCCAATTAATGACAGGTAAAGAGGTGCACATTGTGTGCGGTGAAGAACTCGTACAAGGTCATTAACTACATCTACATAACTGACTGGACGCTGTCAATCACGATAAGTGATTACCTATCGCAAAGTGATAAATATTGGTCGTAAATACTCCACTCAAATATCTATATATTTAATTTTCCATAAATGATGCGTGATGGTTATGGTGACATGGCATACATTTGTTTTATCACATAACTGGCCCGTTCTGCCATGTCATACGGCCATGGCATAAAATCAATATCGTAAGACACATGTGTAATAACATTATTGTTACGTCATAATAAAGATGTGACGTGATAATAAATATGTTGCGTCGCATGATTGTCTGAATAGATGGAAACGTCCCAACTGAGACGGATTTCGCCTGCCTTATTTAGAAATGAAATTTTTTTGCTTACATTCTCGTAAATAGTCGTTATGCGATAAATAGAATCTTATACTCGTGGCTATTTATTATGAATTTTATTAAACTCTATATGATATAGCCACTCATGTAAGATCCTGGATTTATGCTCTCATTTTGGAATAAGAACTTTTCCCCATAAACGTTTTTATTAATCATCAATACTCTGACGGTCATATATGCATGATGGAAATAAATCTAATTAAAATTATACTTGTAATTTCCGCTCCTCTACAGTACTCTACGATTCAATACAAGATCTAACGATGCCCCGTTGGAGGTCATCTCAGCATGACCTTCGAGCTCAGCCAATCAACGTGCCGCCTATGAAATTGTCGGTGTGATTTCATTCTTCGGAAGTACATGTATAAATACTTACACAACGTTTTCGAGGTATTCCGATGGTCGATAGCAACGGTAGACAACATGGCTCCAAACACTCCGACTCACCAAGATACCTCATCGAATTGATAATTAAACAAACGTCTGATGTCCGTTTGGTTTTACCTACATCGGTAACGATTTTCGCAGTCCACTTAATTGGCAACACAATCCGTCCTGTCGACGAGATATTGTTTAATCGTTTTCTGTTCTTTTTTCAATGTAACGTCCAGAGGATTAGCAATATTTTTATTACCGTGGCCATTAACATAATGCAGTTATTTTTGCAAACTTTTGCGTACATGTATTTCAAATTAAGCGCTGAATTGAGTCGAAAATACTAAGGAGACGCAACCGAAGGCTCGTATAAGACTCTTTGTCATTGGTTGATTAATGACGTCATTGACCAGTTTTCATTGGCTTATATTTGAAGCTCAAAGATCATGCTGAGATGACTTCCTACGGGGCATCGTTATATCTTGCATTGAAGTGTATCGTAGAGTATTGTAGAGGAGTGGAAATTTTAATTAAATTGGATGGAAATAAGAATATATATGTATTACGCTGCCATTATGATCATATCAGGGTATCACGCCGAACATCACTGCGCCGTTGAAATGTTCTTCATAAGAGCTGATGGTATTTCAAGCCAAGTGATTAGATGCCGTAGATCCTGTGTTCTGAAGCCGGTCAAAACGTTGTCTTCCTTCGTCCTTTGTGTTACTATGTTTTATATCTAATTATCAGCATAATGTATCATATACACTGTGTGCTCTTGACATGAAGGTAAAGATTTGAATTTCTTGTCGCAGTTGTAATATGTTGAATAGGTGTTGTATTATAATATTATATATGACGTTGTATTATTGCAAAAACACTATACATTTTACATCATAGACAGCTAAATCTCTTCTATCCTTTTGGAATGTGTCATGAAACAAAAGTCATCAACAGTAGTCCATTGTTGGCTTTCCCCTTGATTTCAGACAATAAACCGATCACAAGACCGATATTTGTCCTTTGTTGATGTCAATGTGTGTGGTTCTGTTAAAGTTACTTACCAAATCAATTCGTCTTCATCTCACCTACAAGGGTGATCCTATATAGTCTTCAAGTTTACCATAGACTGTTCCAAAGCCATATGAAAGATATGCATACCAATAGTGAAAACTTCCGGTTCCGAGGTTGACAATACAGGTAGGTAAAACGTACAAAGAGAGTAAGATTTTCCGCTTCATTGACAACTCCCATCATGTTAATAAGGAGACAGTTAAGATTTTGTCAGGTCCCCAGAATAAAAGTATCAGGTTGACGACAACGGAACCAGTTTATTTCGAACAAAGAAAGAAATTATAAACATTCCTATTGTCTTCTTTAGCATGTATCTCCCGAAATCTTGTGTCGGAACAAATCATACTTACACGGTAAGCAGGATAAAACAGGCCCAGACATTTAAAATATTGTGTCTGCTCTAGACAGTTCTTTTTTTGAAAACCATACGTAATACTTAAAATGATATTCTGCACGAGTGAGATGTTTTTTGTTTGTTTTTTTTGTTTGTTTGTTTGTTTGTTTTTTTGTTTTTGTTTTTTTGTTTTTTTGTTTTGTTTTTTGTTTTGTTTTTTGTTTTTGCTATTTTTTTCTTACAAAAAACACGGGAAATCATATGCACAATTGTTGTGGAATATCTCTTTCATGTTATATTAAAAAATAACATAAGACCGTTGTTTATTTAGGCGATTGTTTAACAGCAGCTTTTGTTGAACTTGTTTATTTGATCCTCAAGACAATAAAAAAGTCACAACAAGCCTATCTAATTTGAATTCATATTTTAACTCAGCCGCTAATAAACATGTTTATTCATTCTACGTGTTATAAATGCTACCAAATTTTCGGGGAAATACTAATTGCGATAGGATTTAAGATTCTTTATTACCCAATAAGGACAATGTCTTACTTCAATTAGAGAAAACTCTAAGAGTGTTAAGAAACCGTTTTTGATGTTATAAGCACGCTAAAAATCAAATAAATGATATGTTATTATTCTTAAAAAGCATGGAAATGATCTATTAGCCAATCGTGCACAAATGATGCTTATGCCATTGTATAGTTTGAAGAAAAACATTATGTTTTGAACGTAGGTGTGAAATGCGGAACATAACTCTTGACACGATATAGTAATCAACATGTGACAAAACAAGTACAGGAATCTCGCTGTAGGCTCCGTATATATAATAAAAGTCATGAGCTTAGTATTTTTGTTATCATTTTGTACTTATATATAGACGTGGTATTTGTCCAGCACATAGATAACCATTCCGTTGAAAGCTTGACGAGTATACCTTAGATACATAGGACAGTTCGTATAAATAGCCCGACAGCTAGTCTCTGTTTGACCTTCATGTGACATAGATATCGCCAAATAGTCATGATTGCAAGATTCACAACATTTTACTATTTTTAAAGGTATTTTCTTATAGTTGTTTATTAAATCCATTTATTTCGAAGAAAGCGTGAATATTATACATGTATATTTATTTACTGTAAAATTCTAAACATGGTAGGTTAATCTATTTGAGATTCATTTTCGTAAAACGTATCATTTCATTTCATTTCACAAGATTTTACAAGATTTTATTGAAATAAATCAATTGGTATTGCGCAACAGACTAAAGCCAATTTAAGACCTCTTCCCTTCGTAAAACGTCGATAGTCAATAGTCTCAACTGCCATTTACCAGCATGTCTATTTCAGATTCTTCAGAACACTTTCACCTGTAGCCATCTGTTCATCACAAAACACGCATTTCTTGTTGTTTTAAACATTATTTAATATCCTATGATTACAGTATTGATAACATTACCAGGTTAATGCGTTCCCGCTCTATATTTTGATATTTTATTTCCCAGAATGTTTTCCCGACTTCCTTTCTGCGATTCTTCCCTCCCCACTGAAGAGTCCTAGAGGGACGATGTAGTGAAATGCAACACTTTTGTAAATTTATCTATTTTACAGCAATTGCCAATTAAGGTTTATCAACATATATTAATCGCGTTTGTTGGCCCGGATTAAAGCGAATGTTTTACTGTGGAATCACCTAGATTTAGCGATTATTTTATTTCACAAATCTACCTCTTCAGAGAAATACGCCCATGCATGATACCTCTGATCTAGATATGACTTTAAACTCACGAATGATGGGATTTAAGAGTCATGGACTCTGCCAGACTCTATCTCGGTAACCGATCGCTTTACCGGAACCAGGATTTATTTTCATACAAATAATCGCGAAGGATTTTATTTCGCGATTGATTCTCCTCGCGCATTTACGCGAAAATAAATTCCCCGCGAAACATAAATGATTTGCAGTAACTGAAGTATCACTAGTGTCATAATAAACCAATACTGGTACACAGATATATAGACATCGTCCCAATGGCCTCCTTTTGCAAAATGTTCCCACAGGTATACCGTAGTCAGTCATCAAAAGGTAATACGCTTGGTGTTTTTTTGTCGACTACACATTTAATTGTCGTTATATACGAAGTGGACCACAATGGAAGGTGTTGGTAAGCCAAATAGGACAACCAACGAAAAAAACACTCCTTAGATGCTCGTCAATCAAGATATTATGTCCCCAAAAATAAAACCTGTTGAACATTTACCATTCGTTATATCTTTCTAGCTGTGCGGTCAGTGTAAGTAATGGATATCATAAACACCTTTCTGACACTTCATATCCAAAACAACAGTCAAAACTCTGTCTGGCCTATTTAATATGTCGTAATGATTTACAGGTAATCACGTGTTCTTTTTATAAATCGTCTTTGTAGTACAATATCTATCATAATTATTGTATACATGAAGGTGTTGGAAGAATGCATTTTAATAAGCAGTTTGAATAAATCTCAATTCCTGAAGTATGCACGCATAAAACATTTATTAAAATGTTACATCGGAAAAATTGTTGTTAAATATAAAGCACGGCACATACATTTAGTTAAATATATAAAATATCATTGGTTTAAAACTTAAATTGTAACGCAAATAAAGAAGGTAAGGGAAACGTACTTTGTGTGTTTGTGCGCTTACTGGGTGTCCTTGCGGTAGTTGGTGACTACCTCACTGAACATCATACGGGAGGTAGGTCGCATGTCATCCTAAGCAATCAGGGTACAGTGTCTTGCTCAAGGAAACCACCACGACTGCACAGATCGCCCCGTTTTGTTTCAACACGAATCTGAGATTACGTGGCCGGCGATCTAACAGAATGAGCAATTACGTTCTGAAAGTGAGAGTCGCAGAACCTTCAAGCAAATAAGATATATTTGAAGTGATGGAGAATACAAATGTGTATAGAAGTAACAATACGTTAATTAAAGCAGTAAGATAGTTCTGGATTACCGGAAATTACAGACAGGAAGAGTAATAATTATATGACTAAGATTATAGTCCTTTAAGACTTTTAGGATCAATGTCATTGTTTTCATTATGTTGTTTAAATTCTCAGCTGAATGCGGTATTTTGTAGAAGTATCAATCAATTCCAATTTATCGTGAATACAATGTGTCATTTCATTGTATACCAATGTTGAAAAAAGTCCTACAACGACGAGATAATTGTATGATGGCCTTGGCATCGCAGACGAGAATTAGAAGGATGATATAGCTGAATGGTGGTCTTAGCCTAACTGACAAATCCAAAAAGGACAAAACATTGTATGATGGCATAATGATTACTAACAAGTCCTACAAAGACGATACAGCTGAATGGTGGCCTTAGCATTAATGACGTGTCCTAGAAGGACAAAACATTGTATGGTGGCCTTAGCATTACTGACGTGTCCTAGAAGGACAAAACATTGTATCGTTGCCTTAGCATTACTGACGTGTCCTAGAAGGACAAAACAGCTGTATGATGCAGTTTAATTCATTTCGGCTATGCTGTATCTAACTCTTAATTTGTGCTGATATCTTTCGCCATCAATTACAGTGTAACATATGTGAAAAGTCATTTGGAAACAGTAAATAGACATGTATGTACAATGTATATTGACTGGCATGTGTATATGGTAAGCAAAAGCATGATTATCATCCCGACATTGGAAATTATATAAATATCAATGCACCATACACTAATAACGACCCAGTTTATTGGTAATAAAATCGTTAAGACATCATGTTCTCAATAAAAAAAAACATATGTCGCGTAAATAAAGGATCCGCATAGGAGCTGACTACACGTCACCGATTATTGCCCTACAATGGGAATAAGTACAGAAATTTTAGAGGTATATTCGCATAAATAAGACATGAAATCTATAACTTATAGTTTCTCGTCGACTGGTTTATAGTCAGTGCATGATCGTTGTTATGTTTTGACGTTCATACATTCTACTGGGATTGAGAAATTTACATGTTGATAACTTATCTCCACTCACATGAGTCAGAGATTTATATATCTCCATAATTAATTTCCAGAATGCAAACCCTGAACGCTGGTACAACTTGTGCATTTTTTTCAAAAAAAAAAAAAAAAAACGACCAAAAAACAAAACAAAATCAAAAACAAAAACAAACAACAACAACAAAACAAAAAACAAAACGAAAACAACAGATACAATAAAAAAATCAAAACAGAAAACAAACAAAAAATAAATAGCAATAATCATATAAAGCAGGTACAATATCTACCCAAGAACAAAATAGCAACTGCATGAAATGTGAAAATACAGACATTGGCTATGTGTGTATTAAGTAAATACTTAAGGGCCATCTACAGAATGATAAACAGGAATAAGTATCTTTAAATTTGTACAAAACTAGTCATGTCATATACCAAAATGTTTGTTTGGACATATAGTTTCTTAAAATCACAAATATTTTGCTACTTTGTGGTAAGATGTAACAGGGAGTAATTCTTAGTCATACAAATAATCAAACCTGGAAAATAGCAATGCTGTAATGCTCTGAAGTGTCTATAGTACAGATTGGTCAGATTTGTCTTCATGTATGTATAATCACTTATTTGGTTATTGATTGAAATGCCTCCCTTTATGTCATATTTGTGCGATATTATTCACAGCCGCCATTTGCATTTCAAGGCCAAAATAGAATCGGTGTTTAAACATATCCTAAAGTCAAACCTGGTCAAAACATTGCTTATAGTGTACTATAGACAGTTGTGAGCAAAACGGCATGGCTATTTTTGTGCAAGATATGCGATATAAATGAGTTGATTGTGTCCCCTTGAGACATGCATTTTTCGAATGTTTTGTTGAAATTAACAAACACTTTAAAAAATTACATGTCAACAGCAAGATCCATTTTATCCATGATACATACTAAAAATTGATTAAGTTATTTCTGTTAAATTGCACCATAGTAGGGATTTATAGGCTTGTAAAATATCATTGATATCACTAGATTTGCTATTTAGATGACCCTTACGTTCATAGTTTATAAGTAAGTAAAATATTTATATCAAGGAATAACCTAAATTAAGTATAAACTGAAGTGTTGTTTTTTGTTCTTGCTTTTTTTTTTCTTTGTTTGTTGTTGTTGTTTTTTTCTTTCCAGTGCCAGGGCAAGTGTTGTATGTCTGGCTACAGGTACACCAACCTGAAATGTCGTCAACTATGGCTTCAGCTATGGTTGTCGGGGATCGGGGAAATATATACATTTCTTGGACAAAATATTATTCAAAGATAACATGTACTTAATTATCTTACATTGTGACATATCCGCTTGTTCGCTTCGTAAATAATTGTTTTGTCTGCTTTTAAATAAATCACAGTATAAAAAGCTGACGGAATACCTTTGGACAGCTATTCATGTTAACACAAGCCAAACGAACTGCAGTCATATCCCCCAAAGCGGAATTTACACATTATGCACAGTATTTAACTACGTCAGTTTAAAACATATGAAACCCCAAAGGAAATAAGTTACAAGATGCATGCGTGTAAATGTGACGTGATGTTGTCAAATGTGAAAATTAAATTAATTAGGGTATGTCAGTACAAAGAGTCACAGACTTTAAAAAATAAAAACAAACGTAAGAAAAATATATTAGGACGAAAGAATTTCATTAAAGTGAAAAAAGTGGAATGTTTTTATTCTCTTGGTAATTTTTCAAGGGTCTACATACACTTTTTGTGCGTATGTTGCCCTAGTTTTATAGATATGAAGTAAGAATATATCGATTTTGAGTTAGAATTACGATTTTGTTATTATGTCGGTATTCTTATTGTTTTTGCCGTCAGTATATGGATTTTTAGTAGGAATTACGATTTCGTTATTGTGTCGGTATTCTATGTTGTGTTTGTCATCAATATATCGACTTTGAGTTAGAGTTGGGCTTTACAGTTGTTATATGAGCGTTGCATATTTCACGATTTCGTTATTTTGTCGATTTGTTTCCTCTTGACAGCAGTGTGGTATATAGTTTTCAAACATATTTCAGTTTGAAGTCTTCCAGTGTATTTATATATAGTATGCACCTAACTTGATATTTTCTTAACTTGATCTGAAATAATCAACATAATCTTATCAACTAATTAGCCTAATATTATATTGACGTTTATATTTTATGTAATTATCGTGAATATATAAAGCATGAGGATAAAAACAAAAAACTGTAATTACTGGCATAAAGTATCATGTAACTGGCTCCGGGTAATATTTTCCCAGAGAAGATAGGTGGTAATGCATAATTGAAAGAAGGGGGGCTACTCCAGCAAGAAAATGCTGGAGCACATAAATCAATGCATTATCATTTATTAAACAATTAGCACATTTTGATATACTGTCTCTAACAAACATTCATGCATACTGAAATAACAGTTGATTTCATATTTAAGGGAGGTACTACATGTTACTTGTGAATTACATCATTTGAGATCAATTGGTGGTAAGCTCAGTGATTTATACACGCAGTGTAATGACTTCCTGCATTGCACTTTATTCTTTGTTCTTGGAACATTGGCATCAGTTCATAATACTTTCCTCCACTATTAAAACTATCTGATATCAAAAATGTAATCAATGTGAATAAATTTTATGGTAAGAGTACCTCCATTTCATTATTTGATATTTATCTATGTCCATTCCGATTTTCACATCTAACCCCTGCAGGAGCGGGGGAAATTATGCCTGTTGTAATTTACTTCATGTTGCATGAGGCGACTAATTGTAAGGCTCTCATGTGGGATTGGGGATAGTTAATGTAGCGTAGCATTGTGAAATCAACCCTGAGTATCCGTCCTCATATGACCTTGGCTGTTGCAAGGACGTTAAGTCTCTAAAAATACCACCTTCCTATACTCCTGGATTTTCGTTCGTGTCATCCCTAGCAGCTCTGAAGGATTCTAGAAGGATGGACAGAGCCATTGGTGTTGGACATTAGAGAGACCCTTATACATATGCTGTCTCCGTGGGATAATGCTTTCTCTTATGGTGTTCACCTTTTTTTTTCCTTTCTGCGGTGTGTTCCTATAAACATTTAAAATAATGTGACAAAGTCGAATGTTATTTGAGAATATCAATGCTTTATGTATGATTTGAGGGATATGACATGTACAGCCTTTGAGTGACCACTTCGTCTTGGGACACTATACTTAGCTGTTCTTAGCTGCATTGAATCACTGAACAAACCAAAATAAATTAAATAAACCTATAAAAATGAGATGTTTTGAATGCATATTTCAAGGATATTGTTTTATATCATTTAGTTAAACTTTATCTAACTCTTCATTTGCATAAAAATGATATCTTGTGTGTGTTTTGTAGTATTCTTTGCATTGAAAGTTTAATATATTGTATGTTGTTGTACAATCTTTTGAATTAAGAGATGCTAATATCCTTAGTCTTTTGTACAATATTTTTTATTTAAAGGTGTTAACATCTTGTATGTCTTTTTATAAAATCTTTTGTATTAGAAGGTAGTAATATCTTGTGTCCTTGTACAATCCTTTGTATTGAACGGTGCTAATATCTCGTGTTTCTTTGTACAATCCTTTATATAAAAATATGTTAATATCCTGTGTCTTTTGTACAAACCTTTAAGCATTGATGTCATTTTTTTTTTTTTAGTTTCATCGGGGTATGAAACAAATTTTGTTTGCAAACTGTATGAATCCGCGCAGCGGATTCTTACAGAAGTTTGCAAACAAAATTTGTTTCATACCCCGATGAAACTAAAAAAATAATTGACATCAACGCTTATAATTAATTTTTGAAAATGATTTTCTAATTTAAAACATATTTTATGTACAATTTTACTTGTTTTAAATGGGATTCTTTTTCTCAAATCAATACGCAACGTCAATTGTCGTATTGTGACGTCACATTTTTCGCGCCATTCTCGGAATTTCTTTCATAGAAGAATGAACAGAATTTTTCGACCAATCACATTTGAGTATTTACCATGAAAACAAAGAAAAATTAACTATTTGTAAATGAAAGCATTATCATCTTGTATGATTTTTGTACAACCTTTATATAGAAAGGTGTAAATATCTGGTGTGACTTTTGTACAATTCTTTGCATTAAAAGCTGTAAATATCGCGTGTATTTTTCTTTTTTTATTATTGCATGTGGTAGTCACCGCTGGCGGACTTAATTAGGTTATGGCGATCGGAACGTTGCAAAATTAAATAAATGTTAATACATTATACTCTAAGATATGCCATCACATCATTATAATTATTCATACCAACTTCAAAGTTCCATTTCCCCTACATTTACAGAGTAAATATCATCGTTAATTAGATCAGTTTTTTCTTTCATTTCCCCTTCATTCACAAAGTAAATCGTGGTCAGCTGGTATATCTGGACACCGTTACAAATGTTCGTCAACATAAACACGATTAAATGTGTGATATATTAAAGCTAGTGACATGTATTCATGACTCTAAATATGTTCTGTGTATATTACTATTATTCAAACAAAGCCTCGAGACAGATGTATGAATCTTCCTTAATCTGACGACAGAGATGAGTGCTACCTTACACGGGTTATTAAACAAAAGGTTATGGGTTCAAATATAGCAGACGTCTGGTCGTCGTTTAACTGAAACATTAACCGAGTAACCTTATTTGTCATGGTGTCACTGTGACTTACATATAATATACCATGGTTTCCATGTGTGTTTTCTTTGTAGTGAGATGGCATAAAATTCGGTTATAATGAACAGTTTGAAAATATTGACCCATGAAAAACATAAAACTGAAGTTTTAACATCATTTTTGACATTTTTCTGGTTATTATTTTCTTCCTCAGCACACCCTGCAATGTTGCTGATCACCGTTTTAATTTTATTCCTGAATCAACTGTATATTGGATGTATTCATACCTAGCTATAGGATGTGTACTACTCCAGGTGTGGAAAGTATGGACTCTACAAAGTTAAGAATTGGTCATTTTGACTGCAACAATCGAGGCTCAACATAATATTGAGTTTATATCTATTATATTTAATTATATTATATTCTATTATATTATTATATTTATGGCGGTTGATCTGTAGCAATATATTCTCTAAACTATTCTTTTCGACAAACATTTATTCCATTGGCATTAGATCCTGTCGGAAAGCTAATGTATCAAGTGACGAGTTCGTACAACAAAACAAGTGAGACTATCTTCAGTGTATCAGTCTTCAAATCTCAAGCACCTTGCTGATCCACATACCATGTGTAAATGCAAAGTGCATACGTATGTCATGTGACAAATTGAAAAACCCAGCGAATGCAACAGCAGTATTTTTTTCTAAAAGCAGTTTGATAAGGATGTGTTTGAATAAGCAGTTTGTTTGCCTCGTTCAACGTAACCAACAGAGACAGCTTTTTGATCTTGTCAATTTCCAAAATTGTTAATTTCCCATTTCTAGATAGCAACATCCCGTACGCCCCAACCTTATGTGTTTACAAGTCTGAGTTTATTTGATATTCAAGGGAGTGTTCCAATTATCACTATTTCAGTGACAGATGTCGACAGCTGACGCAGAAATTAACAACACGAGGTTTGGAGATGCAGCTTGATGTTGACATTGGGGAGTTTTACAGTCGAAACCATAATGTAATTTTGAAATTTTCTATGTTCTTATGCAATATGAAAGTGTACGTGTTCGATGCTTTTTGACATGCAAAGTACTTCTGTTGTCATCACCCTCTCATTGGCGATTGTGACTTGCCCCGGATTTCACCTAATTCTGTGTGGCGTGTGTCGCCGATGAAGAAGGAAACGCTCTTGCAGAACGCATGTACTTATTCGTCTTGTACTAGTTTCAGGAGTCTCCATTTAAAATATACTTTTCGTTTTATATTTTTGCTTGTTTAATTGATTTCGATCTTGATTCATGGTTTCGGTATTATGCCGATATTCTTTGTTTTCACGCAAAGGCCTAGTCGAAACTGGTGCACGGCGACTTCGATATTCTTTGTTCATCATATACTTTGAAACTGCCTGCTTCCCGAGAAAATTTAAGGAAACTCATTTCCTCGCATAAATTGTCTTCATGCATCTTTATCCTTTCTTATTACTAATGAGTAGTACGCTAGTGACATCTCTACATGTTACCATACGTTTATGAAGCATAATCCATTATCTACCATATCTTCAGTACCTTTTCTTCGAAGTTTTGGACCAGTTTTAATTTTCTAAAAATGTCCCAACACGTTTGGCTCCTAGCACCACGAACGATTCCTAATCAATGATAAATGTTTATAGCATAAATAATAAATTCTTACCATATCTCCATCAACGATCTGGCTGTTCCTCTTAAAAAAAAAAATCATGTACAGGCAACTATCATCAGAAGTAATATATCTATATCATAATATAGAAATCAAGTGTAAATACCACTTAAAACGCATAATATGCTATATAGACCGTGTGATAACATATATATGAGATAACAAAGTGACAAAACAATCCAGATTTTTTTTTATCTAATTTTATTCGTCAATTCTGAAGCTTGGTATAATAGATGAAAACTTTTATGCATCATTAAATTCATTCCACATGCATACTTTGGTAAATAAATTAGCTACAACGTCTTTCATCAGTTTCCTATTAATACAGAATAAATAATCAATTTGCTTAGTGTGTTAAAATTTACCCGGAATCTAAAAATCTGTTAGGTTTTCACGAAATATACCGATATCTCCATGAAATTATAAAGATGTAATAAAAACAGTTCACCCAGTATTTGATATCAGTAACCAGATACAAATCTATTTACAGTACAGTCTGCTGACTACAGGTTAAAACTAAGGTATTCTCTGTTAGTAGAAATACGGAACTGTTAAATCTATTTGTGGTGTGTATCGGTGATAAAATCATGCACATTAAAACTGATCATCTAAAGTCTAATAAATAAATATATCTAATTGTGCTGAACGCACATTCCAAATAACTGCATATAATTTAAATTCTATTAAATATATGTTATTTTTTCTATTTTACCAAAAACTAACACAAAACAGAGAAAATGAAAGGATCGTAAACTAAAATAGAGAAACAGGGTTTTAAAATGCAATACTGTTCTAGACTAACAAGCTGCAAAGTTAGGTTAGTTTCAAAATATATCTAAAAAATATTTAATACTGAACTGTTACTATGCAAAGGTCAATGTCTTCTTTTCCTTATATCAACTTAAATTTAGAGAAACACTTGTGCCCGGACTTCTAAATGTTTTATAATAGTCATCTAACACGTTGATTTCTATGAAGTCAGTGCTTACATTTGGATGAAAAGTCTTCTCCTCATTTAATTTACTGATTAGTGATGTATTAAATAATAACGATGTATAGCCAATCCTGTCAACTTGTAGGCTTAATTCATACATCAGAATATTTTTATAATCTTAACAATGACTTTTAACAGGCAATACATACTGAGCCAATTTGAAAGCATTCGAAATACTGTATGCAAATTTGAAAAACTTTTTAAATAGTTTATTTTCAAAAATAGTTAAAATTGTCACTACTCAAAAATGTTGCTAAAATCATCAAACAGATCATTTACTTTAAGATATTTTCACTCGTTTAAAATACAATTAATTGTCGTTTCAAATTTGACCATATTTTTTCTTTTATTATTCTGTATCAACCAATTTTATTTAAAAAGTTATAACGAATTTGACCTAATTTATAGGCGAGAATTCCACATCCCATTATCTTCCACTAACCTAACAATAAAGTACCCCTGACAAATTTAAAGCGAGTTTTATTGAATTTGACCCGTGTTCATGGAAAGCATGTCCATAACATTGAAAGTCATCATTAAGTTTCTGTTCTATCGTAAAAGAACCCGGCCATAGGAATAATGTAAATATTAAGGAAATGAGACGGACAGACCAGAGAAGCCCACTGCGGACTCTCAAAGCACACTGCTTCATCAACATTTGTATAAAAATTAGATCTTACTGATATTTCAACCAACCGTGCACTTGCATTCAAAACAAATCATCTAACACAATGTGAAAAACTCCATGGTAAGACAAATCTAGGAAACCTTTCACAACATTGCTAATCATGCTGAAAATTTAAGGAAAGGAAAAGAGAATAGAAATAATTAAAATACCATACAAAAAGTAATGATTATGCAATCTTAACACTTTAACCCTTGTTTTGTGCATTCAGTATTTTTTTTCTGTATCGTGTTTGTGTTGGTCTAAAAAAAAAAAAAAAAAAAACAAAGAACAAAAATTTAAAAAAAAAACAACTAAAAAGCCAAGACAAAATTCCAATGAGGAAAGTAATTAAGTTTTATATAACATGAGCTGATAGTTTAAGAATTTAAAAAATATAAATTAATCTTGTAGTATGATACAAGTGTTAGCTAAAAGGATCTCTTAAAGGGACACTAATCACCATCTTCTCAAGTTACAGTAACGTTATTGTACTTTTTGATAATATTTTCTGTAGGACTATCAATTCTATATATTGCATTTGATTATAAAAAAATTGTACACTTGTTATGGTCACAAACCATTAAAAAGAAAGTTGTTTATGTCATAAGACCTACGATATTCACGTGAAAAATATCTGTCCAGTTTTCAGGGAAGCAACTCCCAAGTCGAATAAACAAATTTAAAGAAAATACCTTGCATTAGTTTTCATGGTTATAGTCATAATTAAGGACATATTGCTGTAAAAGAAAGTTTAATATGTGTTTTCATGACACATTTTATAGTTATATTAAATTAAACAGGTGAAGATTTTATGAGGAAATATCGCAGATCCTATGCATATAAGTCAGATGTTTTTACTGATATAGTAAAATCTTGTATTGAATGGGAATAGGGAACAGAGAAGACCAAGTCAATGTTTAAAATATAATATATATATATATATATTTACAAACCTTATAACTGGTTATTTTTATTTTATGCTTTATGTCATCAATAACAACAATATTTGCCAAAATACTATACCGTTACATCCTCGGTCTTGTAATATTGACTTTCACTTACCCGGTAAAAAGTTTACTTTTTTTTTCTAATATTAACCTTTTGTACATCTACTTGCAAAAAATAACCAGTTATTCAGAATTTGATTTGACACGTACACACATACATTCTCTATCAGAGCACAGATCAAACACACATCTAGCCGTGTATATGTAGTGATGGGTATACAGTTACACACCTAATTATTATAGCTAGGTCGTACATATATACAAAGTCTATATATAATCCTGACACAACTTACCTCAACTTTTAGTATAGTCACATAACATATACAGAGACGTGTCTCCACCTTTCTACACAGTCAAATATTCTTTATGCAAACTACATCTACCACAAATTCACACTTAATATAAAAGCAGGTTGTGAAATAGTCTTTCTCAACAAGAAATATTCTTGTATCAATTTTGCATGTAAGTCAACATCAATATATGATATAGCCGTTTACTTTCACTTCACATTGTATTTTTTGTGGTTCACAATTGTTAATATATACAAGACAGAATTCAACAATAATTCTAAAAGTAAACAATTGTATTAAATACATCCTCAAGGATGGTGGTTCCAAGAGCAGAAATATATCAATATAAATTTTGACACCCGTTACCGTTTCCAAAACTTCCATTAAATAACTTTCATACATTTCATCCAAATACAAATTATATTATTTGGTTGACCGTTTCAAAAGTGTGTACAAGATTCTTGGTTGAAGAAGACTTAATCATGAAATGGTTCCATCAGAGTGTATATATTTACAGGTATGCAAATGAATGAGGTCACACACAAACCAGGACCAATGACCTTACATTTTCAACGAGCCACAGCCAGGCCACACGGGTATCATCAACAGCAACCATTGTGGGACCATGTGTCGCCGCTTCACGTATATTTTATTTTTTACTATTATTGCAAACAGTGCTACTCTGACAATACTATTGAAACATAAAAACATTTTGCTTTAACTTTCAAAATAGACTTTTTAAATTGAAATAGATAAACTGGTCTTATCCAATTGAACTACAAAATAATCCCAAAATTGATCTTCTCTGTCTCAAACTTTGACATAGATTGTTCTATTAATTTTACTTCGCTAAATTTATTCTGAAAATGTTTATATATATGGTACCCATTTTTCACCCTCTTGCGCAAAAACAAAATTCATTTAAACAGAAATTTCACCTAGTTCATCTATTAGTCCCAAAATGATGTTAAAAAAATAAAATGTTTTCCAATGATTATGACCAAACACAAACTACCGTATCAAAATTCATTGTCCAACATTTGAAAATACTGATAAAAATGTGATTTTCATGTGCAAGATTATATTCTGCATATAAAATTCAAACACCAAAATGTTTTCCATATTCCCATTTTCATTTTTACCTCACTTGTAAACAGGCTAAATATAAAACACAATTTCCATAACGATTCCGTACTGGCAGTTCCAAGTCGGATTTTAAATGAATGTCCTATCAATAACTTAACACATTCCAGCAAACACATCTTGATCTTCAGGCTTGTTAAACAATCAGTCAGTATTCTTCTTCTAAACCATCTACATTTTTACAATACATGTATTTCCCTTTCAAAGGCATCCACAAGGATGTGAACCAACAAGCCAATTTGTTGTCCCTTCGACTTACTTCATCTACTTTTTTTTGTCATTTAAGGTGACATGGTCATATTCCACTCATGAAAATAAAGTTAAAAACTTATTACATGCAGAATCATTGAATGAGGATTTGAGTTTGTCATCAAGATATATCATAAATTTAATCTTATATGCACATTGCTATATTTTATCAATATTGTAAAATACAAAAACATTTTTCTGAATACATTTAAAACAAGAGGCCCATGGGGCCTGTATCGCTCACCTGGTTGAATTGGACCAAATGTCAAAATAATGTTCATATTGAATTTGTTTTATTTGTAAATCTCTAACAATGCTATATATGGTTATAGTGTGGGAATCCGAACTGCTTAAAAGATTAATGAAGTCCAGACTCTCTAAAGGTCTGAAAGACCTCAAGAATTGTTTTTAGAACATGCATGCATTCATCACTTTATAACTAGTAGCACTTTAAAGGAATTACATCTATTTCCCCTATTGGGCCCCACCCTTTTGGCCCCTCGGGGGGTCAGAGTCACCATTTATGCAAAATGTGTTCCCCTTTCCCCCAAGGATGTTTCTGACCAAATTGGGTTCAAATCCTTTCATAACTTTATGACTAGTAGCGATTTAAAGGAATTAGCTCTATTTCCCCTATTGGGCCCCGCCCCTTTGGTCCCTTTGAGGTCAGAGCCACCATTTATGCAAAATCTGTTCCCCTTCCCCCAAGGATGTTTCTGACCAAATTGGGTTCAAATCCATTCATAACTTTATGACAAGTAGCGATTTAAAGGAATTACCTCTATTTCCCCTATTGGGCCCCGCCCTTTTGGCCCCTTTGGGGTCAGAGTCACCATTTATGCAAAATCTGTTCCCCTTCCCCCAAGGATGTCTCTGACCAAATTGGGTTAAAATCCATTCATAACTTAATGACTAGTAGAGATTTAAAGGAATTACATCTATTTCCCCTTTTGGGCCCCGCCCCTTTGGCCCTTCGGGGGTCAGAGTCACCATTTATGCAAAATCTGTTCCCCTTCTGCCAAGGATGTTTCTGACCAAATTGGGTTCAAATCCATTCATAACTTTATGACTAGTAGCGATTTAAAGGAATTACCTCTATTTCCCCTATTGGGCCCCGCCCCTTTGGCCCCTTTGGGGTCAGAGCCACCATTTATGCAAAATCTGTTCCCCTTCCCCCAAGGATGTTTCTGACCAAATTGGATTAAAATCCATTCATAACTTATAACTAGTAGCGATTTAAATGAATTAACTCTATTTCCCCTATTGGGCCCCGCCCCTTTGGCCCCTTTAGGGTTAGAGTCACCATTTATGCAAAATCTGTTTCCATTCCCCCAAGGATGTCTCTGACCAAATTGGGTTCAAGTCCATTCATAACTTTATGACAAGTAGCGATTTAAAGGAATTACATCTATTTCCCCTATTGGGCCCCGCCCCTTTGGCCCCTCGGGGGTCAGAGTCACCATTTATGCAAAATCTGTTTCCCTTCTGCCAAGGATGTTTCTGACCAAATTTGGTTCAAATCCATTCATAACTTTATGACTAGTAGCGATTTAAAGGAATTACCTCTATTTCCCCTATTGGGCCCCACCCCTTTGGCCCCTTAGGGGTCAGAGCCACCATTTATGCAAAATCTGTTCCCCTTCCCCCAAGGATGTTTCTGACCAAATTGGATTAAAATCCATTCATAACTTAATAACTAGTAGCGATTTAAATGAATTAACTCTATTTCCCCTATTGGGCCCCGCCCCTTTGGCCCCTTTAGGGTTAGAGTCACCATTTATGCAAAATCTGTTTCCATTCCCCCAAGGATGTCTCTGACCAAATTGGGTTCAAGTCCATTAATAACTTTATGACAAGTAGCGATTTAAAGGAATTACATCTATTTCCCCTATTGGGCCCCGCCCCTTTGGCCCCTCGGGGGTCAGAGTCACCATTTATGCAAAATCTGTTTCCCTTCCCCAAAGGATGTTTCTGACCAAGTTGGGTTCAAATCCATTCATAACTTTATGACTAGTAGCGATTTAAAGGAATTACCTCTATTTCCCCTATTGGGGCCCCGTCCCTTTGGCCCCTCAGGGGTCAGAGCCACCATTTATGCAAAATCTGTTCCCCTTCCCCCAAGGATGTCTCTGACCAAGTTGGGTTCAAATCCATTCATAACTTTATGACTAGTAACGATTTAAAAGAATTACCTCTATTTCCCCTGATTAATCATCCTATACATTTTTGTTTCAAACTGCAGATAACAAGAGTATAACATGATTCTCTTCTTTTTTCAACGAGAAGATATGATGTTGTATACAGAATGCATAACAAATTTCTAATCTTTATCATAGATATCCAGATTCTATTCCACAAGTTCCTCAACATGTCAATGGTTAGAAGCTGCTACATGTAAGGTAAATGGCCATTTCAGGTGAAATCATCAAACGTCAAGATCTGGGACCACATCACGCTAAATCAACAACCCTCTTTGACATCATGATTATATGTATCTTAATACTACATTAACAACAAACACTGGAAATGTTTGGAAATTTTCACATTTGAGGCAGTTGACAAAAGGTTTTTTCTTAGCTTAATAAAAAAATTCACATTTCCATGTCAAACTTTGACAAACTTGGTATGAAAATAAAAAGAATTAATTTCAAAGTAAGCATGAAATAAAAAAAATCTTCCTTTTCAAGTTAGTATGGGAAATTAAAATTTCCATGTCAATCTCAACATCTTATACTTTTCCTCATCAGATCAGTATATATGTATTTTAAAGGCTTCCAACACATTTTATTGATCTTGTCTGAATACTTTCAGCATCCTTTAGGTAATTAAAAATGTTGTTCGATATTGATTAATTACTACTACCTTTATAATCATTTTAGCTAGTTAACAAAAATGTTTGAACATAAAAATGTAGGTACTATAAAATTGTGCCTCATGATTGAAAACTGCTTCACCAGTTTACAATGAATATTTCAAACATACAATTTCATTTAATTTTATCCAAATCTAAAAGGTTAAAATGAAAACAATTTTGTGAAAGAGTTAAATTTATTTCTGTATTAAAATTGTGCTTTTCAAAACTTTCTAAAAAAAACTGAAATCAATCAACCACCATGAAAAATAGCACTAAAATTAAAAATCAACTATTTTCAGATTTTAAACTATTTACAAATGGACCATTAGAAATTTCCAAATTATTTCAGAATTCCTTGTATTTATCATGATGGGATATCGATGAAATCAATCCTTTTAAACATGCATTAAAGACTGACTGTGAAGCACAAAGTAATTTAAACGAAATTATTACAAGCTTAACAAATCTGTCAACATAAACAGCCTTTACCTGTTATTATACATATTGATTACAAATCATAACAAATATAAAAACAAAGAAATGGTGATTTTCAAAGAAAAAATCTGAGATATTTTGAAACAGCAGTATACACAGGAAGAATGTGAATATTAGTAATCAATACAACTTTTGTAAGGAGGTATCATTAATAAAAGCATGCAGTGATGGAACCCATTAACAGAGAATTAACAATACAAAACATAATATAATTTCAATTATATTTTTGCCAGAATGCAGCACAAGTTTTTAATGCTTTCCTTTTGGTGCTTAACAATATCAAACAGCCTTCAAACGTGAATGAAACGCAGTTAATACTTTTCTTTCTGTGCAAGTATTTCAACAATATTTCTCAGTCAAATTCTCTACCAACAAAGGTAACTTATAGTAACCAGTCTACTCTTTTCTTCAAAGAACAATACTAAAAATATCTTGGAGGGGGAAAAAAATTCTAGAATAAAAACAAGAGTCAAAGTTGAAGAGGAGTTGGGTTATTTGGTAATCCTTGTGGCTTAAATAAGAACACTTCATACAAAGACAATCACATCTTGATATCCTTATTTATATCAACATCCTTAACACAACAATACACATCATGTACAGTTTTTTGTATAGCCTTTCACACAAACAAGACTTGCTCACAGCAATTAACTCCAGATGCCCCTGCCACATGCATTTCATTTTATTCTCAAAATTGTCCAGTTAGTTCCATGTACCCCCTGTCTTACCACTCTGAGGCGTGCCCCATCCCCCCACCCCTGGACTGCTGCCTGGTTCACTGCCCTGGGAGTGGGAGCTGCCCCACCCCAGGAAACTATTACTTCCTGTGGGGACTGGAGCGGCTACTGCTGTTGCCTGGCTGTTGCTCCCGATGCTTCCAAAGCTCTGAGCACTAGCCTGGCTTGAGGTTTCCACTGTAGGCTGGGCATTTGGGGTCGAGGCGCCACCCACATTGACTCCAACACCGGTTCCTATACCAGTACCAGTATTATTGCCCTGGCTGACCAAACCAATGGGGCCCCATCCCCCCTGACCACTTAACATAGCTTGCGCTGCTGCCAGCATAGCAGGACTGATCTGAATCGGACCCAGACTCAGGTTGTTCGGCATGTTGCCATGCCCCATGGCACTGCCCTGGTTGGCCATGGCCTGAGTGTTGCTTCTCCCTCCCTGACTCCAAGAGCTGTGATGTGCATATCCCTGTCCATACCCGGGATGCCCTGGCGCAATTGCCTTTTTGTCGTTCTGTCGGTCGTAGTTCTTTGGGGCAGCACTACTGATGTGTACACTGGCTCCTTTGATTATGTGATCCTCACCACATAAGCCCTGGGATACGTCCGAGTCGGCAAAAGTTACAAACGCAAATGCTCTAAAGGGTTTGGGGATAAACACATCAACTACTTCTCCAAACTTTCCAAAATACTGTCGCAAATCTTCAGCTGTCATATCATCAGTGCATCGTCCAACAAACACCTTCCTGTTCATTACATTTTGTGCCCCTTCCTGCAATCATAATAAAATATGTTAATTATAATTCTCACATTTTTATGACAAGAATTCATAGTTATGTCTTTCACATTTAAATTTGAAAGTAGGGTGTAAGTTTTAGCAAACTCAAAAATCTGTAAAATGTATGTGCTTTCCCCCAAAAAACTACCAAATCAATTTGCATGTTAATAATATGCAAAAACCTTATATAAAATTTCTCATCATCAAAAGCTCTAATCTAAAAAGTCATCTGAAAAATCATTGCTCTTATTGTAATTCAGAAAAAATCTGACTATAAACCAATTTTTAAGTTACTTATATATAATTAGCTACAGTAAAAGCAATAAAGATCTTTTTTTCAAAATCTGAGGGTTTTTACCAGTAACCCATGCCATAATACACAAAAAATAAATTTCACATGCAAGAGCTCGAGGTTGATGTCCATACTACATCTTGATAGAGATCTATATATATATTTATATAAATATCTGGTTTTAAGTATATTCTGGGTTTGGCTGGAATAAAACTAGTCCCTTCAGAGAAACACATACAGTTATGGAAAACAAACATATCAAAAACTCCAGTTTCCCAGCATCTCTAATAAATATTTCCAGAGGCATTGAACCATAAAATCTGGTTACATACAAATATTATCAAAAGTATAGCGAAAAAGTGACATGTACACCAATAGTCTTGCTTTTGAGAGTTGTTATGCTGTTGAGACTAAATTAATGTACGAATTTAAAGCATGTACACTTTATATTCAAATAGGAGATTACTTAAAACAAAAGCTCTATCATAACCATATTTATTGATTTTGAAATTCATAACAGATATGAATGAAAATATTTCAATAAAAAAACAAATATAAAACAAAGCAATGCTAAACATTACAAAGTTAAATATAAACAACTTTTCCAAGAAATTTCCATTATCGACTTTTTAAAAGTCAAAACATGAGAATTTCTCAGAAGTGAAAATACAAAATTGTACTTTCACTTTCAGTTTCAATTCAATCATTCTATCATATCTATCTATTACATATATATTCAGGTCTGTTAATAATTTGACATCAATTTAATTATAACTATCTCTAATACTTCCATGTATCATGATAACATATAATACAGATGTATTTTATAAGAATCTTGTGAATGTAATTTTTTTTTTGACTGAGAAAATATGCAGTGATCTTTGAGACAGATACAATTAACTGAAATACCAGTCCTTATTTTACTCTGGGACATGCCCTAACTGAGGACTTTACAATACCTGTAAGTAATTTATAAATCAACTTCCCAAAAATCCACGAAAAATCACTTCGATAATAACTGGTACAGACAGTAGATTTTAGATGGAGTACTGCCAAAGGGAGGTAACTCAACAAAACATACAAACAAAACACAAAGAAAGTATGTAGGCCTACAAAGGCTACATGTGTAGAAAACTAGTGGCTATGAACACATTAAGATTGCACTGTTCACTCCATCAACATCTGAAGTTCTCAACCTCCTTTCTGAGTAGGATATACAGATATATATCCCTGAGGGTTGGGATATCGATGGCCAGCTGGTCGACCAGTAATATAATCAACATCATCTATAGATTTAAATGGGCAATTTAGTACACCGGAATTGTTGTGTAAAAATATTAAAATTTTTTATTTCACTTGTGTAGAGCCATGAATATGGCATTTGATCATAGTTGTGGTCTTGACAGGACAGGACAAAAATCTCCATGCACGAGTCAAAAAGAATAATAGTAAAATTCTACATTAGACTGGATTTGTAAATGGATGTTTGCAGAATGCAAATTATTTTCAAATATTTATAGGAATATGGATGGGACAAGGAGACAATTCGGAAATCTTAGACGAACAGTTTGAATGAAGATGAATAGATGTTAAAATTTGTGAAAGAGATCAACCAGGTCCTACAATAAGGATTTAAGAATCTTTTTGCCAGTGAAGAAATCATCCTTCACCAGAAGCTCCATATACATTCATCTAGTTCTCATTTAATGTTTAATGTGACAAAATTATTTAATGTTATAAGTCCACCACTGTCTTACCATTATGATAAATTTCCCCTTATAATGGGTGGTGGAAAACTTAAGGATGGAAGTCAGAGTGTACTGATGTTCTGAAGAATACATTAATATTATAGCACTGCCCCCTAATGGCTTGTATAACAGCAGTCATCATACACCACAAAGTCCTGTACCTTGGAGTTGGGTATCCTCACATCACACCACCTTCCCTCTATCAAATGCCGCGTTGCCATACATTTCTGTTGTGATTCATAATCTGCAAATCGTATAAATCCAAATCCTTTTGACTGGCCAGTTTTAGTGTCCTTTTTCACCTGCAGAAAAGAAATTGTTTTTGATAAGGTTTATTTATATGAACATAATTTTTTTTTTTTAAAAGACAGACATATATAGAAAACCTTAATTTTCAATTCATTTTTAATATTCATTTAAAAATGTTTTTCATTTGTTTATTTTTCACTGAAGCTAAGTATAGGCCTGACTATAGCAGAAATTTTTCACTATTGCAAACATAATTACCATCGGGGAAAACACTAATAGTCACTATATATATCGCAATAGTATGGCATCACTATTGGAGACTTAACTTACCTGAGCTTATATATATAACAACATAGCAATTCATTGCTGGTTCATTTTTAGAAAGTAACAACATAGCAATTCATTGCTGGTTCATTTTTAGAAAGTAATAATGTCTTGCATATATGCAAATTTAAAGAAATAAATGCCTTTTTCTTGTCTCTACATCTCTTTTTTTTTTAATTCTAAAATGTTCCTACTCAGTAACCTTTCATTTCTGTTTTTAACTTGTTAAAGGCCTCAATATTGTCGACGACAGGTAAAATGCACACACACCTGAGATTGACTTGATTACACAGGGCATCCAGTTGACCCTTGACTTTTAGCAATTACAGAAGTCAAATAACCTTTTCTCAGAAATCTGAAGGGTCAAAACATATGTCAAATAGACATGTCCCTTCAAACCCAAGAGTCAGATCTCAATTTGGAGAGTCAAAAACATACTCTCAAGGGTCTACTGGATGCCCTGTTATAGCACATGACAAAACATATAAATGTGACTAAGTATGTATGTGATAGGGACTGAATTATTATTGCTCGTATACTCATCATAAGATTAAAGTAGTTCCATCACTATTGAAACTATCAATCTATCTTTCAGACTATTAGCAACCAATATGAAAATTTATGAGTTCACAATAATTCTTTTAATCAAGACAGAAACAATTGTAATCCATCGATAGTACATGTGTCTTGTTACACCTACAAAGCTTTACAGTCATTTGACTTGTGTGGAAGCTTTTAAATGGAAAGTACCACAATACATTTATACCAGGGATCAACAGTAGCCAGCTGGCAGCCTTGGGCTGCCTGGAATCAGTTTGGGCTGCCAGAAAGTCCAGACTTGTGGGCTGCAAACATTTTCAGCCAAATGCATAACGTCCAGCTAAAATTTTCTTCATTTACTTCAATAATTTTATTTTCAAACCTTTTTTTTTAAAACCCTTTGGTGAATTCGAAAGATTTAATATTTTTATGCTCAGAATGAACTAGACGCAGGAAACTGCATCTAAAGTTTTTTTTTGTCCATGTTTGGGTTATAATTAGGGGCTGTAGGGACATGCCCCCAAATCCCCCAGGAGGAACTTTACCACTGGCAGCCCGGACTGCCTCATTTAAAACCTGAGACAGCCCAGTGGTCTGTCAAGGTGATAAAGTCAGTGTCAAACCCTGAATAATGTCACATTAGATAATCTAACATGCAATATTTACATCTTAAACTGTCTTGTACATATGTGAATACACTGAAATTATTATGGCAATTCAATGAATAATTCTTTCAGAAAGACATTAGACTGGTTCCATCCTCAGTGACCTCCCTTGTGTACACTGGAGGACTTGCCCTGCAAAGAGTACAGAACTAAAGTTTAAGGAACAGCTCAGAAACAGATCCCCAACATATATTGTTTGTATGTACCTGAACCATAAGTAGGTCACCAATAGTTGAAAAATACTTTCGGAGGTCTTCTTCGGTACTCTTCCAGGGTAAACCCAGAACTATGAGGTCGCTGCATTTTGATTTTTCATGTTTCCTCCTAATCAAAGTGTTGTCAATAACCGGATTTTCTTCTCGCACACGCTTGCACTCATTTCCAGCTGAATAATAAGAGAGAGAAAATGAGTATATAGAACAAATGATGAAATTAAATGCCTAAATAGATCAAGACTTGTCAATCGCAATAACTGACAATGAACTGTATTTACAAGAGGGTCACAAGGATTGACTCACATGTACAGCTGACCATGATCATGCAAGATACCGTTTTTCAAAATTTTTGATTTGTCATAATAAATATCATGGTGTGTCATGATAACTGTCATTGCAATAAAAATTCAAACTTGTTTTCAAAATGTGCACGAGTTCAAATGCAAAAGCTTTTAAACTCAAATATTTGTTTCGGAGAAAAAATTACCGGCAAGGGAATTTAAATATTATTCAATATTATCAATGAAATCCACTGTCAGCAGCCCTATAGAATTTGATGAAATTTATACAAAAACTCCACTGATTGAAACACAGTTTTTAAACAATGTGGACAATTCGTAAGATGTAGATATATCTGTTAACATATTATTTTACATTCAACAAATTCTACATAATACATTAATGTATTTAGGAGCATATATAATAAACAATGAAATATATACTGTCTAATTTATAAACAGCTTACAAAGACTGCTCATACTCACAACCAGAATAGCAAAATGAACGAATGCGAATGATATTTTACTATATTAATAAAGTAATCTAAAATTACATGTTTTACATCTCCCATATAATTATATGCAAGGTGGGTAAATATTGCAATTCATGTTTCGTTTCTATGGACAAAAAGACATCAAACGCTCAATAATCTGCATAAAAATCCTTTTGAAAAATTTGTTTTCCCATTCATTTTAAAGACAAAAACATTTTATTAAGGATCAATTACGTCACCCAAAATTTTTGACATATTTACATGCAAAATGAATTGAAAATGTTCAAATATTTCCTGTCAAATATTTCCTCCTATAGATTAGAGTTATCGCCCCTAGCTGTCAAACTTATTTCACTGTCAGTTTCACTTTAGCTAAACAAAGCTATGTTATTGAAGCCAATAAAAGCATATGAGCTAACTTTGTCTGTGCAAACATATTCTTGAAATCTTAAAGAATCATAATGCAAGGATGATTTTGGTATTTACACGAAAGAAGTATCAAAAACAGCGAGAAATTCCGAGGCGTCTGCTCCAGCAAAAAACCTAAAGCGTCATCAAGAACACTCGGATCTCATCCTTGTAAACCGAGTTAACTTACTTTTAGGGAACACTGCAATAAACATCCTGTTACCCCATTTCCCATCAGGTGGATAAAGACGTCCATCAGACAATCTTATTCCTCTGAAAGCACCAGAATCTGGATTTCTATATTTCAATCCACAAGCCCCTGGGAACTGAGCAGCTAGTGTTGACAGCAGAAGAGTTCCATCGTCTTCGCTTGGAACCTCCATTGGATCGTCGCCTTCATCCTCGGTTACCTGGATATACTGACTCATTCTGAGTGTGGACTACATACACATTCTAGATGAAAACGCTCAAAACTGTCCTCAAATTTGAGAATCCCGCCGTAGTCCCGAAATGAAGTGCGCGGCGTTCCAAGATGGCTGCTTCTGTTGACAATTTCTGCGATGGATACGCCATCTTGCGGTTGACCTATTTTAAACATTTCTTTTTGGAGTTATCCCCCCTGGACCGGTAGGATTGACACTCACTAATCGTGCTTACATCACTGTTTTCGTTTTAAGTTTTCAGTTATAGTT
This sequence comes from Pecten maximus, assembly GCF_902652985.1. Lineage (NCBI taxonomy): Eukaryota > Metazoa > Mollusca > Bivalvia > Pectinida > Pectinidae > Pecten > Pecten maximus. The sequence continues at coordinate 23,000,826 of NC_047030.1, read as the reverse complement.
CATATCCAGCTATATTTTACATCCGACACACACCTTTCGATCTTGAAAAAGCTCATATGGCTATGCTACCCTGCTGTTTTTGACCAGTAGGCTGTTAAAATAGTTGTACCTATCTATATACCAGTTATAGAACGCGTACACTAGGCTAGTCTATCAGTGTGATAAAGCAGTTCTTAGAAAAAGATGAACTAATAGTCCAAAATATTTTAATATTGGAAATATACACCTCCAAATTTACATACTAGGTTAAGACCTATAGGTAATAATTCAAAGCAGCATTTATATCTTAGAAATTAAGAGGACATTTGTGGATTGGTTGTAATTGTATAATTTCCATTTCTTACTTCCATGTAGTAAGTACGTGTATATACACCAATCAGACGGAATACCATTCATTAGATATAAAATTTAGAATTAAAAAAAAAAAAAAAACAGAAACCACTCTTCTTTGGGGAAAGTATGGTTACTCTAAACAGATAAATGAAGAAATATGTTCAGCTGTCCAAACTTATATCAAACTAATTAACATATGGTAAACGTTTTAGCTAATTATTTGTATTTTTTGTCTCAAGTAAGCAACCTAGTTTGTATAATCATATCATAGTAACTAACTGGTTATGTAGTTACTAAGTAATATAGCTATATATAGTATGTAACATGTACCTTACGATATATGTATCATTATCAAAGGCTTCATGAATACGATTATTTTCGTCACATGTATATGTTATAGTAAGATAAGATAAGATAAGATAAGATAAGATAAAATAAGATATATTTTATTTAAGTGTCACACATTTTAAATACATAATTCACATACATATGAAACATTAAAATGTCCAGCCTTATCAGACCTACGAGACACTAAAAAACATTAATATGTCCAATATTATGCATAAAACCAACTTACCTTTCACAGGTCATTATATAATATTTGTACAGAAATAGCATTATTAATCTGTTCTTATATGTCACTCTATATAGGGATCTATACATGTTTAAAGTATCAAATAGGTTATAAACATGAAAATCCCTTAAGTCACATTTTGCAGTGCATTATATTAAGTATGATCATAAAAAAATCCATACATTAACATTCCATCATTGAAGATAGATGTATAATCATTCAAGTTATTTGTGTCATTTGTATTAGTTGTTAACTTATTATTATTCATACTGTATCGTAAACAAGGAGTTTCCAGATACGAAGATTCACTTGTTTTCATATGTACTTGAGAAGGAATTAATATAAGCTTTAAGCTTGCTTTCCGATCCCAAATTATATAAAAATGTATGCATAATACTTGAATGAATATTGAATAAAATATTGTTATACTAATTTATTTATTGATATTTATTTTTTCCCTGTGCTCATTTTGTATGGACTTCATATCACAAAGTCATTAAAGTGGTTGGAACAAAACAAATCGAGGGGTTATAGAGTGGTAAGGTTATAATTACATAATTTTACTTTTTGAGAAAAACGCATTTAAAGATTTCAAGGCCCGACACAATATTCATTTTACTATTGATATCTTCATCATTGAACTATGTTAAACATCAGATATATACACATTACATGTAACAAAATACATTGCAGCGTTAATTAGTTATGACTAATTTCACTTATAACCTTCTGGCATACAGACTTATTGCATTATTGTTTAGAAAGTGGGGTCTCAAAAGTCATAAGTTCACCTGCTACCTTAATTATGACTTTCGGTTTTAATTGTAGTATTTCAAAGTAAATTCATCTCAAGTGCTCTGATGACTTTTTGGTTTTAAACAAAATTCATGATTTTAAGAAAAAAATGTGTGTTAATTTTTGGTTGAATGAAGAGCAATAAGTTTCTATGCTAAAACAATGGCACATGGGTCATTTTTCACCATTTTTTTTCAGAAACTGACAGTAAAATTAATTTGGTTTTGAAGAATTGTCATCAAAAACATATCATTTGAATAAAACAAATGATGCAAGAGGCAATTAATTAACTAAAAGCTAATATAACTCTAATTAAACTAGTAATTTTATCCACATCGTTATATTCACCAACAAAAATCCTCCAAGAACTACATAGTGAGTCACTATAAGTTAGTCACAATGTCAAAGTCCAAATATATAACTTAAAAAAATATGAAAAATCTTCCTAAATCTTCCAAATTTTAAAATCAAATGAAACAAGTGTACTTGGGACCTTATGGAATTAAACATTAGACTATAATTTCCAATGCCACAAAGTTTCAGATGCACTTGTAACCTTTTGGCTTTATTGTATCTATATACTTTGCACTTATGACCTTATGTAATTTGGACGTAATATTTTTTCTAATTAAGATATAGTTCCAATAATTTCACAGGATTAAGAGATGCCAATTTCTGATCAAAAAGGGGGGAAAAGACGTATTTTGACAAAATGTGCACTTAGGACCTTCTGGCTGTAACCCCTCGAAATTGTCTAGTTTAAACTTTATTTTATAATTGATATTGCAGTGCTACATATAATATACAAGATAATGAAATGATTCAGAAACAAGTACTGTACATCACCGGGTTCAATCTTACTGACTGGGCGCCGGTGCGTACACCTCTGCGTCGATGGATTTTACACCTGGGTAACGATAATTCCTATAGAAAATTAACTAGGAAAACGGGATTGAAAACAAGATTGAAGAAATTTTCTTTTTTTTTTCTTTCAAAGAAATAACCCAATCACGGAATAATATGATAAATTGGCTATCATTTGCAAGAATAACAGACAGAAAAGATACTTATCATTTTTTTATAAGTCGCCCACAGTGGGGATGGATCTGAAAAAAATGTCCCCATCCACGACCTATGTAACATGTAGAGCAAAATCCTTTTTTCGGCCCAGAAATAAAACTTTCATAGTATTGATATAAGATTCAATGCCTGTCCAGCTAATCCAGTGGAACACGTATCTGTTCTGGTAATCTTTAAAACCATTATACTCCTTTTACTTATCCAATAAGATAAACAAAACAAACACATGGATGTATTTCACAGCGACAGAGGTACCGCATGATCATCATCATGATTTAATCAAATCAAATATACTCTCATTCGATAAGTTATATGCTCGAACGATCGACAACAAATCTAAATTTCATTATCAAATATAAATTTATCATTAATATCAACTACTTTCAGTCTATTTTTTTTATTTATATAAACTACGTCTCATCCAAAAGTTTATTGATATAAACTGCTTTTAGGTCAATATTTCATTAATATAAACTATGTAAAGTCCAAGATTCCATTAACATAAACTATTTAAAGTCCAATATTTCATTAATATAAACTACTTTTAGTCCAATATTTCATTGAAATAACGTACATGTACTTTTAGGCAAATATTGAATTAAAATGCACTACATTTAATCCAATATTTCATAAATATAAACTACCTTTAGTCCAATATATCATTGATATAAACTACCTTTAGTCCAATATTTCATTAATATAAACTTCTTTTAGGTCAATATTTCATTAATATAAACTATGTTAAGTCCAATATTTCATTAACATAAAGTCCAATATTTCATTTTTCATTGAAATAACGTACATGTACTTTTAGTCAAATATTTAATTAATATGAACTACATTCAATTTAATATCTTATAAATATAAACTACCTTTATTCCAATATCTCATTACTATAAACTTCTTTTAAGTCAATATTTCATAAATATAAACTATGTTAAGTCCAATATTTCATTAACACAAAGTCTAATATTTCATTAATATAAACTACTTTTAGTCCAATATTTCATTGAAATAACGTACATGTACTTTTAGTCAAATATTTAATTACAATGAACTACATTTGATCTAATATCTAATAAATATAAACTACCTTTAGTCCAATATCTCATTAACATAAACTACTTTTATTCCAATATTTTATCAATTATTATGATATTTCGAGTGACATTAACTGGCTACCAGAGGTTTTAAACACGCAAACACGAAAATTAATCCTCGCGAAAATGTATTGATTTACAGTTTATGAGTACCACCCGTTAATGATCAGCAGACAGACACGACGTACAACAGATGTTAGATACTTTTACAAACCCCAACGTCTACATATCGATCAGCAGGGATCATTGTAAGTTGTGAAGTTTTAAATCACTACATTTGTCACCGGATACAACAAGAAATTTAATCGATCTCACCACGTGCTCATCTCCAACTCGACAAAATGCAACAGCTGCACAACTCTCTGCGCATGCCCAGAAAACTGCTTTCGTCACCGTTCAATCTGAGTTATATAGTAAAAATGGACCGGCAAAGATGGAGGAATATACACTTAAATGCTGTTAAGCTTTTAATATATCTATGTATACCACAACTTACGTCCGGACTGGATTTAATTAATGGTATCGATGAGCGTACGTATTACTTTTTATGTTGTACTTATATCCAACCATTACTATAACAAACTGTTATACCTATTGATTAAGTAATTGAAAACCACAACATAAATGGTGTTCAGAAGTTACAGCAATGGCACAGTAAGGTGTTCGCAGATTATGATGACGACGACGACGACCACGAACACGACGACGACGACGATGATGTGAACATTGTTTGTGGGGAAGAATGGGTGCTACACTCTCACTCTTACGAGAAGTCTGTTGGCGCCTTTCTGATATGAACACTTCTGAAAATAGTCCTGTCAACAGAATTTCTATGGATATTTTTGCAAACTTCATATACTGAAGTATTTCGGGTTAAACGTCTACCGACCAAGGAGCCAGATGAAATACCGAAATTATCTCCCTTATTTTTAGAACTGGGTTCATACATTAATACATAGGGACGTTATAGATAAATTCCCAACATACGACTCATATTTAACATGCATTACATGACATACTACATGTACATCCGTGGGTTGCGGATTTGGCGACTTGTACCTAGTCTCTATGTATTGATACAATAGAAAAGTTGTTTATTGTTAATTTTCCTTTTCTGAATAGTAACATCACTGCTTTCCCTTCTTCCGGCGTTTAAATGTCCCAGTTGATTCTATATCCAAAGGCTTGTGACAGATGTCGACTATTGACAGGGATTAAGGCTGATGTAGACCATTGGGGAGTTTTATGGCGGACATCATGGAATAGTCTATTCCTTTTGCGATATGAAGTCAGACGTGTTCGATGCTAGTTGATATTCCTAATGGTTCCATTGACACTAAGCTAACTCCAATTTTGAGAATGTGACTAAAACCCGGATTAGACCTATATTTGTATGATATGTGTTGTCGATGAAGCAGAAGACGCTTACTCTTGCGGAACGCCTGGTCTTATCCTCCTTGACTTTTTTTTTGTTGAAGATTCTACATATATAGATATATGTATTTATGATTTTTCCCTCGCTCTATCGATTTTTAATTAGAATTACGGTTTCAGTATTAGGTCGGAATTATCTGTTTATATACCAAAACTGTTACAAGTAATAATCAATACGTTCAGTCACCCCCAGTCTTTACTCTAATGTACCAATATTCAACTCTTCTATCTGCTTATTACAGTCTGGATACCCATCACTCCTCTAATACTACAACAAGCCTCTCATGATAACCAGTCTATTTAACTCCCAATGATCCTGTCCCTTGCTATCCTCCGAGATAACACATACATACAGGCTGTTCACAAATCAAGTTTTAGAAGTTCAGTTGTTGGTAAAAGAATATGTAAATTAATGTTTGTTTTAAGGGGTTCACATACCCGCGACAGCTGCACGATGTCATCAAGTAAATCCCTCAGACTAAGCCGTGCTTGTTGCTATGAAGCAAAACTATACAGCATTTACTTAAATGTGTCGTTACCTTATGTAATTTCTAGTGGAAAACCTTATTTAAATTGAATTGTTTTTATCAATGATGTTCGTAAATGTATTTAACCTTGGCGAGATAATATGACTCTTATAATTTGTATACATTGTGCGTATCAAGTGTTTATCTGACCACAGTGACAACAGTACAGTTATATAGGTATCCAGTGTTTATCTGACCACAGTGACAACAGTACAGTTATATAGGTATCCAGTGTTTATCTGATCACAGTGACAACAGTACAGTTATATAGGTATCCAGTGTTTATCTGACCATCAGTGACAACAGTACAGTTATATAGGTATCCAGTGTTTATCTGACCACAGTGACAACAGTACGGTTATATAGGTATCCAGTGTTTATCTGACCACAGTGACAACAGTACAGTTATATAGGTATCCAGTGTTTATCTGACCACAATCAAGAGTACAGTTATATAGGTATCCAGTGTTTATCTGACCGCAGTGACAACAGTACAGTTATATAGGTATCCAGTGTTTATCTGGCCACAGTGACAACAGTACAGTTATATAGGTATCCAGTGTTTGTCTGACCACAGTGACAACAGTACAGTTATATAGATATCCAGTGTTTATCTGACCACAGTGGCAACAGTACGGTTATATAGGTATCCAGTGTTTATCTGACCACAGTGACAACAGTACAGTTATATAGGTATCCAGTGTTTGTCTGACCACAGTGACAACAGTACAGTTATATAGATATCCAGTGTTTATCTGACCACAGTGGCAACAGTACGGTTATATAGGTATCCAGTGTTTATCTGACCACAGTGACAAGAGTGCAGTTACATAGGTATCCAGTGTTTATCTGACCACAGTGACAATAGTACGGTTATATAGGTATCCAGTGTTTATCTGACCACAGTGACAATTAGAGTACAGTTATATAGGTATCCAGTGTTTATCTGACTACAGTTACAACAGTACAGTCATATAGTTATCCAATGATGATTTGGCCACCGTTAACACTCCACCTATATGGGTGAAATAATTTCTTCCCTTCCTGGTTTCGATGCCAGAATTTCGGACCTATTCATCCATGAAGTTTCTCACACGCATCAACTTTTTTCGCTTCCTTGAACTCCTCTTCAGTGATGAAATAAGAAGCTGTAGTTTTGCTGATGTGCCGTAGAGGCCGACATTTATGAAACCCAGAGGAACTCCGAACCATCGACTTTTGTCTAAATGTTTTCGTCAAAGCTTCAATTGTTGTTTTGGTAACATTATACAATACGAGAGGCGATGTCAGTCGAAATAGAATCCCATGCCTTGGCCTTCCCTAGTTGTCCGTTCTTCTCAATACTCTGCAGTGCTTCATAAACAAGTGCTTGTAATAACTTGATGTTGTTGACATTGTTCAAACTTGCAATCACTACTTTCCAAATTACTTGATGGTGCTGTTCACTATGGATAGGATGTCAACCCCCTGGATCTCACTATGGATAGGATGTCAACCCCCTGGATCTCACTATGGACAGGATGTCAACCCCCTGGATCTCACTATGGATGGGATGTCATCCGCCTGGATCTCACTATGGACAGGATGTCAACCCCCTGGATCTCACTATGGACAGGATGTCAACCCCCTGGATCTCACTATGGACAGGATGTCAACCCTCTGGATCTCACTATGGATGGGATGTCATCCGCCTGGATCTCACTATGGATAGAATGTCAACCCCCTGGATCTCACTATGGATGGGATGTCATCCGCCTGGATCTCACTATGGATGGGATGTCAACCCCCTGGATCTCACTATGGATGGGATGTCAACCCCCTGGATCTCACTATGGATAGAATGTCAACCCTCTGGATCTCACTATGGATGAACTGTCATCCCCCTTGATTTCACTATGGATAGGATGTCAACCCCCTGGATCTTGCTATGAATGAACTGTCATCCCCCTTGATTTCACTATGGATGGGATGTCATCCGCCTGGATCTCACTAGGGATGAACTGTCACCCCCCTTGATTACACTATGGACAGGATGTCATCCGCCTGGATCTCATTATGGATGGGATGTTCATGGTGACCTACTTCATTACCTTGTCTCTTTCGATGATCAAACTCCTGCTTTGAATCGCATTCTTTCCCATCCAACAGGGTCTTTCAGAGCTATCATTATCCACTGCGCCTGGACAGTTGTTTTGGTCGTCACAATGTTGAAGTATATGCCTGAATAAATGTACTTTTTTTTCTCTTCCCCTATACTATTGGTTCCTCAAAATTTCAATGAGATTAGACAAAAGTTATACAGGTATCAACGTATTAAACATGCTCAATGAAAAAAAAAAAAAAAAAAAACAGAAAAAAATTTGTAGACCGTGACTGGTCGTTAATAGATCCGTGTTGTTTTCTTCAGAGGTAGACAAGTACGAATATTTAAATCTCGTCCGGACAGTAAATGGCGGGCGCTTTATGATGGGTATCAACGATCCTCGATCTGACAGTGGAGAGTATCCGCCTCACAAAATCAACGTGGGATCCTTTATTATCGACCGCTTCCCTGTCACGAACGCCAGGTTCTGGTAAGTCGTGGTGAATATACGTCAGATTCCGGTAGCTACAGCTACATTAGATAAACGTCAGATTCTGGTAAGTACAGCTACATTAGATAAACATCAGATGCCGGTAAGTACAGAATTTACTAAACGCCAGATATTGGTAAGTACAGCCGTATCGATTTAACGCCATATTGTGGTAAGTACAGCCGTATTAACCAAATGCCATATTGTGGTAAGTACAGCCGTATTTACTATAATATGTAATCTTTATAGGCAAATAAAAACATGGTTTTGAATCTAAACTTTACTTTTGAATCAACGTGTAACCTACCTGCAGTAATTTCATGCATTCGATTATTGAATTCCCTTCGATAACAATACATGATAAAAACCGTACATAGGAATGTACAAAATTGAGTTGAAATGTTTTAGTTTAAAATAAACGCTGATTTTATAGGAGGGACCCCATATTATTCACCTTTTAATATAATTGGGTATGGTTGATCAAAACAGATTTCCCACTGTCATCTAAAAAAATTTTTTTAAAAGTTTAAAAATCAAAAAAAAAAAAAAAAAAAAAAATCGATTGGTAATAGAGTCTATATCGAGAAATTCCTTATCATACAGAAGAAAGCATATCTATGAATAAAAATGATAATAAATTGTTAGTAGATTATTGGCATATAACGAAATGAACTAATGTCTGCCTTGTATATTAATGATACAAAACACACTCTATGATATTTAATAGTATTGCATGCGTTAGTTTTGTTTGCTTTTTTATCAGGAAATTCCGTCAAAAGCGATCCCGACATTTTACCGGAAGTGAAATCAGAGGATGGAGTTGGGTATTTTGGGACTTAATTAGTAATGAAACTCTGGCCAAAAGTACTCCCTCGAGGGATCCTTGGTGGGTGGCCGTGCACGGCGCCACCTGGAGGAAGGTATGAAGGTCTTTTAGCGCAAAATATTTTATTTACAGTGGTAATGTATGTAAATTGAAAATGTATTGCTGTAGTGGTACTCATAATACTGAACCTAACATTTATATTCTTGTAATTTCACTTTAATTTTCTCTATCGATAGAAATGTTACAAGTTGTATTCTTAAAATTAGAAGTCAATTTCTGTGTTGATTTCCCTAATGTTTGTTTTAATGGTTTCCCAGTTAAGTGTAGGGCCCAATCTGTATTAATGACCCAACGTTTACCTTCTTAATTAATCACATTTTTATTATAGATCATAGATTTTTGGTATCACAAATGAATGAACAGTTAATTAAATATTTTATCTAGGACCAATATTTGAATAGTTTTGTTCATTTTTTCTGGTGGTAGCCTGAAGGCCCCGATTCCACTATCAAACAGACTCTCGATCGTCCGGTAGTCCATGTCAACCTGAACGACGCTGCCACCTTCTGTCAGAACGAGGGCAAACGTCTGCCGACAGAACACGAATGGGAATACGCCGCTAGGGGCGGAGAGAACGGTAAGATTGCTTCCATCATTTATTTGGTTAACGGTTTTATTTTTGCAGCAACTTAGACGATAATGTATACGGGCTATGGCATCAGTGTTGGAATTATTCAGTTGAATTGCTTTGCTATACCTCTACTTCATCAATTAGTTTAATCGATAGCTAGCGGTGTCCCTGGCTGTATGTTTGTCCTGTATGTTAGTCAGGAAACTAATACAACCTAACTAGACTAAACACGCTTACGATTGGATGTTTCCATCGAGCCAATCAGGCGAAAAGTGGGCAGAGCTTGTTAACCATCACGCTTATTGTTGCCAAGCGATGCGAGAGGTGGGCTGAGATTCTTACTGAACGCGCCTTCTATGTGCAGACGAAAGTTTTTTGGCACTGTCTCTATATTCTTAATTCGAAGAGGTTGACAAATGCTTACGACATCCGCGGAAGAATATAGAAAATGCAGTGATGACTCCTACAGGATGCTAGTTTTCTATTTCAGATTTTTCCACCATTTGATGCAAACTTATAATTCGTTAAATACTTCTTGAAAAATCGCATTAACTTTATATATGCTGTACGATGTGATTTTATTCAATGATATTGACTTACTGGTTATTAATTATCTCTGACGTATCTGCTACAGAATGTCATTTGTTTTAGGCTTGACTTATCCGTGGGGCGAGTCGTACAAGAGAAACAGGGCAAACATATGGCAGGTAAGTATTTGACAATTACTAACACCTAACGAAAAGGTATTTTCACTTATTCAACAAGTTGCATTGCTTTCGGATATTACTATACTAGTATATATATCGACCAACTCCGTAAGAAAAATATTAAAATACAGAATAAACAGTATCGTACTTAACGGGGATGTTTCTTTGTTCTCATGGTGTGGTGCTGGGAGCAATTCATGTTGATAGAAAGTACAAATATGATCAAAATAACTATTTTGATTATTAAACATTTGAAAAAGGAAGGATATGTTGATAAGCTTCTTAACGTAGGGTATAAGGATCAGATATCATTGAATACTTTTGACCTTTACTTACTTGTTGTACATTGTATGTATAGTAGATATGTGTTTATAAGGATCTGCTATTGTACTTCAGGGTCCATTTCCTAACAGTACGAAACACAGAGACGGCTGGAAAGGGCTTTCTCCAGTGGATGCGTTTGGACCCCAGAATGATTACAGTAAGTCGCCATTGACTGATTACTATCCACTCAACAATTTATATCGCACGTTTGTCTTGTACGTGACCTGTATGTATCACATGAACACACATATACAGGAGTTAGGTTGTTATTTTGTGAAAGAACAACGAAACATATTCTTCACTTAAAACGCCTCTATAAACAAAGCTAAGATTTTAGCCACCTCTAATATGGGGTCCTAACCCATTGCTTATCCGACACAAACAAAACAAAAAGAATCTCTCGTCTTTTGGAATAACCAAGGTGTTCCTAAATGAGCAATCATCGCTAGCCCAGGCTTCTGACTGCGTTACACTCCGCTTCTAGGTTATCGTGGAGTGTAACGCGGTCAGGAGCCTTGGCTAACGAAGATGCGAAAGGGTAATTTATTTTAATTTGCGCATCACACGATATTTGCTGGTGACGATATTGATCACTTGTAAAAGCGCAACCGATCTAATTACCTGTAAGAAGTTTAAACATTGTCAAACATAAGGTGTAAAAATAGTACAATATATAAAAATATATAATTCATGGTCAATTTGTATTGAATTTCAACAGATAAATAAATAATCTATAGCAACGTTATCATTACTAGTCAGCAAAATGTGAGAAAAAAGGTTTTGGCTAACAATAGATTAATCAGTAAAGAGATATTTTGTGTCACCATTTAACATATATCGTAGTCTAACACATGACTTGATTTCTCTTTAGAGATGTTTGATGTAGTGGGTAATGTTTGGGAGTGGACGACAACGAGATATTACGAGAGGCTTGTCGACCGCAGACTACAGGAGGAGATGTATGTTGTGAAGGGCGGGTCGTACATAGACACGGTTGACGGGAAAGCCAATCACATCATCCGGACGGCACAGAGGTAGGACTGTCATCATATCGGACCGATAGATAGGATGATCATTGTGTTGGGCGAATAAATTGGACGATTATCGTGGATAGGTAGGACGGTCATGGTGAAGCGCAGATAAATACTGTAAGCGTTTTTATTGACCATTAACGCAACGATGAATTTGCAAAACCAAAAAGCTTGCCGTAGGTAACAATAAAAAAGAATTATCGTAATGACAATTAATTTGAATGTCTTCAAGTGAAAACCGTTATATACTGTAAGAGAAGGATGGTTATCATAGTCAACAAATAAGTACTATTTAAAAAAAAAAATATATAATAAAAAATAGGGGTATTATCTCACAATATATATACAATAGCGTTATAGAATTAAATAGTGCAAATGCACTCGAAAAAACGATCTATAGGTAAATTGCATCCCCGTTTTTATGCCCCCACCATGAAATGCGGTGAGGGGGGCATATAGTGTTGCCCATGTCCGTCCCGTTTGGTCCCGTCGCGTTGCTTCCCGTCCCGATGCAATGTAACTACAGTGTAGCTAATCTCAGGAACAGCTGATGTAATTCTCACCAAAATGTGTTTCGGGATGTCAAGTGGCAGCGGGGACATTTATTCATGTATCTCTATGAAACGACGGCATTATCATTTATTAAGCTAACATAAATTCTAAGATCCTTGAATTGATACCATGAGAAAGAATTCCTAATGTTGACCACAAAATGACTTCACATGGGAGCGATTAGACTAATACAGTGGATATTTAAGACATGAATACAACAAAAGAGAAAAAACTGAATACAGAAAAAACACATATGCAAGTGAAGTATTACACAATTAATGTAGACAATGACTTTATCTATTATTTATCTGCTCTAATCTATTTACGCTTTGGACTGTTTCAGGATGGGCTTATCTCCGGACTACACAGCACACAATGTTGGTTTTCGGTGTGTACTGCCGATACCACACGAGAAATTCAATAAACAATCCTCAAGGAAACGGAGACGGAGGGACGAACTCTGAGTCACTAGTCATTATCTTAGTATAGAGCATGTGGTGATCTCATTGTCATATTTTGCTATATACACCATGAATGCTTTTTTGAGTAGTACATTTTTTTTCAAAAATGCCAAAATTCTCGACAAAATACATCTACCGGAAAACTATCAAATAAATATGTTTCTAGAATCACTCGCAAAGAAGAATTTCTACAGTGGTTATGAAAAAAACAAGAGAGTTTTAATGGTACTGAGACAGATTCTTTAAAAATTGTGTACATTTGGCAAGCAATCAGAAAGCCATATTAAAATATATTTTAAGTTTTTATGTTCAATATACCCATATTTCGTACAAAAACGAAAAGTCCTATCATGGAGGCACAAAGAAACCGTATAAAAGAAAAGGGCCCGACCGACTGTCCTTTTGTTGCGATAACCCCAGCTCATTAACGTCGTATAAAGCATGTCGTATATATACTATTCAGCTGGTATATGACAAAATAACAATGAAAACATGTTTTAAAACATATTTATTAACAAAGGGGAATCACATTGTAAATATTTTCTGAATATTGAATGAATTTGGTTATCCAGCCTCTGTAACAAATTTGCTGCTTACAATTCCTATCTCTTTATTTTCGAAAATTACATAATCTTTCCAGAAAAATCGCATTTTGAAATAGTGTTTATTTAGATAATATTTCAAAATTGTCATTAATAAGTGTATATGTCTATCCTGATATAGGCATACTGATTATAATTTTACATTTGTTATCCATCAGCACAAATTACAACCAGTGATAAAAAGGAACAATAGTACCAACGACAGTGTGTATATGAGAAGTATTAGTGAAACTGTTTCAGCTACATGTACATGCAAGTTGTAAGGGCGTGTAGTAATACCAATAATGTTTTGTGTACAGTTTGTTTGGTTCAACCGTCAAGTAGGTGTAGTGAAGGAGTAAGAACTACAATCTAGTCCTTAGGTTTTTTTCCCCAGTACAAATGCATATTTTATGCATAAGTTTGGTGAAAGGTGTCTAAATGTTAGTGTTAGATATTAAACAAGATATAGTAGCAGAGATTTTACCATCTTGAGATATGGATCGTGAAATTATGTTTTAAAAGTCAATATTTCAGAAAAAGGGCACATGCCGTTGTTAACAAATCGAGTATTATTATCTACTATTCCCACTAGCCTCGTTTCAAAGACACGTTTATTAATTTATTTATTTTGAGCATATGTGTATGAAAGAATTTTCAGGAATTTCATGTTTACTAAATATAATTCTCGTCACTTTAGTAAAATTTTCCCCATTCGTTTCAGTCGAGGATTTTAAACATTATTTAATTGATTTTAAAATGATGTAACATAATATCATTTTATTGAAATGTGAGGATTGAAAACAAGTCAAGCCACTGTATCTATAACTGAACTTAAAAGGTTCACGTGCTACGTCTTATACAATTCCTACGTAACACATTTCAGGGCTAGTATATTGTAATAGGTAAACGTACCTATTCTAAAATTTTATAAAATAATCATCATATGTTACTTGCTCTTACATGAATACCTCCTCCCTGAAAACACTTATAAAATTAAAAGAAATTGAACTACTCTTCTCATGTACATTTTCAGTTTCATAAAAGTCAATGAATATGTTATGCTCGCAAATTTTCAACTAGGCCTTTATTCTACTTAAGTATAACACAATGTGGTTTTCTTATTTATATATTTTGCAATGCTCATTTAACACTGTCTTACCAAGGGGGTTAGATATAATCTTTTCTCATTTAATGGGATAAATAGACTCATAACAATTCTTGTTTTTATTTCACCTTATCGTCTCAATAAATATTAATCTTCTATTCTAATAACGATGTTATCTTGTTTTTATTGGTAAAAAAATGTACATGTATATTAATTAGTAAAGTAAAACTACCCAGATTTATCACATCAGGAGCGCCAGTCAGAAAAAAATTGTGGCGTCATAATATGGGCAATGACGTGACGTCATGAATTATGAATGGCGCAACAAAATGACCATGTTTTATTAAAGCCACATACTCCCAAACAACCTAAAATTATAGTTGCACACGTGTATCAATTGCAATCCAAGATGCTCATTCATGCTCTCCTAACATTAAAATGACCACTGGCCTGGACACTGACCAGGGGAGTCCTTGAGACATCAGTGTATAAAAATAACTCTCCGCATTTATATTTATCGCGAGATTTGTCACGGAGCCGAGAACGAGGCTATAACAACGTGCGCTGCACATAATTATAACTACACACAGGGCCGTTGTTTACATATCGAGCATACGTGAACTTGGCCTAATAATGCTTTCATTTAAACATATTAACAGAATATTCGCATAACTGAACAAAATAAACATAGTTTATATTTAAATACTTAAAATTTAGCAATATGCATATAACAAAACATTGATAAAATTTTAGATTTGTTAGACTTATTAGACTCTTCTACTATACTCCACGATAGAGAAAATTAGACTTGTGATTTCCGCTCTTATACTATACTCTACCATACAGAAAATTAGACTTGTGATTTCCGCTCTTATACTATACTCTACCATACAGAAAATTAGACTTGTGATTTCCGCTCTTATACTATACTCTACCATACAGAAAATTAGACTTGTGATTTCCGCTCTTATACTATACTCTACCATACAGAAAATTAGACTTGTGATTTCCGCTCTTATACTATACTCTACCATACAGAAAATTAGACTTGTGATTTCCGTTCTTATACTATACTCTACCATACAGAAAATTAGACTTGTGATTTCCGCTCTTATACTATACTCTACCATACAGAAAATTAGACTTGTGATTTCCGCTCTTATACTATACTCTACCATACAGAAAATTAGACTTGTGATTTCCGCTCTTATACTATACTCTACCATACAGAAAATTAGACTTGTGATTTCCGCTATTATACTATACTCTACCATACAGAAAATTAGACTTGTGATTTCCGCTCTTATACTATACTCTACCATACAGAAAATTAGACTTGTGATTTCCGCTCTTATACTATACTCTACCATACAGAAAATTAGACTTGTGATTTCCGTTCTTATACTATACTCTACCATACAGAAAATTAGACTTGTGATTTCCGCTCTTATACTATACTCTACCATACAGAAAATTAGACTTGTGATTTCCGCTCTTATACTATACTCTACCATACAGAAAATTAGACTTGTGATTTCCGCTCTTATACTATACTCTACCATACAGAAAATTAGACTTGTGATTTCCGCTATTATACTATACTCTACCATACAGAAAATTAGACTTGTGATTTCCGCTCTTATACTATACTCTACCATACAGAAAATTAGACTTGTGATTTCCGCTCTTATACTATACTCTACCATACAGAAAATTAGACTTGTGATTTCCGTTCTTATACTATACTCTACCATACAGAAAATTAGACTTGTGATTTCCGCTCTTATACTATACTCTACCATACAGAAAATTAGACTTGTGATTTCCGCTCTTATACTATACTCTACCATACAGAAAATTAGACTTGTGATTTCCGCTCTTATACTATACTCTACCATACAGAAAATTAGACTTGTGATTTCCGCTATTATACTATACTCTACCATACAGAAAATTAGACTTGTGATTTCCGCTCTTATACTATACTCTACCATACAGAAAATTAGACTTGTGATTTCCGCTCTTATACTATACTCTACCATACAGAAAATTAGACTTGTGATTTCCGCTCTTATACTATACTCCACGATAGAGAAAATTAGACTTGTGATTTCTGCTCCTCTATGAAATATGCTGAAATACAGCGTATCGTTGAATATGGTCGTGTATCGAAGAGAAGCGGAGATTACAAGTGAATTTTACCTTTCACCTAGGCGGCCGGGGTTCGATTCCCCGATCGGACTTTAAATGGTAAACCACTCCAAGAACCCCCGCGCGCTTCCATCCGGAACAAGCGTGATTAATATAAGTTGATATAACTTGTTTCGCAATTGTTGTAAAATAGATTAAGTTAACATTTAAATTACAAGCTGTCTCAGGCATTTTCACAAACATTATTGATTTCAAAATGAGAATGTTTCAATCTGCATCTAATGCCAGGACTTTGATGAAAAATACGGGACTTTAGATTAAGATATTTGCTGGAAGTCAGACAAAAATAAGATATTTGAACCAAAGTGTAAAAATATTTATCTTAAACTATATATCAATATTTACTTTGTGAAGGAATTCCCCTTACGTGGAAAATAATTCCCCTTCCTACTGTAAGCCGTTCCCCTGTAGTACTGTGTTATTAAACACAGAGGTAAAACGATTTAAAAAATAAAACAAAAACAAAAACATAAAACAAAAACGAAAAACAAAAAGAGGATAAACCCCCCCCCCCCCCAAAAAAAAAGGAAAAAGAAAACAAGCAAAAAAAAAAAAAACCCAAAACAAAACAAAACAAAGTAAAAACAAAACAACAAACAAACGACACCCTTGTCAATTCTATTGCTAATCGGTTACATGTCAGAAATCACAGCACATTAAACAAATATTATACAAATAAAAAGAAATCTTAAAATATACAGGCACATATATACACTCGTGTTGCACAAACAAACTGTAGATAAATTGATAAACATTACCCTCCAAGAGTTATATATGAGTTTTTATCGTTTTTTTACCCGTTTTGTCAATGCTTATAATGACTGAGAATTGTCGACTACTTCACCACATTTCACAATAAACTTGATATGTGTTAACAAAGAATGAGTGTCCCTCTTGCTCTTGTTTGTCTTTTTCAACCACACATGTTATACACATCCCCGATTGACTATCTAGTTTTGTTAACGTAGTTTATTTTTTCCTGTTCTCGTTACCTAGATTATCTAATTCTGATGTTTCATTATACTTTAAGAGCTATTGTTTGTAAGCAGTAACACCACATTTACCACAAAGCACTTTACACTTGACATTATTTTGCGATTGGGAGATAGTTTATACACCTACGATTTGTGTCACAACAGGATTAGAAACTGAGTCGGTAGACGATTTCCACTGTTAGGTACATTGACACATAGCTGACTGCATTGCCCACATTTTTTCATTGTCAAAGCAATTTATAGTTTCACTGACCAATGTCTTCACAATGAGAAGATTTTTTGCTGATTTCTCCGGTATTCCGACATTTGAGAGATATTACGAGATTTTTTTTTCGTAAACAACAATCACGTCACCACGGGGTTTTATTACTTGTATAAGGTGATGTAATCTCCGAAAAAATAAAGTCCGAAAGTTACTAAAATAAGGGTTCTTCAATATAAATACCTACCCAAGTTCTATAGTTGTGATTTTGATTCATTCCCGCACCTATAAATACCTTCAAGTGAACGACATCGCTCCCCTCCCCACACAGGAGGTTATCGATAACATGCGCCAAGTGAATTTAGATTAAAAGTCCAATATTAAATGCACTTTCTCAAGATGAGAACCGAGTAGCTTTATTAAAAGGTGTCTGAAAGACATGATACGATCGTATCGGAATTTCCCGATTTTTCTTTTAACCAACATGCACATTTCGAATTCTTGTTTGTACGGAGTTGGCCGTCCTCGCACCAGCCGGGTTGATATGGTGACGGATGTCAAAGAGACACCAACAGCCAGGGTAATTGGAAACTGGTGTCCAGGGGAGACCAACAGCCAAGGTCAAATGGGACGGGCGAAAGGAGACACCAACAGCCAGGGTCAATGGGAACGGGTGTCAAGGAGACACCAACAGCCAGGGTAATATGCGGACGGGTGCCAAGGAGGCGCCAACAGCCAGGGTCATATGCGGACGGATGTAAATAGACACCAACAATCAGGGTTATATTTGGACGGGTGTCCAGGAGGCACCAACAGCCAGGGTAATATGCGGACGGGTGCCAAGGAGGCGCCAACAGCCAGGGTCATATGCGGACGGATGTAAATAGACACCAACAATCAGGGTTATATTTGGACAGGTGTCAAGGAGGCAAAAACAACCAGGGTCATATCGAGATGGGTGTCAACAGTGAGCAGACAGAGGAAGAAACAGACAAGAAAAAAAGGAATAAATACTATAGATAAACTGTAATGGCCAGAAGAACAATGTCTGTTTCCTCAAAGACCCTTAAGCAGAAAACATGAAAAGGAAATCCTCGATTCTGTCAGCATCACACTTAAATCGCCTGCTAATCAGTAAGTGCAGGGGTAGAACAAGCTATTTCCTGTGGCGTTACAAAACTGAATGACGGCAGAAAGTCGACATCAACATGATGGTTTATGACCACCTTTTATCAAACCAGCTAACACCATCAGATTCTGACGATATTTTTATCATCCAGATTTTGTCGAAAACGGTGACTAGGTTTAGCAATTCATTTATTTCATTTAATCTATTCCTCACAGTTAAACAATTAAACAGTGTTATTACTTATTTTGAAAACAAAGAATTAGAGGGGGGGGGGGGGGGGGGGGGGGGGGGAATCGACTGTATTTGGCCGAAGGATACTACAGCATCCGTTTTTTTCACATAATTGTTTTTTCTGTGTATGGGTTATTGTGTAACTGTGTATTTGTTTTGTGCCCTGATAAGAAAATACATTTTGTTCTCTATTTGAAACAATTGTATATTGTAACGCGCGGATAGCCTCTGCGGTGTTCATTATAGTGCTATCATAATGATATTCTTTGTATGCATAACTGCCTTTTTTGTTTGAACTAGTATAATGTATTACCTCCCTTGCGATTATAGGGTAGCGCATAGCAATTATCTCTTCCCTACAACAATAGGGCGTGATACAATAGACATTTGTTTTAGAGTGATTTGAATTTTTTTTTTATTTAGATACAAGTATGACTACTGTGGGGGAAATCCAGATATGTTAAATGAATACATCAACTTTAAGGAATGTTTGGGCGTACTTTTACAATATAATTTTTGTTCATCATTCCTGAAGATAACAAACTCTTGTAAGTTCAATCATATTTAAATCAAATAAATGTCTTAGAATTAAAAATGGCTCGAACTGAGCACAGATTTCTGATTATTTAAAATCCATAGGGACATTTCGGACCATGGGGCTATTCTATACTTATATATGTCTAATATTGTTTCCCTAATAAGTACGTTACAATTACGCCTAACGACGACAGATAAGGATTAGAAAAAGATTGCATTAAAATCTTAAACGATTTTTTTCTGTTGAAAATTTAGATAAATTCAAAAAAGCAAAGAAATCATGTTCATAATATAAAACGTAGGACAAAGGAACATTTTTATGCTAATATTAATTGATTAATAGATATTATTCAATAGATAGTCAAACGAACTTTTGGGAACTAATTCGTGTATTAATGCAAAGTGCAGATTTTACTAACATGATACCTCCACTATTGGACCCAATATGTAATACGATTGCAGTAGATAAAGAACGTAAGTTTAACATTTTAAAATTTTATTTGTAACTATTTCTGCTATCGCCGACTCTTATCTTAACCACATCTTGATATGAGAACCCCCCCCCCCCCCCCCCCCCCCCCCTGTTTCTCATATAAGAAAATTATCTTGATCAAGGAATCTTTCAACATTCCTGGAAAGAGTAGTAAGTCTTACAAATTTTTAAGAAAGTTGATAAACATTGTCGAAGTAAGAGTTTTGAAAAAAATGTCACAAATATTCTTCTATTATCTATGTACAATGTACATAATCATCATTGACAAGTCTTTATTCATGATGTCAATTCTCATACTAAAACTACTAATGCTGGTGTGCCACTGGGCTCTATCTTAGGCCCCCGTCTCTTTCCCTTGTACAGAAATGATATACCTGATAACCTCAACAGTTGTACCCACCTTTGCTGATAATACTTCCTTATCCGTCTCCTCTCCTTCCGCAGTTGAAGCTCTTACTAACAGAGTAAGTATAGATACCGGTCTGCCATCTTATACAAGAAGGGCGTCTCTTTATTTTGGCTGTGAAGTCCTGTCTCAAAGGCGCACCCG
Organism: Pecten maximus; assembly: GCF_902652985.1. Lineage (NCBI taxonomy): Eukaryota > Metazoa > Mollusca > Bivalvia > Pectinida > Pectinidae > Pecten > Pecten maximus. The sequence continues at coordinate 22,979,841 of NC_047030.1, read as the reverse complement.
TCGCAAATTCATCGTTTCTATTAATTTCATTTAAGGATTGATTGATTGATTCACTTCCCTTCATCAGTCCATGCAAGCAACAAAATTGACAATCAATCCTTATATTTACGTTAACCAAATTAAAAACTATTAAAGATTGCAAAATTCGGTCACAACGGTGTAACGTAAGTATGTCATTTTGTAACATTGTTATACTTATCGTACATGTGTGCACAGTAGTGGAACAGCAGATAGTCAGCTATTCTCGTCGCCAAGGCAACACAAAATATAGTCCCATACACGTTTTGGTTATTACAATATTGATACACATAAATACGATATTTTCAAGGTAAAATATTTATATATTTATGATATTGTATAATAAAAACTTAGCAATACCCATATAAATACGAATTTAAAGTGCAGTGTTGACAGTATAGTATGTGTGTGATTTGGGCACTCGAGACAAAGGGACTCGGTTAAAAAAAATTAACACAAGGTTAACGTGACGACAGCTGTTCAGTGAAATATCACAACATTAAGAAACAGAGTTTATATACTCTCTAAAGCCTTGGAAAAAATGGATTTTGTAAGGTTTTATAATTTGAATGAATGTTGGATTTTGAGTCTTTTGATTATTTATAGATGTCATATGTTACTCAAAATGTAACGCCGAACCCCTGCGACCGTATGTGATGCAGTCTAATAGCCGGGATATTCAGAGCTCCAGAAACAGTGTAATAATGTGGATTTTAGTCGCAGGTTAGCTTATGATGTACATTGTGCTCTTGAAATATTGGATTTCATTGTCGTACTTGCGTTTTGGGATGTAAGTTCTGAAAATAGTAAGTAAAGAAACATTAATTTGAAATTTGACGGCCGGAAACTTGTGTCCTCCATATGCTTAGATTGAGTCAAATTACGACAATAATGTGTCCCTGTTCTCGATATAGCATACTGCTGCTACAGTCTGTTTTGTGTTGTTAAATAGTGTTAAAATTGAGGTTGATTTTCTGTGACCACTAAAATGGTATCAAGCATGGCATTCGAGATACAGCTAACGTTAAACCTACTGCGCTACGTAGGTCATGAGCTCGGTGCTATCGGGAGTGTCAGTGTTCTGTCAGTTTTCTTAACTGTCTGCATTATACTGGCATTTTTATAAGCACATAAAGCGGCTATTCCACTTGTGTTAATATACGTTTATAACAATGTTACACAATTCACAAAATGAAAGTACATTCAAGTCTGAGGCGGTACAGAACTCGATCGCCATTGTAAACTCAGTAAATGTATTCACACGCCGGCAAGAAAGTGATTCGTCTCTCAGAACAGATGCACGCGACCCAAAATCTTCAACGGGAAATGAAGTGATCTGAGTTTACTATGTTCATTGAGGCGGAGCGAAGTGAAAATGTAAATATAATGACATGGCTGCCTCTTACTGCACAGATTGTCCTCCCTTACTGGTACCTTCTATATAACTCCTTATAACTTAAGGAACTCGGAGAACTAAACCATTCCTAGTTTTCGATGATAATCTACACTTCACTCTTTTATAGCTTCTATTTTAAGATTATGGGATGAAATCTTTTCAGAACTTTAAAGACTGGCTTAAATAATAAACTGAATCTCTAAAGGTAACAAAATTCTATTTAGTCGGTGATCGTAAGCTGAACATTCTAAACCAAACACCGTCAACAAAGTAGTTCTTTAAACGATGATCTCGTTAAAGCTAATCTAATTAACTCCCTTGTTTGTGCTTGTGGATATCCACGTGAAAATGCCCACCATTTCTTCCTTTCACGTAATAAATATACTGGCCAACGTTTTCGATTGTTCAGAAACCTACGTAGCTATTTTGCTCTAACCCTAGATAAAATACTTTAAGTTCATACAATGAAAACAAAGATTTATTTGTAAACATCCAGCACTACAACTCGAGTACTCACATGTTTTAATGTGGTTAAGCTCATATGTTTCTTTATCATTCGTCATGATCTTTCCTTTTTTACTATTTGGTGTTGCTTTTCTTAAACGCCTGCTATATATATACATCTATCAGTACATTTCAAGTACTCACGGGGTTAAATAAGGTGAACCTCTTATGGTATTTTATCAGTCTTAATGCACTCTTTTCTTTTCATTAATTGGTTGCTAATCTGAAAACGCTTCAAAACAATTATGCTCAGCAACAATGACTTGCCAATGTGAGTGTGTAAGTGTGGACGCAGTGTATAGTGATAACAGTTGAATGTGAGTGTGTATTTAGGTGTATTCGATCTTTGTACGTAGTTCCGCTGTTAGCAAAATTTAAAGTAATCATTTAGAGATCTTGCAGTAAAGGTCGGGGCGGTGGAAACGGGTATTCAAGAAAGAAAGGGAGGAACCGAAAGCAGACAGCCACTTAGCACTAGATGTAATTGAACATTTGAACAACAGACATTTTGGAAAAGCGATAAGATACCATTGGTCTGCCTGTACTGTATGGCTCCATTTACGTGACGTTCTATATTTTACTATTATATATATTATTTAGATATATATCTCGAACGAACCTGTATGAATATTCAGGATTATGTTATAGATGGCTTCCCCCATTTTTGTGCTCAATTTTGTTCCCAGTAGATTTTTTTGTGTGTGTTTTTCCTTGATTGTCTAAGTTACGGGCTTTTTGATAGTACTAAATTTGTAAAGATGTCACACGAATAACATCCACGTAAGTTGGACTTAAGGGTTTTGACGTCCTTTCAACAACCAGGGTCATGGAAGGACGGGAATGAAGTATAGACACAGTGTTACTACGTGTGTTCTATACACTAACAAGTACTTCATGCAATTCAGAGAGCATGCAGTTTTAATTTAGAGATGAGCTATTGAAATTGACATCTGTGTAGGTACAAGCAATGTACTATCGAAGATTTTATAATATTTGTATTTCAAATGTTCTAATTGCTCAAGTACGTAGTGTACTACTATAGTTGAGGCCAGAGCCATAGCATGTGTGTACCTGCAGACATACACACGTACGAAATATTTGCGAACCCATATGCACATCTTGCACGTACCCTATGTTACAACCCTACATAGTACAAAAGGAAATACAATTTTCAGTTGTACAATTTCCTGATATTTTGGACAGTTTATCAGTAAGTCTCAGACGGAAACGTCATTTTACTGAATCATGCATTATGATACCCTTTGGAGGCATATTGATAAAAACAACTTAATCATTTTTAACAAAGGGACCTATAAAATATAATGTTATTTTGAAACTTACCCAAAATTGAGTCAGAAACAATCAGAGTCAAAACAATCTTGTTACACAAGAGTGTATTTTGACTACAGACGAGTACATGTTTACTTGTCGGATTTGATCCCATATTTACATTGCTATATCATTGATTCTTTTATTGCATTTTTGTAGAATTTATCAAACTAATAAAACTTATATTTTCACTGCAGTGAAAATATAAGTTTTGCAGTGTTTCGTTTATGACCAGTCAGAGTGAACCTTTGTATTCATCTCATTGAAACTTGCCGATTTTTCCAACCGAAGTGAAGATATATAAATTAGTTACTTTCCTGTATTTCTGAAATATGCAGATTAGCGTTTGGTTTTAACGGGAAACCATTCAATATCCTCTATATATTCTGGATAAACAGAAATATTCTTTCTGGATATATGACAAACTGTCACACGTAACATAGTAATGAATCACTCACTTACTGTATATACATACATATATAGTAATAATAATAAAAAACACAAACCAGAAATTCACACTAGCGCTTTCAACAATGTATATATATAGGCTTTGGTCTGCACATAAAAACACAGAGGCAGAGACTTATAGAAATCACATGCGTCTGATACTCATTAGATCCCAGCATCAACATGTACTTATATACATGTACACATCATGTATATATTATAAATAGATATGAAGGAGCCGACAGCGCCATCGCTGTTTAATCACCTAACAATGAAACAACGTAAACATTATGATATAATACGTCATACCACTTGAGGTTTAAGCGGGACCTTTGAGTCGTGACTACAAACCTCCACGCACTCTTAAAGACAAATTTAGTCCCTACTGTTTATGTACAAACTATCGATAACCCAGTGATCATCTTTCCCAAGACCTAGAACCAAAAATAATAGTTATACGTACGGTGAATGATTATGTTGCATTATTGCATGGTGACCTCATGTTCCACTCTTCTCTACGATACTTAAGGATACACTTCAGTCTAAGACTTGACGTCAACAGACGTTGGCTTTTGATTGAGAAATAAGCAGCATAGGGTATCGAGATATGAAGGCTGAAGAATACGATGGCCGATGTGAGCCATGTACTTACAACAACAGCAATAGGGGGAATTCTGACGGTTTTCTTCGATGTCTCTGTAAATTGGTGTTAAAAGTGGGATTAGCCATGATATCCATTCTTTTCTTTTTACATGAACTTAACTATTTAGTCTATCGGCATGTTACAACACCATGTGACTTACAAACTAACTACTGATTTACCAGTGTTTGCGACCTTCACACCGAAAAGTGCGTGATGCCATTAATGAGATATATACCGGTTCTTGGATAACAGAAAAAAAGTAAAAAAGTAGAAAACAAGAAATATATTATAGGACGAAGGACATTGATAATATTGTACTGGAGTTTTTTCTAAATGTAATTGTTCCAACTAGACAAGAATTTCATGATTGCGTAATCATATCCCAAAATGGCGACAGTAGCAGACATGTTGGTATATGGGTCAGTTTTAAAAGTAACCACACTTGATTGATCAGGACCAACTCAGGATACTGACAAGTTTCAACTTAATCCTACGAGTAGAACTGGGAAAGACGCTTAACATGTGCTTTTTAAGATAGCTGTCATGGCTGTCATCTCGGATTTCTCGGACTTATCATTCAAGGCAAGTTTAAGCTATGTAGTTGAAGAAGTCTATGGTGTGAAAAATACGTACGACGCACGACAGCGGATGGAATACGATGATATCAGATCGAAATAATTAAATAACATGTTGATATCGCAAAACTAAATTGCATCAGCGTCTTATGTATAGGGAATCATACGGAATGCATTTCAGAGCTACATCTTTTCTTCGCTTGGACAAACAGGACATAATGTGACTTTGCAAGACATCATCCATAAAGAATATATATGAGTTATACGTTTAATAATTTCAACCGTTTTACTGCTGTATTTGTTCGATACTGTAAACGTTTTAATTTTGGCTTACTCAAATTTTCGCGCATTTCCAAATAATAGGGAAATAGCGCAATGGAGAATTAGCGCATTATCATAATTTCTGCAGTAAAAAATCGCATATATGATGTAGTTCATACTAAAGCGCAATGCTTCAAGAGCAAAATGCGATAAAAATGATTACCGCTTGAATACGTTCGTTTACAGTATTCAGAAAAATACTTGTTTTGCCCTAATCGTGCAAAAGCCAGATAGCGATATCCGACATCGAGCAATCTACACGTACATTTGTCGATGTTGAAGATCAGCGATATGCCAAAGCAGATTTCTCCGTAGAAAGCAACAATTGCAAATAGTGCAATCAAAATTTAGCTGAATGCTTTCAATATCGCTTAAGAAATATGATCGATACAATATGTACGTTAAGACATTTTTTACGTTGTTTCGTTATCGAAGCCATTGGCGTTTCATCCTATTAATCTATGATTTGGCAGCTATACCGTACTAGATATACTGAGTATTGTCATTTTACTATCTCTTTACTGTGGTAAATACAATGTAGATACTCGTCAACAACAATAGGTTATATTTACCTATTCGAAATATATATAAACATTTTTCGAATGATTTATAATGGTATCGTCTTGTGTCGTTTGCTTGTTTCGATACGGCAGAAAACACTTGCACTTCTTAAACGCATGGTCTGATCATCTCTTCTTTTTCATTGCAGTTGCAAATCCATATTTTTGTTTCTATTTTGGTCTTGTGTTGTCGATTTTTAGTTAGAAACACGGTTTAGGTTTTATGTTAGTATTCTCTGTTACTTTTGTTCAAACACGTGCATTGTGTGCGATAGCATATTTTTGATAAAGCATATTCAACACAGATATGTTTCACAACTCTATTAACATTAAGGTAATAATAACATACATAATAGCATTTATTTTATAACTATAGGTTTGTAATACAGATGTGGGTTATCCTGTTTCAAAGACAACAAGGCCACGCAGTAAGATTCAAAGTTTATTTCCATGATATGGACAAAATGCAAATATTAAAAGGGTAATATAAATATATAAATACACTGTCAAGTAACCATACACTCACAACTTACACGCGAAAGGAAACTACGTCTTACAGCTACAACAAAGCGATACAATGCATTACACTTTGATCTTATACTTGAAATATATATCTTTAAGTGATGTGATCAAGGATTTTACTTACACAATATTGTCTAACGTTATCAGGTAGTTTGTCTTTTCATATACTTCGGTCCGACTGCAATTCGCGGAATCATATAAATTTCGAATCTGAACACGTCTATACTGTCACTATTTTTTTCACACATGTCGATCCGACGGCAATACGCTGAACCTTTTCTATAAAGCGTAGGGTATCGTTCTGGTTGTCCCTCACTAGAACTGTTACGTTATTGTAGACGTACTCACATGTAAAATCGTCTACGATCTCATCAGGTAGTCCAAGGCACTGACTTCTACATTTACTGACGGCCTGCGGAAGTGACGCAGGAAATCTGTCAGGGTCATAGTGGAGCTCGTAATACCAAGGACAATTTGATCTAGCATAAACTGGTCCATTCACTGGAAGGTCCTCTTTACTTCCTGGACACTCTGTTCCGTATAATTTAATGCTTTCAATTATTAATTCCATCTGGTCAATCGGTACGATTTCGCTCAGTCTTCTTATCATTGTCATTGACTTTGGTAATTCGGCCCTGACGAGACGCTCAAAACCGCTTCTACGGCGACGTAGGATGTCTGAACGACTTGTTGATATGGATCTTCCAAAGGAAGCTGCCAATACACTTGTTGCAATAGAAAACCACAAAAGAACATCCATTGGGTCCTAGAATTATAAAAAAGAAATTGATGACAAGAATGCTCAACTCATTATAAAACTAACGCGCATTACCATTATATTGAATCTGTCGGTTGAATAGCATTGGGTAATCAACTAACGTAACTACATGTTTGATTAGTGGATGAACGACGCCCATGGGTGAGTAGCAATTCTAATAACATTAACTAAACAGTTATTCTCTCAAAAATATTTTGTTCAGAGGTTATTATTACAATAAGTTTATTATTTGATGTACATAATATACATGTATAAATGTACAAAACGACCAAAAACAACGAAAGCACTGCAAATTAATTGAAACAACGTAAATATTGCAGTGTGAATAAAAAAAATGTAAAAAAATGAATCGTTGATACCTAGATATTCATCAATCACGTGCAAATCCCTATTTAGTTTAATTTTGTAGAAGCTAATATAATAAACCAGATTGTTTTGGAATGAGAAAACATCGCTTTGATATATTATACTTTTAGAATTGCAGTACTACACATATTTATCATACCTTAAACGATTTTTATACTTTTTAATTCAAACAATTTATACAATTTATGAAGTTTTTATTTCTAAATAACGATAAAAAGTATTAAACAATGTCATGTACAGCTATCATTGATCATTTGGTCTCATACTTTAAAAAAAAAAAAGGCTTATCTAGCCATTTTATATTTAAATCTTCGGACGAACAAGTTCTAAAGCAACGTAAATGATATAGAAGCAGGTGTTTGTTTTTAAAGGTAAATTGTTAATAACATCTGTACTTTACTGTGATATGAGCGTTTTTTTCAGAAGATTGAAAAATGAACATTCCATCAAACATTGCAAATATGGTCATATGTTGTGCTTGTATAAACAAAGGAATAATTAAGTAAAAGAACAATTTGATAACAGAATTGATTTTAAAAGGGGATTATCATAATTACGGGGTTATGAAAATCTGTGTATGTATTTTTCTAAAAATCGGCAGGTAGGAAAAGGCTGATGAACTTTCCTAAAATTTTGTTATGTTAGCTTTACCAGAAATAATTTTTCAGGATTTTAAGATTGTTTTGATATGTGATAAGCTTAATCACCTTTTGGACACCTGGCCCAGATAATTCAGGGTCACGTTTCAGCGTAAAAAGAAAATAGATACAAATATAGACGAATGAAATATATATCAACATCCACACAGTGAAATATTGTTTAACTTACCATTCTTCTCCACGTGTCCTTCGATGGATCGGTAGAGTCACTGACCTACAGTAGATCTTTTCCTCTATTTATATCCTAGCATTACCCTTGGATAACACGAATTTCTAGAAAATTTTATTTTTACTGATCAGAAGAAGAGCAATTTAAATAAGTGCATCCTGATGTATCAAGTGGCGTTACCACGGACCGCCCAAACATATTTAGGTGTACACCTACTATAGGAAGTAAAACGACTACAGTCACTGAATTAGTGTCATTTTCACGGTTATCAAGCACATAGTGTGTAGGTACTGATCAGTGACGGATCTTTAGTACAAGTTAAGACGCGTCAGAAGTATCCGGAATAATTTCCAAGATATAAAATTGTGAACAGGAATCCCGTGTTTCCCACGTTATGTATCCGTTTCTGTCGTATAACAGGTTTCATATATGTGGTTTAATGTCAATATATGTATATTCACGGCACACTGAAATCGTCATATTTCTATTGTTATTTTTGTTAGTATATTAAACATTATCTATCGAGTATTGGACAGTTTATCGTATTGTTCTGTTCGCATATGTAATTAGTGACCATTAACATGCGAGATATTGATAATCAGCCCTTAACTATCCATCTCGAATATCACCACTATGATATTATTTACACAAGACAGAGAGTTAGTATTTCTACGTTACCGAAATGTTTCCAATGGATAACGCAGACGCAGAAGGACATTTTCCTTTAGTTTAGTATTTCCTGTTGTTGTAAATGACCTTAAACAGAAACGATAACACAGCAGTTTAAATATGATAGAGCCAAAACTTCTGCTAGTATATGTCTATTGATGAAATCATTCAGAACTTTATTTTCTATATTTGCTAAAATGGTACAATATGTACGTCACACCGAAATGTTGAATAAATAATAATGAAAAGAGCATATGAGATTAGATAAACATTGAACAATTCGAAATAACAAACAATCAAAACAAAACTATATATCAACAAATTGTTTCAACTTTATTCCTTAATTGAAGAACGGATTTACTGAAACAAAACCTACAGAGAAAGTCACCATTAAAACGAAGTCGCATTTGCTACCATTGAAAACGTAGATGACTAGACCAATGTAAGTACGGGTAGAAGGGAGTCTATCAAAAATGAATAACTTCAAGTGATTTTGTTTTTGTTTTGATTTTGTTTTGCTGTGTTAGTCTGTCCTGGTTATCAATCTTAATTCCAATGTATATTATATAATATTTGCCTAGAGGTATACGAAAGCCTATACATTGACATTTTAAGGGTGATGCCTTCTAGAGTGACGAATCGCTTTAAAGTGAGGTACTATCGCAGACCCATTCGCATTACATTGTTCATGGTCCATTCTGTTTTATTCTTTTTATTTTCTGGAACTGCGAGTTTAACTTTAACAACTTTTCTATAACAGGATCTGGGGAGAGAACCGATAGCTTGATTCACAATGGCGGACAAGTCCAGTATTAAAGGTGAGGCAGAGTCAATGGAAACATACGGAGTAAACATATTAAGAGATAATACCAAATTAGCTGCCCCTTCGATTGGAGACAACTCATTGGAATCATAAGTATGTTGCCAGTTTAGTTTCAATATCGTTTTGTGTTTGTGTGCTTGTAAAGATGTATTCATAATACATATTTTTTTTTTATCTTTAGAGGTTAAACGATATTGTTGTAAATGTATGTTATTGTCAGGAAAGCCGAGTAAATGTATCAATATTAATATACATTACATGCAATTGTATCAAATTATTTTATCTAATTATCTGTTTAATGCATTACATATTTGTTAGATATATTCTATATGTGTTTAAAACATTATTTATCAGTTTAATACTATATTTATCTGTTTAATACATTAAAGATCTGTTTAATACATCATATATTTGTTTAATACATTATATATCTGTTTGATACATCATAACTATATCTGTTTAATACATCATATATCTATTTGATGCATTTTATATCTGTTTGATACGTTATAGATATGTTTAATACATTATATATCTGTTTGATACATTATAGATCTGTTTAATGCATTATAGATATGTTTAATATATTATACATCTGTTTGATAAATTTCATGTCTGTTTAATACATTATATATCTGTTTAAAACATAATATGTTTGTTAAATACATTATGTATCTATTTAGTAACAGATGTAGAGTATATAGAGTATCTTTCTGTGAGACCTATTTGACTACTTACCTGTTCTGATATTGCTACATATTTGGTTAGTTTATGCTATTGTATTCTTACTTTGTAGGTTGCATACTGTAAAAGTGGAAATATTCGCGGTGTGGAAATTTTCGCTAATTTCGCTATCAGTAAATCTCCGTGAAAATTTCCACCGGCGAATATATTAACACATAAAAATACTAAATATAAAAGATACAAGTTAGCGCAAAAATATCTTGACGGCGCGAAAATATCCACACCGCGAACACTTTGGAAGCTGGCTAAGCGAACATTTCCACACGCGAAAATATCCACTTTTTTACAGTACTTGAATTGTTTAACTTCAATAGTATATATCTAGGAATTGCTATTGAATCATATACATTTGATTGGATATCAATTCTGATATCAATTCCAAATGTTCAATATAATATCATTGGACTACCACACGAATGTTTAGTATGGCTGTGGTCAAATCAAGTTCACCACTGGTCTCTCATAATGATAATGCATTGTTGATAAGAATACAAACTTAGATTGTTTTAGAAGAACATGCAAGCTGACGTGGAACTTGTGTATGGTTGGATGACACCGATCGGATGTGAAAGAGCTATAGCTATAAATCCACGTGGATAAAACTTGTTTAGCTATTGTGATATAATGGTAGAGCCAGAAAGACTTTTCAGCTAAAGATAGATTTATTTCTAACAATGGCAAAATGGACGAGTTCAATCACTTGATATGCCACGAGCCTTTAGGCGAGTTACATATCAATATATTGAAAGACATTAATATATTTCATATGACATAGCCACGAGTGCAATATTCTATTTATCACATTACTACTATTTATGAGAATATAAGACAAAAAATTCAATTTTCGTTTCTTTATAAGACAGGCGAAATCCGGCTTGGATGGGGCGTTTCCATCTACCCAGACAATCATGCGGCGTCATACGTATATTTACTATGACGTCACAATAGTGTTATTACACATATGTATTACGATATTAATTGACACTTGATTCCCGATAAAACGTCATATTGACCGACCGTAAAAAAAGCTGGTAAACAATACTGGTTAACTGGATGTTTCTAAAAAAATTGATTACGTCTCCTTGGTATTGTTCAACCGTGTAGAATATCTTGCACGCTTTTGAAACATGACATGCAAAAACATTGACTGTAAGAATATTAACTTATCGTGTTGAATAAATTTTAATGTATTAGTTAATCTTTGATTGTGTAGTGTTCAAAGATATAATTCAATATGTACAAATGCTTCAAAATTCACTTTCTATCATTAAATGTACAATTGTTACTTTCATTCATTGAGTGACTATTAAAAATGAGAGCCATGATTTTAAAACTATTATAGTCTTTTGGTTTCGGTTAACACATGGTTTTATTAACCAGTAAAAATACCAACCTCGAACTTAGTCCTCGGTCGATATCTTTTCAGATTAATAAAACCACGTGTTGACCTTATCTAAAGGCTATGATTGTGTTTTAACAAACAAGCAGAATCATAATCATTTTAGTTTAGATTTAATTTATCAAAGGATAGCTTGATCGCGATCTTAATTTCATTAAGTGAGTTTAAGCAATCATATAGGCTATTTTGATGTGATAGCGTCGTGTGTCCCCATTTTCTGCTGATGTTAGCACAAAACATGCTGATGTTTGTTAATTTTGTACATCATACCACCGGTCTGTGTCACTTTGGTCAAGGTTAATGACGTAAGTACAATGACCTTTAAAACTCGTTTCTATTCTTTCCCACTAATTGACGTCATTACAAAACGCCATCCGGTCTACATATGCAAATGAGAATTAGCAATCTATGTATATTCTATCAACGAAATGCCGTATTACATCTTGGACTAATTTGAATTTATCAATATGTTTCGTGCCCAATTGTCAACAAAAGTACATGTAATACACGTGCATCCTGGTGCTATAAGTGGCAGCACGCTATACGCATGTTGGTTAATGTCCCATTTCGTTGCTCATTAGTGTATCCATGTAACATATACATTGTTGTACATTGTTGCAACTTGTACATTCCGATGACGTCACATTGTTTACAGATCCCGCGTTGTGTCTGCACTGCCTGACACGAAAGCTTCATTGTGTGTTTTTTTAGTGTTTTTGTTAGTTTTCTTTTATTTCATTTGATCAGGTATGGTAAAACAACCTCAATCAATATGAGTTGTGATTGTAGTTTTAAGAAAAAACGGCATGTTGCGCAAAAGACTTCAACTTTCACTTTGTCAGTGCATTCGTGATCGCGGCTTAGATCGGCTGTCATGGCAACGACGAGGACGGTGGTTTTACCACAGTGTCGAATCTACAAACTTGTGTGTACAACCGAAAACTTCTAACTATACAGTATGTCTTTGGAAATCATCTGTAAATAATTAATTGAATTAATTACGATCCATTGCATTCGTTTATATGCCGATTTCGATACTTAAAACAGTGAAGAGTTCCAATATTGAAGCGTGAACATTAACACTTGCTCTATAAATCGTCCTAGAGCACCCTATAACGCCGTTATGTAACCGTACGTGAATAAATAGAAGAATGTACAGCACTTTTCCTCGGTTTCTTAATACGATGAACGAGTGTATCAGGTTTGTTTGTACGGCAAACTACGTTAGTTGGGTGCTCTGGCCATATTTACCGACCAAGTGTTAATGTAGTCCTTCGTGCCGGTCACGTGACCACGCGACAATACGAGTATCGACGAAAACATCCCGATAAGGACGTTGGACACCTAACATTAAAATCCGGTCAAGGAAACAAACAGAACTGACGGGGAAATTGTTAAATAATGCATTGATTTAAAAACATCACGATTTTAGTTCTTTTTAATTATATATGCAACATTAACCCACATGCGTAACGATTATAATCTTCCGACAGTAATTTCATGACGGAGAAGGGATGGCGGAACTAGCCTTGAATAGGAAGTTTGTCGTGAGTGGCTTTACCAGGTAAATTTGGTCCCGTTCTTCAATCCTTAAGATATTATAATGTTTGTGAAATTTTATATCAATGATTGTTAGGATTATACAGATGGGGATTCTCAATATATGATTGATATTAAAGCTGAATTAAGTAGGTCACTCAATACATCCGGTATACGCCTTTCAATCAATCACAACACTGGCATATTTGTAAATATAAATGTGTTATTCACCAAAAGAACCTAATACATTTTTTGGAATAATTAACAACGACGAAATTGTAACACCGTTATTAGCATTTTCCCAAATATCACATTCTAATAAAGTAACTTTGACAAGGCTGTGTGTCATTTGAAATTAAATACGCAAACCTGCCGTTTTCTGCAAACATAAAAATGAACCATACAGTTGGTTGTTCCATCAATGACTCGTAAGTGTGAGTAGGGACACCATACAGCTGCTTGGTCGTTCTAGAACCCGGCAATGAGGGTAGGGACACCATACAACTGCTTGGTCGTTCTGGGACCCGGCAATGAGGGTAGGGACATCATACAGCTGCTTGAACGTTCTAGGACACGGTAATAAGGGTAGGGACACCATATAGCTGGTCGATCCTTATATGACATGTGACGGTAGGAGCACCATATAGCTGGTCGATCCTTCTATGACATGTGACGGTCACCATATACAGCTGGTCGATCCTTCTAGGACATGTGAGGGTAGGGACAGCATACAGCTGCTTGGTCGTTCTAGGACTTTTGAAGGTAGGGACACCATACAGCTGGTTGGTCGTTCTGGGACCCATTGGTGAGGGTAGAGGCACCATACAGCTGGCTGGTCCTTCAAGAACCCGTTAATGTGGGTAGGGACTTCATACAGTTGGTTGGTCGTTCTAGGACTCGTTAGTGAGGTACGGATATCTTACATCTGGTTGGCCATTCTAGGACTCGTTAGTGATGATAGGGACACCTTACAGCTTGCCGACCCTTCTAGGACTCGGTATTAAGGGTAGAGACAACGTACATTGTACTGCTTGTTGGTCCTTTTATGACCCGTAAATGAGGGCAGGGACATCTTACAGCTGGTTGGTCATTCTAGGTCCCGTTCGTGATGAACTTTTAGGGCTCGGTAGTGAGGGTATGGACATTTTATAGCTGGTTGGTCCTTTTAGGACCTTTTAGCGAGGAAAGGGACATCTTTTAGCTGGTTGGTCTCTCTAGGACTTGTAACTGGGGGTAGAGGCGCCGTATCGCTGGTTGGTCCTTTTAGGACTCGCTAGTGAGAGTAGAGACATTTTACAGCTGGGTCCTTCTGGGACCCTTTACTGAAGCTAAGGACATTTTGCAGCCGGCTGGTCTTTCTAGGACCAGTTTGTGAGGGAAGGGAAAACTCACAGCTGTTCGGTCCTTCTAAGGCCGCTTTGTGAGGATACGGAAACCATACGGCTGTTCGGTCCTTTTAGTACTCGTTAGTTAGGTTAGGGGTTTGACATCTTACATCTGGTTTGTCCTGTTAGGACTCCTGGATGTGTCTGTTTTTTCTCTTGCTTTTGTTTGTTTTCTCAACTCTTTCGCTTTTTTGTTGTTTTCTTTTGTATTGATTGTTTTTTTTTTTTTCGTTGTTTGTTTTTGTTTGTTTTTATGTATTGTTTGAAATGCAAGATATCCGCAATCCGTATGGTCCATCAGCAGACCATCCCAACGAGTATTCTCAAGTTGTAAATGACAATACATGATGCCAGCAAATCTGCAGAATACACCTGTTTCATCCTGTCTTGCCTAGAAGAGGAGGAAAAACAGAAGGGAACCAGGGGGAATCAGAAAGGGCCTAAATCAATGTTAGCTATTCAACGTAAAGCACGCCAGGTGAATTTACCTATTATTATTTCTGAGTGTTGACCAAACTTTTCAAAATAACAAGAAATAGGTGTGTGTATTTTAAACCGGTGCCATCATTTCTAAGAATAAAAACGTGATATGCAGCATAACGACAGCTACGCAAAACGGAAGAATATGTGGATATTTTATGAACAATACTCCATTTCTTTGTTTGATAAGATTGAAGAGATGTCAGGTGTTCAATGATATGCCTGATGGTACTATTGCCACTGTTTGTCATTTTAAGAACGTGCAATTATCCGGTTTAGAGTATGGATGTACAGAGTGGATGCCAGAGATGAAACAAAAATCGCTTAATATTTTTGAACACCTGGATCAATTACTCTTCTAGTTGTTTTCTATTATTCTTTAATTATTTAATTGTTATATTAACTGTTATATTTTGTTTGTGTTTTCTCTCGCTTTGTCGATTTTCATGATATTGATGGTTTCGATAGCATATCGGTATTTCTTATTTTTTTCTCATATTAATCCTTGCTTTATCGATTTTGCATTAGACTTCTGCTTCCTTGACACGTAGGTATCATCTTGATGCTTTTCCTAGTGCATAAGTCCACTTAAATTTTGTTCAGAATACATCATTATGATTTTGAATCAGCTCTTAAAACGAGAAATACACTCGAAACTCGTTATCTCAAAGTCAAACGGGCCATGAAATAATTTTTTGGCGTCGAAAGTAGAGATTTTCTTCGAGCTAAGAAGGGCATTAGAACTATCAAAGATTTGAATAACTGGGATTGATCATAACATGATTGTACTAATAATGAAACCCATCGGTCATACGACACAAATATAATTTAGTATCATGCTATTTTAAGCTTCAAACGTGATTGTTAGATAACTCTCGTTGAGCAATCTGGTGATATTCATTTCCTATGTCTGCCGAGGTCCACTTGTGTTTATAACTAGTGTATCATTGTTCATTCAAGCCTTTGTTTTGCTACCTTTGTCGTCATAAATACTACGGAATGCACAGTTATGTAAGTAGCTACGAGGCGTGGGAGTAAAAGTGCGTGAACCTCCTTACACAACACTCGGTGAAGTTGTTTTCCGACAGACGGAATGAAATGATGAAATGATATATTGTTTCCGGAAAAGATTACAAGGCCGAACTATGTAAAAGACCACTGATTAGCAAAATGTTTATGCATAGCTGTATCAGTAGTGGACATATCATTCAATACCCAATGGTACAGTTAACAAGTGTCATATGTACAGCATTCAATGAAGGATTACATTTTTTTCATGATAACATTGGCTTCTGAACATATTCCATGATTAGCGAACGGTAAATATGTCCAGAAAGCCAATTTTGTTATGACTTATGAATGTTAAACAAATTAATTTCATTTTCTATACTTGCACTATGATTATTTTTTATTTTATCTGATAAGGCACAAAATAAGAAAACTTTTTTTTCACGTTCTACCTGGGAGTAACGTCGGATAGAGAACAGCCGTTTACGACAGTGTCAGACAGTTCTTGGCACGGTCTTAGCAACTGTCATAACAACAACAAAAATAAATTGTAGTTCCATCTACAACACTTATTCCATGAAAGTTTTGGAGTGATTTTTATATTCTGAACATATAAGAGACGGTAACAATATAGGTTTTATGTAATTATTACATTGTTCGCAATTATTTGAAAGAATACGAAAGGAAGAAATGTGGTCGTGATGAGGCTAACATTGTTATGAACACGAACAAAAAAACATAGTCAATGATTTCAGGTATACTTATTTTTTCAGCATTCATGAGGTCATTACAACATTGGTACTTGGACATATTCCATGAATCGCGTGTGATGAGGCTGATGTTGTTATGAAAAATGAATATAATTTTCGCCAATGCTTTTAAGCATACTGAATGTAAATATGACTAAATGGTACCATTAAAACATATCATATGCACAGCATTCCACACCCAATGAAACAGTTAACAAATGCCATATACATATAGCATTCAATACCCAATAAAACAGTTAACAAATGCCATATACATATAGCATTTAATACCCAATAAAACAGTTAACAAATGTCACATGTACAACATTCCATACTAAATGGAATAATCAACAAATGTCATATGTATAGCATTCCAAACCCAATGAAACAGTTGACTAATACGTTGTATCAGATTGACAGCATTCAATACCTAATGGAGTAGTTAACAAATATCATCTGTACAGCATTCAATATCGAACGTTTTATATCTATTACACATACAAGTTCCATGCACGTTTAAAGCTATGCTTTAAAACTGAATATGTTTATCACTAAAAATCATATGCAATAATAAATAAAGTGAATATACTTTGTTTTCTTTAATGATGATAGACTGTCTTCTACACTTTTATTAATGTGACGCCCTATATGTTAAGCATTGGGTAAGATACG
Source organism: Pecten maximus (assembly GCF_902652985.1). Lineage (NCBI taxonomy): Eukaryota > Metazoa > Mollusca > Bivalvia > Pectinida > Pectinidae > Pecten > Pecten maximus. The sequence goes on along the minus strand of NC_047030.1, from coordinate 22,962,086 downwards.
GATGCGTCTCACTTCCTGTAACAGTTTCCCCACATGTTTGTGTAAATTGATGACGTTAATACTCCTCTGTAATCAAAATGTCGGCACGATTGATAATGAGCAGAGAAAAGAAAATATTTTCTTAGAAACTTGACACCTTCCGGGTGAAACAAGGACATTAGAGCCGCACAATAATCTATAAATACTTTATAGGTCAGTAACTCTGGATATTTATACAGCATTCCAACAGATCTGTGGCACAACATCAGTAAGACGACGAGACGACCTACAAAACTTCACAGTCACAGAGAAACACCTTGATGATCATGGTAAGCTACAGCTATACCACATTGTTCGCAAGATTTTGCGTGAAATATACTGATCACAATTTCTTTTCAGATTTGTTTTCCTCTTCTATGTATCAATTAATCAGGCCATAAGCATCACTGTCGAGTCCTAGAAGGACGAAACAGCGGTATGATGTCCCTAGCATCACTGACGCGTCATAGAAGGACGAAACAGCGGTATGGTGTTCCTAACATCATTGAGGAGTCCAAGAAGGACTAAACACCTGTATGATGTCCCAAACATCACTGACGGGTCCCAGAAGGACAAAACAGCTGTATGATACAGATTAATTTATGTCAGCTTTACTGATGTAACCCTGAATTTGTTTTGAAATGTGCTAAAATCTTGTATGTCTTTACATAATCACTTTATTTATTTAGTTATGCTTTTTAATGTCACATGCGGAATCAACGTATTCACTGATAAAACATTTTACCATTTATATAATAAATGGTATGGGCTTCTTATTGTTAAACTCCGTTTGAAATATGGCATTTATATTAGTTCTGTAACATTTATGGTGTATCAAAATTCTATATAAAAACAGCAGGAAAATACCCCAACTTTTTTTAAAGAGCAGTATTTAGAATGTACGTTCTGCAAGAGTAGCTCGCATTCTGTTCCGTTGATTACGATTTCTTTGGAATTATTGTGGCATTTAACTGCCTTCTTTGAAAATATAATTTCTTATAATTATCTCAACATTGCAGCCAAATTGAACAACGTGCGTTAGTAATGCCTTGTCCTATTATTTTCTATTTAGTTTGGTAAGATTGTATAGTGACAGCACAGAGCAAATAGAAATATACTAAAATAGATCATTTTTATGCTTAACCAAACTAAAAAAAAACAACTAAATTTGACATCGTTGTCACCAAAAATGATTTAAATTCTTATAAAATAATCTATAAATATTAGACTTAATCAAGCATCTCAATAATATTTTCATATTTCATGTTTTTTTTTTTTGATAATCTAACTTTCGCCATTTTACGACCATTGAGTAAATTGTACCTCGGATTATAAGTTCCGACATTGCATGGGATTTTAACCATATTTGAATTTGAAACAATTTGGATGCAATGCTGTTCTTGTCATTTGATACGTTCGAGCAAAGTTTATATACTATAGTTAAGGTAGGACCTCCCAGGAATGTTGTTTATATCGTATAAAAGATGCATTTTGTCATTTACTAAATGGTGAGTTTTTGTACAGAGTAGCTTTGTCTCTCTTTAATTCAAAGTAATTTGTAAAAATCATAACTTTAATTGTTTCTAGATATAATTAAATAAGAAAATGAAAATAAATAGATAAATAAATAATACAGATATGATAATCTTGTAAGCTTCAATTTAGCATCAAAGATAATAGTCCTGTTATAGTAAATTCATAAAACAATAACCTTAACCTAAATCCCTATACGGCAACGAACTATTTGGGATTTATTTGTACACCTTCAAATATACTTCGTTATGTTTGGTACTATCATGGAGTCGATTTTCTTTGAAATGTTCTAAAGTTTTATATATTTCTTTGTCAGGACAAGATGGCATTTCTTTGGTTTTGGAGTTCCCTTTCAACATCTGCTTTCGTATTTTCCGACGGAAGAACAATACCTTTTGGATCATCGGTATTTTTAGACAAATTTCGTTCCCGACGCAGCTTACTAGGCAGTGTAGAACCAGTATTGTTACCACTATCAATGATTGATAATGGTTTAGTGATATACCAAACTGATGAAATTGAAAAGCTTGTCAGCAACAGTAGATCATATGGAACAGAATGCCCAGGAAGTTATGAACAACTTCCAGAGAACGCACCGCTTTATGCTAGGTCAAATTGTCCTTGGTTTTATGTGCGCAGCAAACATGATCCTAACAGATTCCCTGCGTCACTTCCGGAGGCCGTCAGTAAATGTAGAAGTCAATGTCTGGGACTACCTAACGATATCGTAGACGATTTTGCTTGTGACTACGTCTTCAGTAACGTGACAGTGTTAGTCAGAGAATACCACAACAATATCCCACGCTATATCGAAACTATTCAACATATTCCCGTTGGATCAACATGCGTGAGAAGAACAGAGACGACATGAGAACATGTTCAGAAATTCAGGAAATTGATATGACAAATAAATTTGCATGTTTTCATTAACTTAAGTAACGATATTCATATTATTGACTTAGTTTCGGTGAATACAAGAAATTGTTAGCCTTCGAAAGGTGAAATATTTAAAGTTATGAGAAATTTACCCATAATCACATAACAGCAATGAAAAAATGTATCAGGAAGGCAAGTAGTATGTCTCCAGCGTGGCATTTTTCGTAATATAATCCCAGAATACCTATTAATATTGGTGTGTTTCGATGTATGTTTACTATAAAAGTTTGCAAATCGGTATTCGATATAATGTCAAAATATTTGTTATCAAGCCCAACAGTAGTTTTGTCTGCCATTTCGTTTACAATGCATGTTACAGCGTTTGTCCGATGATCGACGATCCTCTCTCTTAAGACTGGTCAAACATACTAAAGATAGAAAACGTCAAAAATCAGTCATATAACAAAATTTGTCATTGACCAATCAGAGCAGTATTCAACTTATCCACAGAATGAAGCGAAAGTAGAATTTATTTGGTACATGTCGGCTGTCTTACATTCATGTCATTAAGTTAATTTGGCTTTTAACTATATATGCAAACACATGTCACATTTGACAACATATCTATCCCGGGGTATGACACATATAAAGTAATGTTAAGGTATATCCAGTGACCTATGACCCTTAGGATAATGCAATTTATTCCATTTGTTACTACTGCATCTTACTCCGATTTTCTTTTTAAAGGTATTTCCTTAAAGGGGCATTCCTTCGTTCGGAAATCAGAAACGTCCACAATTTCTATTGATGAAATCTATGTCCGAACGATGATCATATGAGTGTTTGTGCCTACAAGTAATGAAATAAATACCAAAATGTTCAAGAAAAAAAACATGTCGTATACAAATACCGTATGTCTTAGCGGTAATTAGTGATACTTTGGGTCGAATTAAGAATTCTCATAACTTAATACTTTGGTAGAATTTTGGTTTATCTTGAGAGTAAAACTGCCGTATTAATGAAAAGATTACAACATTTACTACTTGGAAAAACTACATCTTTTCCAGAAAGTTTTAATTTTGACGACTTAACTTTATTCAAACAAAGGAATGTCCCTTTAAAGCAACCAACTGGAAACGCCACAACGAAACAAGCTTAAAAGAGGTCTTCCACTCTCCAACACTGCGACAACGTCTAAATAGTCTGTCCATATGTGTGTGCATTAAGTGCAGTTCCTATCAACTGTCCGCACTACTAACAAATCAGACATGTTATATTACTTACTTTTAGTCAGCAATTTATGGAATTTGAGATCAAATGCATACTGCATTTGAATGACAACTCTGTATATAAAAATAGTTTAGCTGCGGATTTAAATCATATGTATCGCAGGCACCTATGCTCTAAAGTCATATCATTATTTTAACGTGTAACAATTATTTCTAGCGTCTCATAAGCCAAATTTGGATTGGTGTCAGTAACTGAATGTTTAAATTTGAGATAGTACTTTTTTACTTTTTTTTTGTAAAATTTGTTATTTGAAGATGATATTGATATATAACAAATAAAATGATATTTACTGTACAAATAAAACAGGTCTTAGATCAGACATGTCTATACAGGCAACTACCGCCTGTTTAGACTGACTACACATATATCCGGGATACTAGCCCACTTGACAGTACTACATTTGATAACTTCAGACAAACAAGTCTAAGTGTCTGAATGAATGAATTTTTTTTTATTACATCCTACTTTACCCGTTCTACTTTTAAATTGGTTTGTCCCGGGATCACATGAGGTTAACCATTTCCTCCCAAGCTGTTCATTCAGAAATTAGAGACATACACACATGTGTCTGTAGATCGTGTTGACAAAATACCCAAACGATTTTCAAAACTGACGGCATTCTCTGAACTATTTGTTTTATTATATCTAGTGAGTTGCAATTTATAGAAATATCTAGTGAGTCGTAATGTTAGGGATATCTAGCGGATCATATATTCATAAGTATATCTAAAGAGTCGTAATTTATAGAAATATCTTGTGAGTCATAATTTATAGGGATATTTGGCGGATCAGATGTTCATTAGAATATCTTTCTAGTGAGTCGTAATTTATAGCGATAGCTAGTGGATCATATATTCATAAGGATATCTAGTGAGTTGTAATTTATAGCGATATCTAGTGGATCATATATCCATACGGATATCTAGTGAGTCGTAATTTATAGCGATATCTAGTGGATCATATAATCATAAGGACAGCTAGTGAGTTGTAATTTATAGGGATATCTAGTGGATCATATAATCATAAGGACATCTAGTGAGTTATAATTTATAGCGATATCTAGTGGATCATATAATCATAAGGACATCTAGTGAGTTGTAATTTATAGGGATATCTAGTGAATCATAAGGACATCTAGTGAGTTATAATTTATAGGGATATCTAGTGGATCATATAATCATAAGGACATCTAGTGAGTTGTAATTTATAGGGATATCTAGTGGATCATATAATCATAAGGACATCTAGTGAGTTATAATTTATAGGGATATCTAGTGGATCATATAATCATAAGGACATCTAGTGAGTTGTAATTTATAGGGATATCTAGTGGATCATATAACCATAAGGACATCTAGTGAGTTGTAATTTATAGGGATATCTAGTGGATCATATAATCATAAGGACATCTAGTGAGTTGTAATTTACAGGGATATCTAGTGGATCATATAATCATAAGAACATCTAGTGAGTTGTAATTTATAGGGATATCTAGTGGATCATATAATCATAAGAACATCTAGTGAGTTGTAATTTATAGGGATATCTAGTGGATCATATAATCATAAGGACATCTAGTGAGTTGTAATTTATAGGGATATCTAGTGAATCATAAGGACATCTAGTGAGTTATAATTTATAGGGATATCTAGTGGATCATATAACCATAAGGACATCTAGTGAGTTGTAATTTATAAGGATATCTAGTGGATCATATAATCATAAGGACATCTAGTGAGTTATAATTTATAGGGATATCTAGTGGATCATATAATCATAAGGACATCTAGTGAGTTGTAATTTATAGGGATATCTAGTGAATCATATAACCATAAGGACATCTAGTGAGTTGTAATTTATAGGGATATCTAGTGGATCATATAATCATAAGGACATCTAGTGAGTTATAATTTATAGGGATATCTAGTGGATCATATAATCATAAGGACATCTAGTGAGTTGTAATTTATAGGGATATCTAGTGGATCATATAATCATAAAGACATCTAGTGAGTTGTAATTTATAGGATATCTAGTGGATCATATAATCATAAGGACATCTAGTGAGTTGTAATGTATAGGGATATCTAGTGGATCATATAATCATAAGGACATCTAGTGAGTTGTAATTTATAGGGATATCTAGTGGATCATATGATCATAAGGACATCTAGTGAGTTGTAATTTATAGGGATATCTAGTGGATCATATAATCATAAGGACATCTAGTGAGAGGTAACTTTATGGATATCTGGTGGATCATAATGTTTATAAGGATGTATATTGAGTCGTTCTTTCTAGGGATATCTGTGGAACATATATTCATAAGGATATCTAATAAGTCGTAATCAAAGGGATATCTGGTGGATCGTATGCCTTAAGGGAGATACTTGATGTATTAGTTATTTCCTATGGCCTCTAAACGTTTATGACGTTAATTGTTTACCCTCTGGACTAGCTATTTATATATCGTTATGTATATCCTGTTTTCCCCAGAAACACTATGTCGTGTCCCAATATCAATTTATCGAGGCCACGTGTGTATTCGCGTGTCTTGGTTCCCAACAATTGTCCGCCAACCCAAAAATCACGAATTCTGATTAATTCGAAACTGTTTTTGTTCAACTTATTAGACATTACAACGGACACAGAATTGAATAGTGTCGTAAATAACTATAATGTACTATAGTAGATCAATGTACATCCAATGTTAAATATAAAACTGTATCATACAGCTGATCCATCCTTCCTGAAATTGTCAGTGATGCTGCTGGCTAAAATGTTAATTATGTAATCAGCATTCACCAGAATTACTATTTTTGTTTTACAATGGCGCATGTCAATTTAGTCAGCACTTTTCATGGTGATTCGTAATTCCTTAATACAATCGCTAAAAAAGAAGGAGAAAAATACGTGGGGTTTTGAAAGAGTAAGCCCTATTTTAGATATTTTCTATAAGCGCTTTTAGGTAAAGCATCGTGATGAAAAAACGGTCCTTTTAGGTAACGTGTTAACACTAACTCAAACATAAATTATTACAAATCATAACAATTTTATTGTAACTAACGATTTTATAGTCCTCAAAGCATTATCTTGATAGAAATCTATATGAAAAATAATTGTCAGAAAAACAAGTGCGAACTACTTTCTGTGTGCTATCATTTCGGCCACGGCGTGAAACGGCCATCCCATAACAGCTAATCAACACGCCATGAATCATGTGATTAAAACGTAGCCCGATCAAAGTTTACAGTGACAGCCAATCAAAATGCATTTACAGTTTACTCAACGTGTGGTATAAACTAAACGTTAATCAACAGTTGTAATGATTAATTATGTCTTGGTATCCCCGACGTTGAATAACATCCACCAAATTGTGGTTGACAACTTTTTAAATCACTAAACAATAGCGAAACTGTTGATAATGGGACTACATTCTTCTCTCTCTCTCCTCCTGTTAATATAGCATCTTTACTTATGTGAGGTTACTGAAATTGCTCAACTTAAGATTTTGAAGACAAATTCCTACAATGTCAAACTAGAAATCTGCAACATTCTTAAAACAGCAGTGTTAGTAAAATTAAATTGACTTGCTTAGGGTTTGTCTTGAGTATGTTTTTCTCCTAACATAAAATCTGCAACAATAAATTTTATCATAAAAAAGTCTAAGTGAGGACTGCAATTTAAAAGAATAATAATAAACATTTATCGGGAGCATTTTATACAGTGAACACACATCATAACACGAAATATCTTCAGAAAAGATAAACGGCATAGTTTTAATGCTAGGGGTTATAATGTAAAACTGCTGGTGAAATAAATTAACGATATAATGCGTTTCAGCACGGATAACAGAATTATATCAGTTTGAATCATTTTTTAATCAGGAATTTAATTCTATCAACGTATTATTTGAAAAGATTCATCCACTTATTCAGCTTGCATTCAATCTTGCTTTGTTTCGTTTTTAACTGCATATCTGCAATTTGCATTTACCGCTACATTGACCAATCACATACTTCATCTTGACCAGTAACGCCACCTGTCGCGTCATATCCGGGGCAAAAAGAAAATTATACGGCTATGCCGAAAAACATAGATATATATTTGGCTGAAAAAGGCAAATGTATATGCGGCCAGCAAAAGGCTAATGTTTTCTAATGCGCACAGATGTTTAACTGTTAATTGGTATTATATAAGTCAATCTAATTAGGAAGTTCTTTACATCAAATGTATCACTAAAAATAGTAAAATTAGTTTAAAGAGTATTTCTATTTAACGATATATATATATAGCATATAATGTATACAAATAGGAATCAGAAAAAAGTGTCAAGACACTTATATAAATCAGACATCTATATATACACATTGACATTGCATACTAACATAGACGTGATAACACAAGACATACATGTATCATACTATCTATATTGTATTTTATTGTATTTCCAGTACTTCTTATGTATATTATGTGATTGTATTTGTAATTTTTTGTGTTTTGATAAAGGGGCGGATTGCCTCGAAAATTTAACAAACCTTATTGTTTACACTGTTTGAATTACTTATCCGAAGGCGGATACTAGCGTGACTGCATCATGTTCAAACACTAGAACGCTATGCGACCAACGGCAGAGATATTTTGAATTCCCCCGCACGTGAAAGTATTCCGAAGAGTTCAAAGACGATTCGTCCCTAAACACTGCTAGTGGACGACATTGCATTTATATAAAAAATGTTGCATTATCGTCTCTACAGTGATTGATTAAATATCGTGTACAAAGTCTGAAAAACTTTAGAAAAATATGTGTTAGATCATAAGAATTATAGAGCACACGTGTGAAAAAACTGCTACAAATATTTATCAAGACTGAAAATATAAGAAATACGAATGCCGAAGTGTCCCTACAGGACGCTACGGGAAACAGACGATTCGGACCAACTCGGACCAAGATGCTGCTGCATGATGGCGGGAGGCGACTAAATGTGAGTCTCAAAGAGCAATGTTCAATGAATAGATGCCCCAAAAAGTACAGCAATTATGAAAAATTTAACAAATTGAATAATTAACTACATGAATTGTCAGATATAATGGTCAGTTGGAGAGTATATCCAGAAGACGTCTTTAACGTTCGTTCATACCCCGAGGGTAGCAGGTTTGGAGATTGGTGATCCAGTATCTTTCTCTGGAACGACGTTTAGTTTCATTCCAGGTAGGACAGTGATCAATGGCGACCACCTGCATATCCTTCCAACTGTGACTAGGTAAATTGAAATGCCTTGCCACAGGAAAGTCTGGTCTGTTTTGCTTGATGGAGCAACGGTGATTGTTGATTCTGATGTTGAGCTTTGTGCTGGTTTCTCCAACATACTGCATTTTGCATTTTTTTGCAGGAGAGGAGATATACAACATTGGCTGATGTGCATGTCAGTGTTTGTAAAATGTGATAAACACGGTTGTTTATTTCACATTTAAACGTGTCTGTGGACTCAGTGTATGGGCACAATTTGCACGTTATATATATATGGGGCAAAGAAGTAATTCAAACAGTGTGGACAATGAGGCTTGTTAAATTTTCGAGGCAATCCGCCCCTTTATCAAAACACAAAAAAATACTAATACAATCACATATTATTTATTTATACATTTATGTGAGGGTCCAGTGTTATCTGGATTATACTGTTTATATTACTTCTTTGACCCATATATATAATACACTTTGTATATGGGGCAAAGAAGTAATTCAAACAGTGTAAATAATAAGGTTTGTTAAATTTTCGAGGCAATCCGCCCCTTTATCAAAACACAAAAAATCACAAATACAATCACATAATATCACAGATACAATCACATAATATATATAAGAAGTACTGGAAATACAATAAAATACAATAAGAATAATGTTTTAGTAACTGGAGAAACCACAATGAACCCTTCGGCAAACGTGGGCCGAAGGCGGATACTAGCGTGACTGCATCATGTTCAAACACTGTGGTTGGTCGCATAGCGTTCTTGTGTTTGAACATGATGCAGTCACGCTAGTATCCGCCTTCGGCCCACGTTTGCCCTTGTTTAAAAAAGGGGCGGATTGCCTCGAAAATTTAACAAACCTTATTGTTTACACTGTTTGAATTACTTCTTTGCCCCATATAATAATTACAAGTAATTCGTATCCTCCATACATTTATGTGAGGATCCAGTGTTATCTGGATTATACTGTTCATATTACTTCTTTGACCCTTATATATATATATACAGTTGGGAGCAAACTAAACTTGGTAGTCTAGTGCACTTCAGTGCACTACAAAAGTTAACTCCAGTTAACATCGTAGTGCACCTGAGTTAACATCGTAGTGCACTGGAGTTAACATCGTAGTGCACTAGAGTTAACACTGTTGTGCACTGGAGTGAACATCGTAGTGCACTCGAGTTCACATCGTAGTGCACTAGAGTCAATACATACAAAGTATTTGATATACATTATATACAATGCATAATCTCTTGAACATATAAATGTTTCATTAAAACAAAATTTCAAAAATATATATACAGGGACTAGTCCGTGTATATTGTGTGTGTTCATGATGGTGTGTACATTTTACTTTTATTTCAGATATGTTTATTACATGTATATACATTCATGTCACGTATTGGTAAATAGAATATACCCAAAAACTGACAAAATACAGGTATCATATTACATTAATTCCACCCATTACATCCATCCATTACATCCATGCATTTACACTAAATTAAGATTAGTTATAATTATAAGGAAGCATGGAAAATACCAGTTTTGAAATTAAAATTAAATCGATCAGCATCAAGCAATATTGATTCTGCCTTCATTGAAACAGATATTGTACATGCAACATAAATGTTATAGTTTGTATACCGTCAGGTATATAGTCTTTCCAGACCAGGTAAATCACTCAAAATGGGATTATGATTGTAATTTTGTTGAAAGGTGTGAAAACACAGCCGAGGAATCTGGCACAAGGAGTCCAGCTGTTCTGGGCATGGCCAAAGGGCATTAAGCTTAATTAAGGGTTTACCTGTACAGGTACTGTACTAGTCATGCATGGTTACCCCTTCCCTAAACTCTCATGTAATTATATATAATCAGTCCTCTATCTAATTTTTATGGTATGTACCTAATAAGTGTATAAATTAGTTTCCCCGTTAAAATTATTGATTTTTATTGGGAAATAAAAAGTACTGATTTGCAAGCTTTCGAGATGATATTATAACGGTTTTTAAAATCCAAACAAAAACTTGTGAGTTTACCTGTCGTTTTGATAAGTGTCACCAAGCTGTGTGTATTAGAGTATGGGTCAAATCCAAGTGTCAAAAATTATAGTTACAGTCATGCTAGATCAAATGTCTGCATCGACTACTTATCTTAAAGATAATAGGTAAAACAAATATGTTTATAATTTGATTACTTTTTTCATTACTTATTACATTATTATATTTATAAGATTATAAACGAATGATTTTTTTTCAAATGTCTATAGGGAGGTTAATTACTTATCATTATTATTTTGCTGAAATGATTGATTACAAAATGATGCATTTGACTGACCACTTTTACATGGAATTTACCTGGTGGTCACTCAGGTATGACCATACAAGACCAAGGTGTGAAAATTGATCTGTTGGTTAGACCTTACCTGTAATTATCCCCTATTGTTCTACTCTCACACCTGTAGTCTCACCTGACCAAGCAAATACTTTACCTGTATCATAGTTCAGAATGTCTTACCTGGTAAACGCTGGGTGTCGTATATTGATCAATAAGAATGCAAATTTATTAATGCTTACATTTAAAGTTGGATTATTCACTTTGACTCTCTTTTTTGGTGGGGGAGATCGATGGGCACAAGATACAACCGAGAAGCCACAGGGAAATTAACTTGTTCCTCAGTTTGAACTGTTTTCATAATTATATAACGCGACTCAATCTAATACAGTTCTGTGAACAGTATACAACAGTAAACAGTGCTTGCATGGTCAATTGTTTAATATTTTGTATCTGCAGTAAACAAAATTGTTTTTGTTTTCACTGAATTTTCAGTTTCAATATTTAAATGACAATCAAAATGCAGTATTGCTAATTAGTATATGGATGAAATCTAAAATGATTAAAAAATTAATTTGTTTGTTTATCTAATATCAAACAAGTAATTAATGGCTTTCAATGGAGATTACTTAATATGTATACATAATTATAGGTATACTCCCTAATCAATTAATCATTTATATATCATGAATAATAATTATAACATTGTATGTGAAGCTTTCAGGAAAATAAATAAATTTGTTTGCTTATTCAATATAAAACAAATAATTAAGTTGAGGGGAAGCTACATACTTTTACACACAATGAATTTTATAGTGCCACTAAATCCTAATAAAATCTTAACTGCAAGAAACTGATACCAGTCGAGTGCCCTTGGGGCCCCTAGACCACTGCCATTCATGCCTGTTACATATTAATTACCCTGTGTGGTGTGGGTCATACCTGATCAGGCTGGTTTCCCCAATTAACTCCAAGGGGGTCCATTTATAGCAGGCATTATACTGATACCTTATCTAACTATAGGTATCCTCTCATAATATGTAGTTTAATAATTGACAAGATGAATGTACCTGTAGTCAGGTTTCCTTAATACATCATTTACAAACATGAAATAAATATAAAACCAAACCACTAGAATGTCTGAAGATGGAATTTAATATTTCATATTGTTTTAGCATAGTATTAAAAATACACATTTCCTGCATCTAGCATGGATCGAATTCATCTGGCCTTTATACGTTAAGACTGACATTTTGACAGAATATACATGTATTATATTTAAGTCTAAATAAGAAATCTCTGTCAGCAAGTCTAAATTAGTACTGAGTCAGGTTTAATTGTGCTACATACACGAACATGGGTAGCTATACCTTCAAAACTTGACTTGCACACATAATATACAACACATCAAATCATATAGCTCATAACAACATTTACCCAAGAACTGAAGTGCACATCATAGTGCACATGGGTTAACATTGTAGTGCACTGGAGTTAACATTGTAGTGCACTGGAGTTAACATCGTAGTGAACTCAAGTGCACTACGATGTTTAGTCTAGTGCACTACGTTGTTCACTACATGTGCACTACGAAGTGCACTTGGTACCAAGTTAAGTTTGCTCCCAACTGTATATATATATATATATAGAATAAAGTTGAAATGTCCATGTGACGGTAAATAATAATAAAATAAAAAGTCAAACACAGATCTGCTGTCTCCCTAGTACTTCGCGGCTACATTGTGCCGCTCTGCAGGGGATTATATAGATATATTTTAAGATGGTATTAAGCAAAAGTGATAGAAGTACAAAACATATACATGCTACGCTAGCATGGTAAATCTGTTAGATAGGAAAGGAGGGGTACCAATTTGGGCCTTCTGTTGGCTATCACCGATACATTATATTTTTAATATAGAGTTAGATGGTCATGATATGACATTGAATTAAGGTCAGGTCAGAGGCCATTTCGATTTATGAGGGGGTAAAGTACTAGTTAATGTTAAATTTTACGATTGGCCCCATTTTGACGAAACTTAATAATTTAAAAATCTTTATTCATAATTCTGTTACAAAGATATGTTAAAACAAATTGAAAAAAATTAACCCACAGCAAACAATATCCTCGTGTTATCGTCGATGAAAAAATAAGCATCTCCAGACTAGTCTTTCCTCACGCTTCATATCATACGTTTCTTTGTTACAGTATCCATACTTCTACATATACGAAATATAAATAAAATTAAAATGTTAGATAGGCCTAATAATACAGATTTCAGTGTCAAGATATGGTCACCTTTCGAACACATTGGGCACCGATTCTAACCTTTCGGATGAATTCACAGCTTCGTTGTTCGCATGTCTCATTGACCATTCGGATATCCCGACGGATGTATACACATGTGTAGTCACGTGGGTTCAACCTATAACATGGACTTTCACTTTTAGCACAGCGTTGCTTGGCCCTGACTACATGGGAAGGAAAAAAACCTGGCTGGTGTAAAAGTTCGTAATACCAGGGACACAGCGATGCCGCGTATATCGGTAGGTGGGCTCTACGATTACTTGCTACACTGTGAAAATAAAACAGGAAAATATTATAAGATAAGCGCCTGATATTACAGAGAAACTGTCTATAAATAGATGCACTCTCGATATCAATGTAATGTCAACTTTTACTAAAACAACGGAAAATATGGACATATTAAAGAAACCGCAATTCTAACACAAATTTCATGAAAAAACTGGAGCAAAAGTTGAGTATAAAAGTACATTTACATGGGTACCGTTGGAAAGGTAGACGAGGAATAGGACCATGCGTTCTGTAAGGGTAAGCATTTTCTTAGACGGTATCCAATGGCGTTATAATAATGTTTGGTTTATTTATTTAAATATAAAATGTTAGATGCAAATATATGACTAAGCTTCTAATAATAAAAAGAACTGTTAACAAAATAGCTTGGATTCATCGGCATATCAATGGAACGCTCACTGTATGTACATCTCTACGTGGTATTTGGTGTAATTTCAGAAAATGTTATATTATAGTTTCAGCCAAGTTTGAACTAAATACAATTTATAGAAATAAACAAGTCTTTTTTTTTTTTTGAGATATTTTAAGAACGAATGCAATTCCATTCTGAAGTATTTCTCTAAAGAACTTGTTCACAACTTAGTAGATATTAATTTGTTTGAGAAAACGATTTTTTTACCTGTCACAGTCGGTGCCGTACAATTGTGTCTCATTCACCAAAGCCTCTGCCTCCTCCGTTGTGAATACAATACTTTCTGAGTGTAACATATTTAGTAAACGTTGCTGATGGAATGGGTACGCCTGAATGGTTATTACGGTCAATGTGACCATTAATGTCAACACACTGTACATGCTGAAACAGAAAGGTTCAATCGACATCAGGGCACAAAATATTTACTTTGACAGTTTGCAGTATATAACAATACTTATTGGTTGGTGAATACTTCGCATATACAATAAATAACAATAATTTTGGTTGGTGAATATTTCACATGTACAATATATAACAATAGTTTTGGTTGGTTGAGTAGATGCTCTACTGTGAGATGGCAGGCCGTTTAAAAACCGCTGAATAATCTGTGTCTAACATGAGTTCTACGGACCACATCGCCACCATGGTAATCGTCATCAAGCAGTCCCTTGAGTGGCAGACCCCCTTGTACACTGTCTTTGTAAACTTCCGAAAAAGGGTTGAGAGCGTGGACAGGGAGGTCATCTTGAAACTGCCAATTCATACATAAGAAAAAACTGACAAATCCCTTCCAGACCTGCGAACGTCAGCGATGCCTACTGTCGCCGGCAATTTTTCTGAAAGTGGTAGACTGGATTATGAGGCAGTCCACACCAGACCGTAGACTAGTATCTAGTGGACATTACAAAACAGCTAGAATACTTCGACTTTGCGGGCGACAGCTGTCTCCTCTCTGACAGACGACAACATGCACAAGAAAAGCTAGAGCGAGTCTCAGAGGAAGCCAAGAAGACCGGCCTCAGAATCAACACTGGAAAGACAGAGATCCTTCGCATTAACAACCAGCATTGAGACCCAGTCTGACTTCAGCAGGAGGATATTAAAGAAGTAGAGAAATTCGCCTACCTGGGCAACATAGTGAGCAAGGACGGCTGAGCAGATGAGGCCATTAAAAGCCGTATCAGCAAAGCGAGACACGCCTCCAAAACCCTACAGCCCATCTTGTGATCTTCGGCCCTCTCACTTCACAACGAGATTAGAATTTTCAACACCAATGTCAAATAAGTCCTTCTTTGCGACTCCGGAACATAGTGTACAACCAAAACCAACAGGAGCAAACTACAAACATTCGTAAGTAGATGTCTGCGAAATATCTTAAACATAAGGGGGGCAGGGGCCATCTCTAATGAGGACTTTTTGAATAGAACTAAACAAACTCCGGTCGGAGAAGACAACAAGAAGAGAAAACGGGGGTAGCTTGGCCGCACTATGCGCACATTACCAAAAACATCACCAGAAGGCATTGGACTGGAACCCCCAAGGAAAATGAAAAGTTGGCATACCCAGGCAGACTTGGCGAAAAAGCACCAACGCTAAAATAAAGGCAGTCGGTATGACACGACCCGAGCTAAAGAGGGTCTATCAAAACCGTGTCCTTTGGAGGAGTGTTGTTGAGGTCCTTTGTTCCCGAGCTGAACCAGAAGCATAATTCGAAGTAAGTCATTAGTTGATAGAGTAAATTCTTTGTTCATTATACTGACGATTTGACCAAACTGATCCCAAATTAACTAAGTTGCGGAAGCCTATATACCATATTCGCAAATTATACTTTTCCTTAAAACAAAGTAGATTTTTGTTTACGTTTGCAGAAGAAAAAGCTTGATCGCAATTTTGGTTAGTTTTTAAACTAGATGATCTAAACAGTGGATGATAAGAGTGGATTTGTTTACATCAATGTTAAATTAGTCTAGTTTTGACATACTTTAATGACACGTAAAGACAAAAAGATAAGTCAGTTTTACTAAATTATTAATGACTTCCCCCGTAATAATGCCAAAATGATGTATGAATGTATACATATACCATAATGTTAAAGATGCTACAGCTCGACTTAGCGGGACAATAATCGATTATAAAGATATTTTTTGTACATTTTTATATAATACCAGAAGGTATATACTTAACGCAATTACAAGCCATCAAAAACTGAGGTTGTTTTTCTATTTATAAATATTAAAATGGGTCCTGAAGAAATCCTATAGTGTTCCGTCTATATATTTTGTAAATATAACTTTTGGTCTTACAAACGTTCATTTTTAGGATGCAGCAATTATCTATTACATCTGTTGATTTTTACCAGTGAAATATCAAAAATTATTCATTCTATAAAAGTGATATTTTTCACTAGTGAAAAATATCACTTTTGCTGATTTGACCAATCAAATGAATGATTAGAAAATACCAAAATAATTGACCAATCAGAAAGCCCGACATATATCAGGTATGTCAGCACCTGGACAGGGGAAACTACTTTTTTTGTTTACAAATTATCGCTGTAGGCCTAGTTAGCATACGGGGTAGGTTTTTCGTTGATAAAAAATGTAATAAACAGAATATATCTCTATATACTGTTAGTGACATTTTATGCATTTTTATAAGAACCTGTCCTTATACTGTTGGTGACATTTTATGCATTTTTATGAGAACCTGTGTATACTCTGTGGGCGATTTAGCATTTTCGTATATATGATCACAAGCGTCTGCTTCTGGTTAATATTAATGGAAAAAATAAATCACCGGGAGTAAGGGATGATACTTTTTTTTCTATAAATACTAACCAGGAGCAGAACGAATGTGATTTGATATCTGTAGTCCTGCATGGGTATCTAATTATTTTGGGCATATTTTTGACAAGGTAACGTCAGTATCGCATGCTGATAATGGTAGAATTTTAATAAAGAATTATTAATTCAATTAATCAATTAATCGAAATCATGTGATAAATTGACCAAAGATCAGCGAATATTCGAACAATATGTTTCAATATAAAACGTTTTGAGCTGGTATACAGTTTTTTGTAATAGTATAATAGAGTTACTGACAACCCACCTGCCCGTCTCATACATCTTCGGTCCTCAATTTATAACATTTCTATTAAAGAGGCTGGCATATGTTTAATTGTACAAGTATTAAAGTTTTCTTCTAGCTAATGCCAAATGGTTCCTTTCTCACACACCATATGGTTTCTGGTTGACAACTTAGCACCGGGGTAAGTTTGAGTAACTAGTTCGTCTTTTCTATAGCAGACTGAACAGATATATTTTTTATCCCTGGAATATAATTGTCAGTACTATATTAATATATTGTTGTTTTTTTCGTTGTTTGTTTCCTTTTTTATTTATCGAATTCACAACCTATTCCTTGTGTGTGTGTGTGTGTGTGTGTGTGGGTGTGGGTGTGTGGGTGTGTGTGTGTAAGTGTTCATATGTGTATTGGCGCGTGTTGTTTGACCTGTGTTTATAACACGACGCATTTTTCATTGTACTTTTTGCATGCGTACATCGAATATTTTACTTGGTCCTGTCGACTTTGCCTTATCTGCGTTTTACGTACTAGATTTGACCGGGTACCATTAATTTGAACTGGAACTTGATAACTGATTTAACGATTAGAGTGGTATTATCCTGACATTTCATTGTGTATAACGCGTGTTTAAAAATATGAATCACAAGAAAAAAAAAGTTATAAGATATAGAGGATATCTGACAGTGTCTTCAGTAATACCAAATATATTTCACGAGTAGGGCTAATATTTTGATATTTTTCACGAGTGCGCAGCACGAGTGAAAAATATCAAAATATTAGCCCTACTCGTGAAATATATTTGGTATTACATTTTTTATCAACGAAAACCCTACCCCGTTTGCTAACTAGGCCTACAGCGATAATTTGTAAACAAAAAAAGTAGTTTCCCCTGTCCAGGTGCTGACATATATGTCGGGCTTTCTGATTGGTCAATTATTTTGATATTTTCTAATCATTAATTTGATTGGTCAAATCAGCAAAAGTGATATTTTTCAGTGAAAAATATCACTTTTATAGAATGAATAATTTTGATATTTCACTGGTAAAAATGTAATAAAACACGATATGTTCATTCGATTCATCATAACTTTGTCATGAAAAAATATAGCACATACCGATCAGGCATTGTTGTGTATTGTTTACTATATGTGTTCATCCGCGTCGTCAGTTATTCTCGTGTATTCACCAGTACGCTTAATTTTGTAATTCTATCCCTGCATGTAAAACGCTTGAATGACATAATATGAGAGTATAAATTTGCATCTGCAGGCTAGTCACTAACGTTGATTTTATAAAAATGGTGACGGACCCATTGCAAATGTCAAAAGTTTATCAATGCATTGTATACTCGATTTCCCGTATAATTGCTAGCTTGGCCCATACATTTTACCCCAAAATCACACTATTCTACTTATTAGGTAATTTATTGTAAAACTATTTGTTACAACAGGGGACCAACAAGTTCTTGATACTTATATACTGTAGCAGACACCATACGACCAGCTGCTAGGAACATTCATTGATTAGCTCCAAGGAATTTCATAAATGTTGATTCCGGGAAATAATCTCATCCATCATGTCAGCATTTAGATTGTATAACTCAAACGTTGTTGTTTAGTATAAATATTCATGTCGTTTGCGATAGACACAAAACCGAAAGCGAAAGTAGAAGCATACCTAAAACGTATCGAATAATATGGAAGCGCATTACCTACCTTATTACCTCTGATATCGGGGAATTGTCTCTGCAAAATGTAAAAGTATGCAGGTTCAGCATTCGTCTGATGAAATGTGATGCAAACTTTGCGAATCTTTCTTATTTATAAACTCTCTTAACCAGGAACTTCCTGACTTAAAAGATCATCCCATCAATTCACAAATAACTAATAGTTGACGGTACTATATGTATTTATAGATACGTAAACAAAGGAGAATTTCTCATTTGGATATTAAGACAGGTGTGAGTAGGAACTGATAAATCGATTGCACATAATATGTTAGGGATTAAACAACAATGAGTGGGTGACGCGTTCTACGTAATCTAGCCACAAATTTACGGACTACGCCTATATAGTACACCTTATCAAAACAAAACGTGAAGCTGTATTCTTGCGGAAATATCACGCTTCCTTCGCAATTTAGTATCAAAGAAACGTTTTATACAGTAATACAGCGTATCAAATATTTAAACAAAATGACATTAACGCGGTTGTCAAAATGACACAATAACCCGGTCTTTGAAATGACACTCTAACACGGTCGCTCAAATGACAATATAACGCGGTCGTTAAAATAACACTCTAACGCGGTCATTAAAATGACAATATCACGCGGATGTTAAATGACACTCTAACGCGGTCGCTAAAATGACAATCTAACACGGACGTTAAAATGACAATATTCTTTATTCTAAACTATACAAAAAGTAGACAGTAAAATTGTTATTTTAACATTATAAGACGGTTGTTAAAATGACACAATAACCCGGTCGTTTAATGGCATTATTATATACCTTTTCTTATTTCAAACTATATAAAAAGTAGACAATAGAAATGCTATTTGAACCACATTCTCCAAAAATGTTATAAACTAGGTCATTAGTCAAAGTGCTTTTACCCGGAACGAGCGCATTCATTTTTTTGCGGATTTTTGCTTCGTTCATTCCGATTGGACAATGCATCTGTCATATCCTGTCGGATCGTTTCTACCGCTATCCCTTGTATTACAATAAAGTCCGAAAGCGCTTTCAAGAGCATAAGCGTTTTCGAGACCAAAACGAAGCAGGCACAGTTTGTTAACTGAAATCGTTCAGGTGAATGCAAGAGGATAATGGCTTCATCTACAAGTTTCTGGATAAAGAAGTGCTGGAGAGGATTTTTTTTCTTGAAAAGACAGCGCTAGCGCAGTAAGCATGTTGTTCGAGTGAATGTTCGAGAGAAAAATGGAATGATTTAAATGCTGGTATAATAAAACAAAGCATTTGACATTAAATATTTCCATGTCTCGGGAACACTGAAAGTGCTATTTACCTCATACAAATACAATTATTGTATACTATTGTGCAGTTGTTGAAATGACATTATTATGCGGTTGCTGAAATGATACTTTAACGCGGTCGTTAAAATGACATTGTAGCGCGGTCGTTCAAATGACACTCTAACGCGGTCGTTCAAATGACACTCTAACGCGGACGTTAAAATGACACTCTAACGCGGACGTTAAAATGACACTATAAAGCGGTCGTTAAAATGACACTCTAACGCGGTCGTTAAAATGACACTCTAACGCAGTCGTTAAAATGACACTCTAACGCGGTCGTTAAAATGACACTCTAACGCGGTCGTTAAAATGACACTCTAACGCGGTCGTTAAAATGACACTCTAACGCGGACGTTAAAATGACACTCTAACGCGGACGTTAAAATGACACTATAAAGCGGTCGTTAAAATGACACTCTAACGCGGTCGTTAAAATGACACTCTAACGCGGTCGTTCAAATGACACTCTAACGCGGACGTTAAAATGACACTCTAACGCAGTCGTTAAAATGACACTCTAACGCGGTCGTTAAAATGACACTCTAACGCGGTCGTTAAATGACACTATAACGCGGTCGTTAAAATGACACTCTAACGCGGACGTTAAAATGACACTATAACGCGGTCGTTAAAATGACACTCTAACGCGGTCGTTAAAATGACACTCTAACGCGGTCGTTAAAATGACACTCTAACGCAGTCGTTAAATTGACACTCTAACACAGTCGTTCAAAAGACACTATAAAGCGGTCGTTCAAATGACACTCTAACGTCGTCGTTAAAATGACATTGTAGCGCAGTCGTTAAAATGATATTATTATGCAGTCGTTAAAATGACACTCCAACGCGGACGTTAAAATGACACTCTAACGCCGTCGTTAAAATGGCACTATAACGCGGTCGTTAAAATGACACTCTAACGCGGTCGTTCAAAAGACACTATAAAGCGGTCGTTCAAATGACACTCTAACGTCGTCGTTCAAAAGACAATATAACGCGGACATTAAAATGACACTCTTACGCGGTCGTTAAAATGACACTCTAACGCGGACATTAAAATGACACTCTAACGCGGTCGTTAAAATGATACTATAACACAGACGTTAAAAAGACACTCTAACGCGGTTGTTAAAATGACACTATAACGCGGACATTAAAATGACACTCTAACGCGGTCGTTAAAATGACATTATTGCGCGGTCGTTAAAATGACACTCTAACGCAGTCGTTAAAATGACACTCTAACGCCGTCGTTCAAAAGACACTATAAAGCGGTCGTTAAAATGATACTCTAAGCGGTCGTTCTAAAGACACTATAAAGCGGTCGTTCAAATGACACTCTAACGCGGAAATTAAAATGACACTCTAACGCGGTCGTTCAAATGACACTCTAACACAGACGTTAAAATGACACTATAACGCGGTCGCTAAAATGACACTAACGCGGTCGTTAAAATGACAACATAATGTGGATGTTAAAATGACATTATTGCGCGGTCATTAAAATGACACTTTAAAGCGATCGTTCAAATGACACTCTAACGCGGTCGTTAAAATTACACTCTAACGCGGTCGTTAAAATGACACTCTAACACAGACGTTAAAATGACACTATAACGCGGTCGTTCAAAAGACACTTTACCGCAGTCGTTAAAATGACACTCTAACGCGGTCGTTCAAAAGACACTATAACGTGGTCGTTAAAATGACACTCTAACGCGGTCGTTAAAATGACACTATAACGCGGTCGTTAAAATGACACTCTAACGCGGTTGTTAAAATGACACTATAACGCGGTCGTTAAATGACACTCTAACACAGACGTTAAAATGACACTATAACGCGGTCGTTAAAATGACACTTACGCGGTTGTTAAAATGACAATATAACGCGGACATTAAAATGACACTCTAACGTGGTCGTTAAAATGACACTCTAACGCGGTCGTTAAAATGACACTCTAACGCGGTCGCTAAAATTACACTCTAACGCGGTCGTTCAAAAGACACTATAAAGCGGTCGTTCAAATGACACTCTAACGCAGTCGTTAAAATGACACCCTAACGCAGTCGTTAAAATGACACTCTAACGCGGTCGCTAAAATTACACTCTAACGCGGTCGTTCAAAAGACACTATAAAGCGGTCGTTAAAATGACACTCTGACGCGGTCGTTAAAATGACACTATAACGCGGTCGTTAAAATGACACTCTAACGCGGCTGTTCAAAAGACACTATAAAGCGGTCGTTAAAATGACACTCTAATGCGGCTGTTCAAAAGACAGTATAAAGCAGTCGTTAAAATGACACTCTAACGCGGTCGTTAAAATGACACTCTAACGCGGTCGTTCAAATGACACTCTAACGCGGTCGTTCAAAAAACACTATAAAGCGGACATTAAAATGACATTCTAACGCGGTCGTTCAAATGAGACTAACACAAACGTTAAAATGACACTATAGCGCGGTTGTTAAAATGACAATATACCGCGGTTGTTAAAATGATAATCTAACGCGGTCGTTAAAATTACACTATAACGCGGTCGCTAAAATTACACTCTAACACAGACGTTAAAATGACACTATAATGCGGTTGTTAAAATGACAATATAACGCGGACATTAAAATGACACTCTAACGCGGTCGCTAAAATGACACTAACGCGGTCGTTAAAATGACACTCTAACGCAGTCTTTAAAATGACACTCTAACGCGGTCGTTCAAAAGACACTATAAAACGGTCGTTCAAATGACACTCTAACGCGGTCGTTCAAAAGACACTATAAAGCGGTCGTTAAAACGACACTCTAACGCGGTCGCTAAAATGACACTAACGCGGTCGTTAAAATGACACTCTAACGCGGTCGTTAAAATGACACTAACGCGGTCGTTAAAATGACAATATAATGTGGACGTGAAAATGACATTATTGCGCGGTCGTTAAAATGACACTATAACGCGGTCGTTAAAATGACACTCTAACGCGGTCGTTAAATTGACACTATAAAGCGGTCGTTCAAATGACACTCTAACGTCGTCGTTAAAATGACATTATAACACGGTCATTACATTATATTATACGTGGTTGTTAAAAGGGCATCAGTCATGCAGACACCATCCTAAAATGAGTAAATAGGGCGCTAAAATAAGTATCCAACCAACCATGCCTTTTATGACACTTGAGCCGAAAAATCGTAACCCGAACTTGAAAAGCGCAATGGTAATTTTGTTTTAAGGACATATGGAGCAATGTTTACTCAATGCAATTTTTAACGGTATCTATAGAAATATAGAATTACCATTGTAATGTGATATTGAGAAAAAAAAATCCTTTTAAAATTAAGGGAGCATTCCTTCGTTCGCACATCAGAAACATGCAATTTCTATTGATGGAATCTACATGTATATCACAACGGTGATTATACAAATGTACGTGTATTTGTGCCTACAAGTAATGAAATCAACGTCAAAATGTACAGGAGAAAAGCGAATCGTATAAAAAAAAACGTATGTTTTTGCATTAATTAGCGATACTTCGGGTCGAATTAAGAATGTTCAGGACATACATGTGTAATACTCGAAGAACTGCGGTTTATCTTGAGAGTACAACTGCCCTATAAATGTTTATATCATAACTTTCACTATTTGGAAAAAAAAATACATATTTTTCGGTAAGTTTAATTTTGACGATTTAAACTTTATTCAAATGAAGGAATGCCCTTTTTATAGGCTATTGGACCTCCAAATCCAGATTTTGGCATTTCCTTTACCTATTTTATGCTTTCTCCGTTGCTTCACAGATATCAACGCTTTAATATGCCATTAAAATCACTAACGAATCCTGGAAGGACGAACAAACTGCATGATGCAGTTTCATTCAATTCGTATTTTATACAATGTATGCACACGTTTTGTTGTATTCGTATTTTCTACATTTGATTTTGACTCATCGGTGAAACAAATATTATTCCACCGCCGTAAAGACCATCGTCAATGTCGCCGAGCCAAATCGAGGCTCTTAAAGCGATGACGCCACCTTAAATCGGGACCTGTGTAAGGCCTCCTCGCAAACATTTAGTGACGTCACAGCCTGTAACGGAAGGCGTGGCTACTTGTCGGCCAATCGAGTTCTTTGTTGGTACGGTTACAGGGAGAAAGCGATCCCGAAGATGCCGTAGCCGCATTAGACGGTCTTCACGAGGGGTGGTGACTCGTGGTCGGCCGCTCCTTGGACGGGCGGATCAATTGATAGCATATAAACGTTGCTATAAATGACAAATCGTCTTTTGGCTACCCCCAAACTGTCTTGCAACCTCGCGTTGTCTTACTACGACTTGGAGTATGCCAATAGCATTTTCCCTCTCGCCAGACGCGGCATTGTGATAATCTATACAAGCTAAAACCAAATGATGACTTTTCCAGTGATAAAGGTTCTGAGATTGTGCGTAAAGCGTTTAACAAAATTTCAACATGAAAAAACTTCAGTAAAGTGCAAAAACTAGATTTTTTCGATGGAACAATCTTCGAATTCCACGCATGACTGATTTCAATAACTAGAGGCCCATAGGCCTACACGGTCATCTGACAACACATACAGCAGGGACACACCCCTCAATCCAGCATCATTACCATGAATTGTCTGTTCGCAGATCAAATGTTTTCATCCATTTTGGCTTCAAAAGAATAACATCTTAAAGCGATGGGACTAAGCCCCTTTGTCCCCATGGGTTGGATCAGCCTTATTTATATAAATTAGGACTGCCCTTCCCCAATGATGTTTCACACCAAATATGGTTATTATCAAATAAGGCATTAAGGAGGAGTAGCGTTTTAAAGCAATATTTAACCTAAGTTCTCCATTTGGGGGCCCCGCCATTCTTTCCCTACGGGTCGGACCTGACTAGTTTGTATAAATTATGATTGCCGTCCCTAATGATATTTCAAACCAAATTTGGTTGTAATCCATTAAGGCATCAAGTTTAAGGCATTGAAATTTAGCTACATTCATATATCTGTACGTTCCCCTTTTGGGGCCTCACTGTCCCCTGAGGTCACACCAGCCTCATTTATATAAATCATGATTGATATCCCCTTATGATGTTTCACACAAAATTGTAATCCACAGAACGTTTTAGGGGGAATAGGGTTTTAAAGCAAAATCACAGCAAAAGTCCCCCTTTTGGGGCCCCACACTAGCCTCATTTATATGAAATATGATTCCCTTCCTCAAATGATGTTTCACATCAAATTTGGTTGTACTCCACCCAGGGGTTAATTAAGGAGGAGTTGGGTTTTAAAGAAAAAAAATCACCAAAGTTCCCCTTTTAGGGCCCGCCCGTCGGGCCCAGGGGTCAAACTAGCCTCATTTATGTAAAATAGGACCCCCCATTCCCCAATGATGTTTCACAACAATTTTTTTTGTATTCCACCCAATGGTTAAGATGGAGTAGTGTTTTAAAGCAGAAAATCGCCAAAGTTCCCCTTTTGGACCCCGCACCTCGGGGTCCCACAGATGGCACCAGCCTCATTTATATAAAATATGATGGCGCTCCCCCAGTACGTTTCACAGCAAATTCGGATGGAATCCAACAAAGGTTTAAGGAGGAGTAGGCTTTTAAAGCAAGCTTTCAGTTAAGGTCCCCTTTTAGGGCCCGACCCTCTGTCCCCAGGAGTCACACCAGCCACATTTAGATAAAATATGATTGCCTTCCTCCAATAATTTTCCACACCAAGTTTGGATGTAATCCAACCAAGCGTTAAGGAGGAGAAGGGGTTTTAAAGCAAACCTTCAGCAAAGTTCCCATTTTTTGGCCCCGCTCCTCTATCCCTAGGGGGTCGCACTAGCCTCGTTTATACAAACTATGATCGCCTTTTCCGAGTGATATTTCACACCAAATTTGGATGTAATCCATCAAAGGGTTAAGGAGGAGTAGGGTTTTAAAGCAAAAATTCACCAAAGTTCCTCATTTGGGGCCCCACCACTCAGGACCCATCGGTCAGATCAGCCCCATTTATATAAGATATGATTGCCCTCCCCCAATGATGTTTCACACCGAATTTGGATGTAATCAACCCAAGGATAAAGATGGAGTATGGTTTTTAAGCAAAATTTTACCAAAGTTCCCCTTTTACGATCCCACCCCTCTGTCCCTAGGGGTCGGACCAGCTTTGTTTATTTAAAATGTGATCGTCGCCCTGCCCTAATGATGTTTCAAAACACATTTGGTAGTAATCCGCCTTGTGATTAAGAAGGAGTAAAAAAAGTCTTATGGACGGTGCACGACGCACGGCATACTACGACGGACCTTTGGGTCAGACGATCTAAAAATGTTGGTAACTAATCCAAATATTAGTACATAAACATCATTAAATGAAAAAAAAAAATTTGTATAACAAACCAACAAGCTTAACTCTCATGTTATTTTTAAAAAATCTACAGATCAAACGACCGCATCACTACATTGAGCCTATGACAAGAAACTAACCCAAGTAAGCTTAATTATATTGTATATTTGTGCAATGCCTTACACTTTTCAATTCTGTCTCCCTGAATTAATGGAGTTTGTCCATAGTTTTAATACAACATGCAAAATCGCTTTGATTAATCAGTCAAGTTATTCCACAACGATATGTACTCGATGCACCGAAACGTCAATTAGCAGGTTTACATATACCTACATGTAAACACAAATAGGATCACCTTCTTTGAATAGTCTATGGAAACGTCAACGCGACAGGTCAATCTGGTCAGATTATACTCAATAATATTTCAGTCACAGCGACCGTGACCTTAGGTCGTAACCCTTGTTGTACATGTGCTTTCAGAATGTATCAATCAAGATTTAAATTTCAGAACGTTTGACCTTTTGTAACGGGCTGATGTGATGTACTTTTGAAAGTATGTACTCAATTCCATTTTATGTAAAAGTGAGAAGTTTCCGTAGTTTGGCCTTCTGAATTTAGAGATAATTTCCGGACACGAAAGCGACGATAGAATGACGGACGAATACCGTGATTACATTTATAAAATTTGCCACTTTTTTAAAGATCGCGATACCTAAACAGTGTATAGCAGATGGTTTCACAATCAACCTTCTATCAACCAGGATGTATTGATTATCGTTCACGACGCAAACATGTCAAACTACATAACTAAAATACTCCACTGATAACATCGACGGGTCCGGTTTTGGAATTTGCCTCATTCACCTTGTTGAAGTCTTAGCCATCCAGACCACTCACATTTGGATGTTTCAGCCATCCGGGTCATTTACCTTCCTTTGTCGCAATGTAATATCAATTAAGAGGTATAAACAACTATGTGACATTTCAGTTTCAGGCTTGAAACAATTTCTGGAATTAAACGTGTGGGAAACCGGATCGACGAGTATAACTGCTGGTGACAATGGCGGAAATGCAGAATGAACATCATGCTAAACTTATCGAGAAACGCCCTAGATTTACGTGGTAATGTTGATGCCCTGGAAGACAGCATCACATCGTAAGTTTGACTACACAACAAAAGAATACAAACAAAAGGTACGTATTCTATTTCGCAAGGATTTTTTTATTGTTTGATTTGTATTAAAACATCATTTACTTTCATATCAGCATGCGACTTGTATAAATATGCAATGATATAATGTATAAAGAAAAAATACCAAAATGATTAATATGGAATGCATCAAAAAATATATTAATAAATCTTATTTTGGTATTTATTGTACATCCATTACACAAGCATACTTTACACACATATAAATATCGTTTATTCTTCAGTCATATTCAATGGCAATGAATCAGCGCTGAACATTAATAATATTAATTTGATATGAATAAAGGATGACATTGGCCTGGTTACTAAATGTATTTGAAATCTAAAACAAATGTATTAATTATATTATTACATATGACGAAAAATAGGCATATTCAATTAATTACTAAAATTGAACAAAATTATTACCTGCAGCAGTGTTGTTGTATTATCAAACTTGGCATTTTAAAACCCGCTGAAAAACAATTATATGCCTCAAAGATAAATCATTTATGACCGGTGAAACAATTCGTACGATTTGAAACAAGCACTTTAGGGAGTTTTCACAGATTGGGAGGGCCTTAATATAACCGTACTTTTACTATAACCGTACTATCCGTACATTAAGAAAATATTCATTGCTTTGTTAGACAATACTTAACAAATATGTTATCCAGTGGTCTAATGATATGTGAAAAACTACGCAACAATTTACAATATATATATATACTATTTAAAAAAAATCAAGTTAACTAATAGGGAATACCTATCACAAATGATAACAATAGACACAAGCAATACCCATTTCATTTCACGTAGATGTCAATAATGAGTAAAATTTAATTAAAACGTATAAGTCAATTAAATATAAATTACATGTAAAGAACGAGACAGATAATGATTTAATGGATGGATGTCAATATAAAAACAATACAGAATGTTAAAAGAATATATCACAGTCTATCTTTAAAGGTCCAATACAAAAAAGAGAATCTTTTATTACTTTTACATAATTATATGCGACATGACATTGTACTTTATAAAACACTAAAAAACACCTAGTATGACATTTAAAAAAGGCATATGTTTAAAAGTATGTTAATTTGAACAGACGGTACATATCAGGTGTATCATAGCCAAGTGTTTTAAATTTGACTGGTGGCCTCTTACTAAGCGGTTACTCGACAGAACAGAAATAAATTCAAATAGTCTCCCGTGATGCTGTCTTTTTGTTGGCTTATTGTACTTAATGTTAGTTTTGTACGGAACAGGACATTGGTAAGATTTATGTTTCGCAATGACACATAATTTTTTTTAAATGTTTTAAGTTAATTCCTTAGCGTTACCAATACCTTATTACAGCTATGGCAGTTTTTCAAACTATCGTGAGCAAATATAAACAAATAAATGATGCTCAGTTAGAGAATTGCATAGATTTGATACAGATTGGATAATCTCGCATACAATATCCTACACATCCATGGAAGTGTGATGCCAAAGGGTCTGTTCATGCAACGTCTCGTGTAAAAACCATTGTAATGATTTCTTTCTGGACTTCTAATAGTTTGCGAAATTTTCTTGGCAGTGCAATTTTACCGGAATGACACTGAAAATTAACACAGCAGTGAACACCACAACAATGCGAACTTTGTAACAAAAAATGATTTTACATAGAATATGAAAATAATGCTGAACAGCCGGATACATGTTTCAAAAAAGTAATTGCATTTTTTCCAGAGCGTTTCTTTCTTCATTACGTAATTTGTAAGTCCCCTTAACAGTTTTGTTTGATCAAGTTTGCTCCCTCCTAGCAGAAAACATAACATGATTCCGTCCGTTAGTGTTACACGGGTAAAATGACCTATTTTAACACCAGGAACAAAGTCTGAAGATTTTATTCACATGGTCGCTGACAAAAATAAAAATAGTGAGGGTTTTTTCTACACATGTGAAAATGAATATATCGATAACATACTTAGATGTATAAAAATCCTATCATAAAATGTAAACGATCATATTTCAGCGGTAATATCATGTTAGCGTTGTTCGTTCTGCTAGATATTGTGATAGCGCTAATGGTAGTTATATTCATTGTTGATCTAACCAGCATTATCGGTCCGCTAATTTATCATTCCGTTAATTCGTTTTGATTGGCTTTTGCGCTAAAATTTGAACTCGCCAAAATAGGATCGTTTACAATAATCATCAAATTTTAGTATAACTAGTAACTATTAAATCTAGAGTGGAAACAAAGATACTAAGCTAGAGATCACTAGTTTTCAAAAAAAAGTTTTTTTTTATAATTAACTTCCTGCATCTCTATACAACCGTATTACCTTTCCAGAGCTGTCTACAAGAAGAGGCCCGATAGGCCTATCTACAAAAATATTGGAACGATATAGATACCGTAAAGAGATGAGAGGGGATATAAAATTACGACTAAACTACAATTTTTAAAGAATTTGTTGTACTTCCAGATAATTAACCTACCAGAGAGAACACATTCTTACTGAATGTACTTCGATCAGTAACAAACATATACTTCTTATATCAGCTGCAGTGGACATTGACGTTTTACATTTCTGCAACATGGGTATTTTAACATAAGGTTGTTCATGGGAATTGCATGAAACCCGTCTTCCAGAAGGATTAATATTTGTGAGCTTTAATTCATGAACCAAATCAGTTCCAGTGATCCCTTTTGTTACGAAACTAACCCGGGTTATGCAACACCACATGTACAAATACTCTGTCTACTGTTGAAATATTTCGATTATTATCTTATCATCTTCTTCGTCTTTTCATATTCTCATGAAGAGAAACTGTACAGGTTCAATGACAATTTGTATAAAACAGGTGTTATGTGATGCAATTTTTTGAAAATATATTAGAAGAACTGGGCATTATTACTGTTATCGAAGCCGTGTTAATAGGACGAAAAAACTCGAAACAACTGTACTTTCTAGTACGTATACCATTATTCTGTACAGGTGTACAAGAATGGAAGGGGTATATCAGCGAAATATGGTAGGTTAATATTGGAAATACGTAATTTAGTTAAATACAAACTTATATTGATATGGTAGGACTTTAATGCATCTGTATGTGTACATGTGTATGATTGGAAGAAAGCAAATACTTTTTGAAGCATTAATCCAGCTGTTTTTAACTCTTAACAAATAATTCTATTGAAAATGTCAACAACAACAAAATCTTTATCATTCAACATGCTGATTGATAGATAAACATTCCATTAGATATAATTCTGATTTCCATAATTCGTATCAAACTAATAACTTTAAATACAAAACCGGTTCTTATCCTATATGTTATCGCCAAACTCGACATACATCATTCGTTATTCCTGTGCCGAATCAATTCTAATTAGAAGCGAATAAAAAAAATAGGTGTTTTAACAAATTGAACGGGTCAGCGACATGTAAAATTACTTGGCACAGGTTTTATCCCGATTGGTGTCAGATGTCATATGAAGTTCATACGGTAAAAACATATCATTTCTCCCATAAACAATTTTGAACTGAAATATACATATATACAGTAACTGTAATTGATGTAATTGGATGGAATTATCTTCTATAATTGACTAGTACATACTGCTAAAGGATGGATTGACTATAAAGCCAGGTAAATTCACTAAATACATCCCCACTTACTCCATTGATGTGCTCTTTGACACATATTCACTTTAATTATATTAAAGGTTTATTATTTATCACGTGAAAAAAAGATATATAATTAAAAAAAAAGTTCAGGCAAAAATGTCGCTGAAAAAGTGTTCCAAAATTCAACGGAAAGCAGAATACAATGGAGACGTTTTGGTTTAGAAGCAAAATAATGTATTTTACCAGTCTTTGGAGAAAGTGGGAAATATTTTGGCTCACATGGGGCAAACAGTCAATCATTTATGTCTTGGACGGCGACTTAGTATATTGATTATAATGTAAATGATTAAAACACTTATGTTTTGGACGGGGATCCAGTATATTGATTATGATATTAATAATAAAATCACTAATTATAAAAACAATTATCTGCCCTACAGCTCAAATGTTGGCAGGCATGTCATCTGGAATGGAATTTTTTATCATGAGATCTCCTCGGTGCGTTCAATAATAACTACATCAACTGTTTATGGATGGAATCGTACGTGTCGGTCACACAGAACAACACAAATCATGATAAATATTTAAATATTAAAACTGTATGAGTATCTTATTTATGGAATAAAATTATACGATATCAAAACAATAAATCATTGCCAATATCGGCGAATCGATCACAGCCAGATCGGCTAGATTTGTAAATAATAATAAAAACAAACAACCAACATACACCTTCAATATTGTCTAGTTAAAGGACAGTCTAAGTGGTGGTCAGATTTACTCATATCAGTTCTCATATTCTTTGACCTTTCTCTCATATATACCCATGATAAACACTCGTATATCTATGATGAATGATCCTATGATAATGTTTATATGATATTAGTAGTACTATTAACGTCTTATATTTTACGTTGATTGATGACGAGAGACAACGACTGACACAACTATACCGGACTCAAACAATGGAAATGGTATTCCTTCATTTCGAAAATTCAAACTCTCGTGAATAAGTCGTTGGAAAAATTGCACAAACAAATAATCGTTGTCTTGCAGCATGAAATGAATACCTCTTGCATGCACATGGATTTCTATTAATGAACTTTCCTAGCTTAAATTAAAAAAAAAACTAATGAATCTTTGAACTACGCATCAAACTCGTGGCTGTATGAATCCTCGCTCCCTGTCTCGGCTCGGTACAAATCCACGGTGCCGCTTGGATAATTTCGGTTGAGGTAAGAGTCGACATTTGAGGTTTGCGTCCGGAAGGGTAGTACATTATGATCACGGAAATCGTTGGCCCAGCTTGAGTCCACACTGTTACCAAGGCCACTCGTTCCACCGGTCAAGCTGTGAGGATGCTGA
Source organism: Pecten maximus (assembly GCF_902652985.1). NCBI lineage: Eukaryota > Metazoa > Mollusca > Bivalvia > Pectinida > Pectinidae > Pecten > Pecten maximus. Next base: position 22,929,138 of record NC_047030.1, on the reverse strand, counting down.
CTGTCCGGGGAAATGACCAGAGACCGTGTTAACTGACAAATAAATGAGATGTGAACTAAATTATAAAAATCATTTATTGCGATGTGTGCTATCAAAAGATGGATCTCCATTGCATTTAAGACGTATTGAAATAAGAATATAAAGAAATTGTAATATTTGTTTAATTCAAAACTCAATTTTTACAGTTTGAAGCAATCTTAAGTCTTCAGTCTCAAGCTTACATCATTGAATTTTATTGCTTATTCTTAATTGAAAAAGACTGTGTGTTATACAAACATATATATTATATTGATTTCATTACTAGAATTGTATATGAGCAACAAAACAACACAAGCAAATCTCCAAGCTACATATGCAGCTTTTGTTATTACGCCTTATATCAAATGCTATGATTATATTTCATAAGTCGAGTATCTTTTTCTGAAAATTACCTCCCTGTCTTGTCCAAGTTTGAAGTCTTTGAGCACTTTATCGATGCCAAGCTTTTGCTGACTGATAAGCTCGATGCGATCCAGTAACCGTGAATTCTCGTCCTCCAGGTACTTGGCGCGGACTTGTAATGTGGATACTGAACGGCCCTTCTCTCTCAACGTCTCGTCCTGGTCGGCTAGCCTGTAAGAAAGGGGAGCCGCTGCAAAAAGGTGATCGAGATAAGGCAGAGATTAGTACTAGGGGTCAGGGTGACATCTACAGGGACCAGAGCTCAGTGATATTAGGCCTTGCACTAAATGATTATTGTTGCCATATTTCAGGAAAAATATTTTATATATATCAATATATTATATGGTCAATATGCTTATAATGTCCATCAATCAATTTATGATGTGAATAAAAACATAACAGATAATTTACAAATATATACTAGCTACTTGGTATCATAAGAAACAAATCACATACAATAATTGGAAATTAAGAAAAGCGAGTATATATATAAACTCAGACAAAATATGGCAACAAACTGTTTTGGGATCTAGAGGAAGGAGAAGTATTTTCAATGCGCCTTTACTTACAATTGTTCATGTCTAAAACAAGCTAAAATATTACTGCTTGTATGTGTATTGTTTGTAATAATAGTCTCAAACCCAAACTATTGTTATTAGCACATTTAGGCCGATTCATCATTCAGTCTAACCGTAGTCTATCTCACTTATCGCTTATGCTTATATTTTGAGATTTTATTCGAAATATATTTTTCCTCAATTTTTCCACGTAAATGATCAACTTTGCAGCAAATAAAAATAAGTCAAAAAAAAAAAAATTACATACGGAAGGAAGTTGTCAATTCTTTCTCAAACACACAAACACATTCGAATAAAATAAGATTTCGTCAAAGTGTTCCAAAAACCACCTGAAGTAATGAGATTTAGAGAATCGCAATGGAAACCTTTGAATATTTCGTTCGCATCTCAAATCTCAAAAAAGTGGAAGCTATTAAAGTAAGATAGAAAGTGGTTACAATCACCCAGGTGAGTATTTTCTGACACATGTTAATATATATCCTCCATTGAATTAGACATGCTCAAAACAAGCCTGACTCTACCATTGCTCAATGTTAGACTATTACCAAGTGTGTATTCCCAAAAGTTTTTAAAAGTTGTGGATAGGTTCAACAGCATACCACATATAAAGTTTATACTAAGACAGAATTCTGTGTTACCACGTCCCTCATCCTCAAATTCAACAGTTATACACGAGTATATGATCCTAAGTCAAACCAAAAATGGAATATGGTCCACATGTTATATTTTGATATAGGTTACATCATTATAGACACAGCATGTCTCGCAGACAAGACATACCAAGCGTTCATACCAAACTAAGAATATATATACATATATATATACACACATTTAGCAAGCACTGTTGATCAAGTATCTCCATGCCTCATGCTCCCTGTCATCTAATTGTTTATTTATGTAAGTTTGTATGCGGAACTTATTTTGAAAGATTTTCCATTTACTATTCATACAATGTGTTGGTCATGATTTGTTTCCTTGCTGTTGTTCTGTCGTGTGCAACGGTTATATATTCCATACAAAACTATGCTTGTACGAGTTAAAACTGAAACATCCGTAAGTGTATGATTTTGCATGCTATTAAAATACCCTCATGACAAATACATTTCCCGCTTCAGTTAAAAGCCACGTGCATATCATAAAACTTCATCAGGAAAGTCTTGATTATTCATGCCTTCAGTGATAGTCAGAAAACATGCACATCCGTATATATCAATTTATATTATAATACTTTGCAATTTTTTTCAGATTAAAATTGTATATATCAAAAAGGGACACCGAGAAAACTCTAACAAAAAGAAACTTATTTAATTCAGAACAAAACAAAAAAGCTTGTCTAGACTCTAGTATGTTCAGCTTAGTAATAGTGGTGGTGTTGTGGTATAGCAATCAATATGTCTAGCATAGGGATTTCTTAAGGCACCGATATATACAAAACACAGATAGGGGTGGATTTTGGATGTTAGGTGTGGAAATATAATTACAGGTAGCTACCTAGCAATAACGGCAGGTGAGGAGGTTTGATGCAGGTTATGGATACAGAATGTTTGATATATCTCTGACATCAGGCAAGCAGTTTTGTTCTTAACATTGACAACATTTTTGGATGACAACAATAACTGCATAAACATATAAATATTTTGAGTATAACTAAAAATGTAAGGTAACTGATCCCATACTTCGAAATAAAGATATGATATGCACATTTTTATTTAAAGATTTATCGAAAAAACAAGCGTACATTCCAACAATATTTATGCAAGGCATCATAGAAAGGTCAACAGAAAATAACCACAATGGAATAAAAACAAATGGTGGCACATGGAAACTAATCATGTATATGTAGCTGTAGTTAGCGGCCTGATCCGAAAAAAACTTTATAAATATAACAATGTAGTTTGATTATAATATTTTCGCTGCTTAAAAGTTTGATTTGGTTGATTAATGTTCGGACGTTTGGAATGTCATGTAAAGATAAAATCCCCTGACTTATACATTACTGAAAAGTGCCATGATTCCTACACTTACAATAAATCTAGCAACACTCACAGTAGTCCTAAAACGTAAAACAAATCTGGGCTGAGATGTGCGCTTTAACATTACTTAATCAGTTTTATATGTTTATTAATATATATAAATATGTTTATTTTTATTTTTTTATTTTTGATGATTTCAAAATAATATGAATTAAGTGTGTACATCAGGTCATGGGCGGACTTTCAACAGAAATATATATATATATCAATAATGATTATCACAATTTTTAGGATATATCTGATTACCTAGCATTTGATTTCTATGAATGAAAAAAATAACGTTCATTTTGCCTTATTCGTGAAAATGACATTTTATTAATGGCGAAACAAGTATTTGCTACTATATATAACGCGTTAGTTTTACAGCAAAATAACATTGTTAAAAATTGCGTTATATTTCACACATTGCTATGGCAAGAATTATTGACTTTATAGTCCTAAGGTTTGTCAAAACACAAATTTGTTATTTCATTAAAATCACAAACCACAATAAAATGTTCAAGCTATTGATGCAAGTCAGTACACTTCACAAAATATCAACTTCTTATGACCTTGTGACACACATGTTAGAGCGAAGCAATCATATAACACGGTAAGTATAAACTTATATAATGCCATGTGAATATACAAATTTATTCAGCGAAAAAAAAAATCAAATCTTAATCAACCTTCAAACGATGTGAAATGTTTAGCAATAGAAATTCTTCCGATCCTTGTTATCTATACAAGAAAGCTTGAGCGTGTGACTAATTAAGATATGTGCGAAAAAGGGAAACGTCTCATGGAGACATACTAAATGAATATATGTGAACACCTTAAGAGAGCAAACCTGAAACAAATCTAAAATGTGTCGGGGTTAAATGCATGAAAACCAGGTAATGCAATACAACATGTCAATCGACAAACCATCTTAATACAGCAACCTGTGTAAACTAAACCCTGTTTTAACCGATTAGAATTATCAGAACTTAAGTCGGAATACATTTACAAATGCAAATTGAACAATTTGAACTACATGTTTGGTTTAGATATATTTCACTGATACAAAATTTAGTTCACTGATTAAAACATTTATTCCAGTGATATATATAAGAAATTTCACTGATATATAAGAATAAGTTTAACTATAAAAACATATATATTTATTGATAAAAAATATTCAAATTATGAAAAACTATTTTGAATTTCAGTTAATTTTAGCCTTTATACCTGTTTTCTTCACATACCAGCTAGGAAAATGAATGTTAATCAATGCATTTCTTATAATACAAATAAAATCAAACAATGATACATTTCTGAAATATGTTGCATCCTTAAATTATGCACTTACCGTGATGAAAGATCGCATTTTTTTCATGAAGAAATTGTTGACAAATGCATTTCCTATAATACCAACAAAATCAAACAATGACACATTTCTGAAATATGTAGCAGACTTAAATTATGCACTTACCGTGATAAAAGATCGCGTTTTTCATGAAGTAATTGTTGATAATTTTTATCTATCTTTTCTTTCCAGTCAAGCTCCTTTCTTAACGTTGACCTTGTTAGGGACAAATCTTCATCCATTCGAGTCATCTGTTCTGTCATTCTGTTTCTTTCTTTCGCATAAAATTCTCTGCAAATATATGTTTATTTTCCGACTGTTAATGATATTGCTATAAAAGTATAGATTGTTTAATGCTTTAAGATATTTATCCTCTAAGAAATTACGGTTTATGTACTTAGCTTAAAATATAACAAATATAGTCTTGTTGAAAATAAATAAATTATCTGTAAATCACTTCCTGTTTGAGGTAAAATGTTTCTTCAGGTATCTTTTATGCCGTCGGAGATTCAATTACAAAAAAAAAGAGAACAAATTAAAGCTCTAAGAAATCCTGACAATAACAAGAAATTATAATATTACATTTTTAGTTGTAAAATCACTTCCCAAACTATAAAATTTGTATATGACTACTCAAGTCCATTGTAAAATTCCAATGCATGAGAAACCATCTAGGAGCTGCCAACTAAATGTGTCATCACGTTTATCATTTTTGTGTTTGCAACATAAAATCTCCTAAAAAGTACCGAAAAGGATTAAGAACTAAATTGAGTGATCAAATTTATTCACTTACCCTAAAACAGATAATGAAAAAATAATAACAATTAAATTAATATTTCTTCGGTAGAGATTCAAATCTCAAAACAACCATACCAAAATCACAACGTGATGCTTTGATTAACAATATTGAGTTTAATCATGTCTAATTGTGAATTAGACATTCTTAAGGAAAAGTGTTATTCAAGCACAATGGATAGTGACCATTCGCCGCTATCATGCTACCCAGCTCTACAACTGGAGCGAAGCAAATGTTTGTCTCAGTGCTATCAACATTGGGACACGGGAAGCATTGGTGACGACACATTTTAAAGCAAGGGAAACTTGAAGCTGAATTTCAAGTATCACGCATGGCCAAAATCACATTTTTGTTAAAAATAGTTTCTTTTGTTAAAGGCAGACATAGTAACAATGAATCATAATGAAGTTCTGCAAGAAAAATATCAAGATCATAAATATATCTCGGAGAAATTAAAACCTAAAGAACGTTTAAATGTTGATGTGACATATATTTCCTACAGCCTAAAAAGTCCACAAATTGTATATTAGAATACATAAAACCATCAAAATAAAGAAGGTAATGTGATTTTGTTTTCCATTGAGTGTTGGTGCTTATTAGATCTTAACCTGTATACAGGAAAATGTGAGAATAGGAGTGTTTTGTGATGTTAACTGGGAAAATAAATCCAGAAGATAAATATTCATTTCACCAAATAGTAAAAAATATACAAGATAAAAATGACTTATTTAATTTAGACATCAAACGAATACAAGTTTTGTGATGCAGTGACTTGATTTTAATACTTTCATGAAGAAACACAATGAAAAAAAAATGAATATGAATCTAAACACACCAATAAGTAGCTAGCAATACTAATAAACAAACATGTCAAACAACTAGGGGTGATGGTAAGCTGTTACACCTACTTCATACAAACACGAATGAGATCACCCGGGGAAACCGAGCTGAAAGAGGCAGAATACATAGTAAAAGGTTTAGCGAGTTAAAAGTTAGAGTAGAAAATTACATCGTCATCACGTCGTTCACTGTAACACATTACAAGGTATTAACTATAAAAATTGTATTGACGAAACTTTCAACACAAATAGCATTACGGAGATTATATGATAACATATTCATATTCAGCATGCGTTCTATGAAATCCCAAAAATGTCCAGTCTGTTTACATGCTTCCTCAAGTCGAACTTCTTTTTTCAATCTTTAATAATTCCTTCGTATCCGTTCGGTATATATATCATCGAATATTGCGGAAGTAAAAAAAGGATTAATACTGCAAAAAAATACTTTTCACAGAGATGAAAATCCAATTTTAGTGATGCATTCTATTTATTTTCTTTAGCATATTCAAGTTTCAGCAATTCGGTAAACGGTCGTTTAATTTGCCGTGTAGCTATATATCTAAATCGATAATATATACTGTTCTTAATATCCTTATCCTTCATAAAGTTTTCAGATAAAAGTGATATTTTAACATTTTATTGCCATTCCACCGGCCCATTCACTATATATTTGATATAAAATGCTCTCTTGACCGGCATATCCGTCCCGTTTTATTGTTTCTACATCAAAAATTTAGAAACATAAACAAATTTAGACATTGTAATAGGATGTTAAACATTAGAAAACAACAAATGACAACAACAGTAAGGTCACATTGATTTTAGATATCTGAAACCCAAAGAACGATGAGGTACATGTGAATGTCATTCCTGCCCAGCCTCCATGAAGGAAATTACTTGGGGTTTCGACAGTCAACAAAAAGACTCATATCCAGTCATTGCTAGAATACAAATACAGACGTCATAGTTCGTGTGTGACTAGAAGATGTAAGAGTTCCGTCCATACATTAGGAGCATATTCGTAAATTAATGAAGGACTATTTATACCAAAAACGAGGGAGTATATCTGGATTCACTTGTATCAATGTTCAATAGCTCCATTATTGAGTAAAATGTTCACACTCCATTTAAAATAAAAGTAAAAGTTTGTTCATATATTATCTTATTACTTTGAATACCAGGGTGTGAATGAATCTCGAAGTAAATTTCCTCATTGCTTCATAAGCTATAAAACCTTGATACAACTGGACCCACATTTAAGTCTTATTGTTCACGTATTTATACACTAATTTCATTATCTATATTATTACCTTGCTCTCATAAGTTTGTGCTTCGTTTTCATTTTTCGGTCCTCATACTTCCTCTCCTGAATTTCTCGCCGCTCATTAACAGTAAGAAGTTCGTACTGAAGGTCTTTCACCTCTTTTTGTAGTCGTGTGATCTGATCCATCAGCGAGCGCTTACCAACGTCGGACAAATGTTGCTGCTGTGAAAAGAACCGGTTAACAAAATACTTAAGTTTTCCAACGGTACAGCTACAGAAAATGTAAGTATAATTACAAATATACTCTTTAACTACATCTGTGGTGTATTCTTTTGAATGTATATGTATTAACAATTACTCTATAATCCAAACTTGTCAATAGGATATCTTGTTACATGAATAATATCTAAACACAATATTCACACAAAAATATTTTATAAAACGGTATTTATAAACATTAACTCGACAAGGAGAATCTTCAGTGTCATCAGATTGGCTAATTTTGGTTTGGTAACGAAATCGGATTGCAGCTTTCAAAATTAAAAACAAAAACATATCAACTGTATAAATGTGCTAACGACAGCAAAACTGGAGCAGAAAATTTGAGAGAATATGTATGTCAAAACAGAAACATCTAGAAGAATAAGATTTAGAGAAATATAAGCATGCATTCTTTATATTGTATGAGAAAGTTCTAAACATCTGTTAATAAGATTGTAATTGAAATCATGTTAATTGAAAATCAATGTTATACTAAATAAATGTTCTTTTACTACAAATAAATATTGTTTGGCAATATATATCATCATAATAAAAAAAACTGTTCTAAATGGAAGTTGGCTTATAAGAAATAACACATCAAACTAGAAACTTTGATTATTTAACAAAAGAAATTAAAACGTAATTTGAACAGCAAAATATGTAAGCAAGGCCACTTCATACAGACAACATCGATGCTCCCACAACAGTGTTCTGCAATTAGCGAAGCAATCCTGAGATTGAAATTATCTACTTTCATCAGAATATATCAGTCGACCCCTTTCAAGCGGAAGCATTTTGTGGCGTGTATGTATACGTTAAGTTTTATTTTTTGATGTTTTCCAAAGTTTTTTCCGATACATTTTTATTCTTATCCATGATTTTTTTTATGACATTTCAGTGATATTTTCAATATACTACTATTGATATTATCATAATGTCTATATATATAAATATTATGTATTTATCATCAAAGAAATTCCATGATAGCAATGCCTTTAGCAATGCTCCATCTACCCTGAATTATGTTGATGTTTAGCATATGAAAACTCATCTTACATTTAAACCCTGACATAACGTTTGATGGCAACAGAAATATGAAGATAATGAATATCTTCCAAAGTACAGGCAAAAGCGGATAATTCAATCTCGTATGTGACAGACACTCTGTAAAGCACTAGCAGATAACAGATGAAAGCAAATGATAGACACTGAAGCAGAGACATAATACACAACTGTACTACTAACATAGACACGAGTCTAAAAGCTAGCAAATCAAACCCCTGGTTATAATACCTTGGATTCCCAGGAGTTGCCTAAATAAGCATTTGAATCCTGGCCAAAGCATAAAAGAAACAATACATAAATGCATGAACGACTCAAATGATTTCAGTTAAGGCCATATATGCTACCTTATTTTGGTATATACCTCCCTCCAAAAGAGTTATCAACTTAGGACGCATACAAAAATTAATCAGATTATCTCTAAAATACTAAATGTGAATAGTAGCATACAGCCTTTTACGCTTAACAAACTTGATGTTATGTTTAAGAATAAAATAAAATTGATCACGATTTTAATTTGGTTTTATATCTAATTCACTTCCATATAAAAATATTATTTAATTGAGAAAAATTTAAATGCAATTAAACTGATAAGAAAATGGACAAAGACTAAAGATGAAATATAGAACTTTACTAACTTACTTAGTTAAAAATAGTCTGATGATTTATGGACCATGAAATGCAATATAAACAGATCGCAATACCGTACAACGACCATATATTAATTAAACGTTTCATCACATAAATGATAGCTTTTAATATGTTTCACACTTCTAGCAATACGTGAAAGCTGCACACATGTCGGTATATATGCATAACAAACATATAAATCTACTTAAGACTGTATACTGCTCAACCAAACACATATACTGTTACATATAATGTCATTAAAGGATATCAATACAATTAATTACATATTCATAGCAAATTTGATTTTGTTGTTAAATTGTTTCTTTACCAAAAACAAAATGTCACTTTTATTATCAATTAAGATAGAAAAAAAAGGTTTCAAAATACATCTTTCAAAAAAAAAGAAAATTTATGAACAAATATTTTATTACTATCAATTTGAAAATCTGAAATGTACTGTCGCATAAATATGATCACTTAAATCTACTCAAAATGTTATCAAACCACATCAGGAAAATTAACAGTGAAATAATTACAGGCATTTAGCTGTGAAACGAAATCGTTGTAAAGAATTGTTACTTGATGATTAAAATACGAATTGAATTGCAGATTTGAAAGAATGATAAAATTCGTAATATTTTCATAGAAAATCCTAAAATCTTACCATTTCCAGTGAAGTCTGGTTTCGATCGGCCATGTCCTCCATTTTTGATTCGAGATCAAGAATCGTGTGTTGGAGCTCCCGATTTTGCTCTGATACCTTAGATTCCCTTTGTTTTAGGAGTTGTACTTGGTGTTTCAATTCAGAAACAGTTTGATCTAGTAGAGTTCTGAAGAAAGTATGAGACGTTTTTAGTAACTATTATTTAGATTGAAAAAATAATTTGCCAATCAACAAGTAAATACATTTGGTCCCTCCGTATTGACCACAGAGAAGTATACCTCAACAACTTGCTATTGTCATTACCTAAGCAGGATATAACACCTCATTATATGATATGATATATTACATTTGTATCTTATTAATAGGCCAAATCTGATGTATTACAATAATACCTTTGTAATTTTTCCGCTTCAAGCTGATTTCGAAGCTGTGAAATTTGCTCTTTTTTGTCCATGAGTGTGTGTTTTAGATCATCAGCCTGAGATAGCTGGTGTTCTACAGAGCGAAGTTTAAAAGACACATCGTTGAATTCTTGCTGCAGTTTCTCCGCCTAAAAATAAAAACAAAAACCTAATTTAACTGGTCTTCAAATCCTTCAGACATGATTGCTTTAAAAATAATTCAATTAAACTCTTATGAAATTACGTTAAATTGAAATAGTAAATTGCATTTTTGAATCATTTAATTTTACAAGAAAACACTTTAATACATTTGTTATCAGTTAAGTTAAAAAGAATAATCGCAGTCAGATATGACATAGCGCAAATAGGAGAGAAGAAAAAGATGTAGAATATAGCACACAGATAAGCACACAGGTACAGACAGACAACAATACAATAGTATGTATAAAGTATACGTAATACATTTATACAGCAGGACAGTGCAAATAAACTTTTTTTCGGTCTCAGATTTATTTTTTATTTTTTTCAAAATGAACAAAACAATACATTGATCTCATATCCTAATTTTAAGTGTAATTAATTCTAACAATTGCAAATCAAATATGAATTAGTTTTTAATGATAATAATTTACTAATACATTATCAGTTATTACAGCAGACTGATAGTGTCGAAAACAAATCTTTCACTTGATATCTTTTATACTCCATAATTTTGCTACGTTTGTGGACTTAAATTTAAAAAAAAAACTGTATCATATAACTTCTTTCGTTGGCTCTCAAATCTCGCAAGTGACATTAGTCAAAATAGTGCGGCAATCCAGAAGGGATTGATTGAACTTATAGCAGGGGAGGTGCATCAATATTTCTGGATACTGGATAATTTTCAAAGTTTTCAAATACATTTACACTATTCTTTCTTCTTGTATGTTGCAGTTTAATACATTTCAGCTGTAGTATCTAACTCTTTAACAGAAAACATTTTTTGTTTTATAAAACCTTGCATCCAATGCAAGTGGGTATTATGCCACACTGAGAAGAATAAAAGAGATTATGTCTTAATTCACACATACCATGAAACGGAATTCATATACATATTAACAGAAAAAAAATCCAGAAAAAATATTGACATAAACATGAAATTCAATAGTTTGTTTTTATAAGTGTCAGGAAGATGTAGATATATGCACAATATGATAAGTATTTAAATGGGAAAAGTTGTTTATTTCTGACACTCATTCTCCTGCAAGGTGGGGATATAAAGCACAAACATCTTTCATTTTTGTGATTGTTGAAAATCACTGTGCATTCACTTACATCCTCTTCTTCCCCATCTCCTCTCTAGCATGTTTAATTGAAAAAGAGGCTGATTTAATCTTTGATAATGGAAAAAATCAATTCCTGGTAATTTACATCTTTAATTTTACAATGCTATATGATACTGATCCAGTTTCCTTTTTTCTTAATGTTTAATCTTACTAAAATGTCAACTATTCATAAATAATATCATTTATGTAATGCATTTACTTTAAAAACAATACGTCTAATAGAAGATATGAAAAGAAATAATGTTTAAAAAGTATGAATAATATACTGATAGGAAGTTTAACTGGGAAATTTTGAAAACATTTCAAAGGTCATTGTATATCATTTTTCTCAATTTTGAAATTTGAAAATGAAACCAAACTGTCGAAATATTAAGTGTTAGTTTTATTGCACTTATTATGTTTATTTCTTCATTTCGCTAATTTGTTATAATTTGGAAATGCGCAAATAATCAATGTTTAAAGTATAATGTAAAGAGAGAAAAAACAGCGTATTAAAATCAACCTATTATGTATGGCAGGTAATGATATGTATATATATCAACAATGGTACTGTTTAGCCGATGCTGCAGCTGAAAGCTATTGCGAGATCTGGTGAAAAAAATAATTTGAAGACCACATTAACAACATGCAAACTGATAAACTAGAATGGAGCAGAAATAAATGAAGTTCAGAATTAAGACAGGTATGTTACTATGTGGAACACGCATTTATCATTTAATATGATATAGAAATGGATTTACAAGAGAGAAATTCTACATAACTCTGAAATAAACTAAGAGGTCATTAAATAGAAAGTTAAGAAAGTTAAGAGTACATTGATTAAAAAGTACAGAAAATTTACTACAGAGTGAAGTAGACAATGACATTTTAAAGATGTTTGAGCTCTTACAAGGCTCCTATTCACAAACCAAACTACGCATGTCCCTGAACACCACATCCATTTAACCATAGGTAATGATTACTATATTTTCTGGCTCTTATTTTCGCTCTAATATTGGGAATTACTGTTACAGTCAAAGATTTTCTTTTTCTTTTTTTTAAACATATGGATAATTTACTAATATTGGGAAATACTGTTACAGTCTAAGATTTTTTTTTTTTTTTTTTTTTTTAAACATATGGATAATTTAGAATTTTACCAACATTTACAGTGTACTTAATATTGTTTTCATGTATAATGTTTCGATCTTTCTTTCATGAACTTGGAAACATTTCAATCTTCACAATGGTCTTGCATCCAGAAGTTTTTGAAAAAAGTTAGTCATTCTGGAACTGTTACCAATATAAACAAAAAAAATTAAAGAATATATGATAGATCTCTTCTCTGTTAAGTATAGACGTAAAAACTGGTAAATTTGAGGAATTAATTTAAAACGTTGATAACCTATTTTGCCATGATTATCAATTAAATATTCAGATAAATCCCCCTACAATAACAAATATATCAAATATTACCTTCATTGCTTGAACGTGTAAAAAATAAATCTCCAGAAAAAAATCAACTTACTCACTAGGCTCAATCTGTATCCCAATTATTTTTTGACAAATTTTCAAATACAGCATACCAATTTCTACTTCTAAATAATTTTTATATTTTCTTTATTTTCTTTAGTTTTTTTCTGCAATAAATTATTAACTCTTCTTGCAATAATTTCAAATTTCTGTGGCGCACAGGGACGAATCAGTTAAACAAGAGAACAATCTCATTGTCAAAAAAAGTGTTTTGTCTAGACAGCATATTGAAAGATATCTACATATTCAACATTTTCTACCTACTTACTTTATCAACGAATATGTGAGCTTTTGGGACAAACACCTTTAATATACAGATAGATTAGAAGTGTCAGATACGTGTTAGAGGCCCTGATTTCTCAGTAAGAATTATTGTTCAGACATATCAGTTTGATTTAAAATCATCTTTACATAAAAGCATTAACTTCATATTAGAAACAATTAAGACGATTTCATATTTCTAAAATAATTTCTTGGTCTCCATATTTCCTGTATTTTTTTTTAATTCGATTACGGTAACCTACCCGTTTCTCTGCAAGGTCTGCACGTGAGTTAAGCGATTTCATGGCAACTTCCTGGGAGGCTGCAGAGTGAGCAAAAGAAGTCTCCGACTGACGAGTTGTTGATCTTTTCTATAATATACATTTAAGAAAAAAAATTATATAATATAACTGAACGCTTGAGGATTCCTATGGTATATAACATTACTATTCGATATGAAGATTTCAATTTTTTTTTTTTAAATCAAATTAAACATCATTTGAAAGTCAAGACAAGACCAACATTACTTTTGAAAGTGAAAACCTCACATATCAACTATCCAAAGCTACCAGAGGTTCAATATCTTACCCGCTCCAGTTCATCCTCCAGGCTTCGTTTGCTGGCTTCCAGCGACGCATTCTTTTCCATAAGTGTCCTCACCTGTGTCCACACCTTTAATAAAGTTAATAAACGTATGTTTCTAAGTCAGCACATATTTAGAGTAGTGATCCGATCAACAGCAGATAGAACAAATCCAGTAACCATTGCATAAGTATAATAACTTCATAAACTGTGTAAACCATATGCTTCTTATCATATGGTTCTATTAGACAGTAACTGTAAATTTTCATTTTGTGAATGATTTTATTTGTCTTACCCAAAGTGATAAAAGTTCCCAGTTGCTGTTTTGTATAACTGTTCACATGTTTATATATGAAGAATTTATTTTTGTTTCTACGATAAACGGACTTAAACAGCTGAAGAAACAAACCTGATAATTATGGATAAATAGTTTATCAATGTCATTTTATTTAAGTATCAATATATAATACAGAAGAGCTTTATTATGTTATCTGAAGTGTTATTCTTACACATTTGTTGTTTTTTTGTTGTTGTTTTTTTTTTTGTTTAACATCATTCCTATTTTTTTCGTTCAATTACCGATTGATTTTTTCATTATCGTTTTTGGATTTTTATTTTATTTTTTTATGTATCAATTGCTGATTTTTTTTACTTTGCATAATTAACACATGCTTTTTTTCAGTTATCTTTTGCTGAGGATTTTTGTTCTCCGTAATTAATGTTTACTGATATATATTCTCAGTATCATTTTTTTTCAAAATCATTTGCTGCTTATTTTTCTCTGTATAATTTACAAATTTATTTTCTCAGTATCATTTGTTGATTTTTATCTCTCAATATTATTTGCTGCTTATTTTTCTCTGTATAACTTATTAATTTATTTTCTCATTATCATTTGCTAATTGTTTTCTCTGTATAATTTATTACCATGGGTAATTTATTCTCTGGATTTTTGCCGATATCTTTTTCAATATAATTTACTGAATTTTATCTCAATATCATTGCTGATTTTTTCCAAATGTAACAATTCCTGATATTTTTTCCAATATCATCTGGTGATTATTTTTCAATATAATTGCTGATTTTTTTCTCCATATATCTTATTGATTTATTTTCTCAGAAACATTAACTGATATTTCTATATCATTTTTTCACATTATCTTTTGTCAATTTTTCTATCTTTTTCAGTAACATTTGCTGCTGTTACTGCTTTTTTATTTATCTAATATCATTTTTTCTTATTTTTTCAATGTCATTACTCTTTTTCTCAATATTTTTTGTTGTTTTGTTTGGGTATATTTTGGTTAAATTTTTCAGTATATTTTGTAAAAAAAAAAATTCAATATCATTTGTTGATTTTCCCAGACATTGTGCTAATAAATTGTTTTCTCATTGTCATTTTTAGTTTTTTGGGGGGAAATATAACATTATTAGGAGCATTTAGATCTACATTTACCAAAACATTTCTAATATTAAACAAATAATCTCCGATACCTTCTTGGAACAGAAAATTAAGAATTAATACCAGGCATCAAACCTAATAATTATGCTTTATTAAAGCATTAAAATGCTGAATATAGACACCAACAGGAGTAAAAGGAAAGCTTTGTTTAGATATAAATAAGCACGGCATGATAGTTCTTCAGCAGCAAAATCAAAACACAAACCAGGTAAACATTAGTAGTAGTTAAGATTAATATACAGACACATTTTAATTGACTACTGGAAAGAATTAATGATTTTAAATTTAAGCATTTTCCCTAGCCTAACTGTATATTAAAAAAAAAATATTATTAATTTTGAAACAAATTATTTTCAAGGTGTAATAATTTCTGATATAGATTTTTTCTTTGATATATGTACTGAAGGTTTTAAAACCATTTTTGATGAAATATTCTAATACAATGTGTACCTTTTTATTTTGCATTTTAATCTTTTCATCCTGAAATGGTTCAAGTTTTCCCTAGTTTATCTTTTTATATGTCAAGGTAACCCCACAGATCGATACACGATGGACATGTTTTGAATATCCTGATTATGCAAGCTTTCTTAAATGTTAATTTTATTTTTAGTTCACAGTTATCAACTTAAACACCCTCTACATGTTTATTTGAGACTGTACACGATAGAATATATATTTTTAAGCTTTGGTATACAAGTGTATATATGTATTATCCCATGATCAATATAGATACAGCTAGAAAAAAGGATATATTACGAAACTGAAAACAGTCAATATATAAACGTAACCTCAAAATTAGCAGTATGGAGACATTTTAATGAATGATTGATGAAGAATGTTTTGGAAAAGTAAAATGACATGAAATGAATGAATGAAAAAAATAATATGAAATTAAGAAAATGAATGAACAGATTAATGAAATGATATGAAATTAAATGAATATGATACAAGGATGAATTATTATAAAACATATATCACCGGAGTCCCCAAACACTACTAGAAGGTACCTGGTTAAATTATTTTTCAATAATTTCATTTTGAAACTGATGCCAATAACAGTACCTGGTACAAGACTAATGATAGCAACGGTCTTTGAATCCAGTGCCAGGGTACAAGATCTCTAAATCAAGCGTCAGGGTGGAAAGACGTAAAGGCAGTATGCATGTTTTTGAAGCTAGGCAAGCACATGCAGTTGTGCAAGGTATTCCAAACAAATGGATGCTTTGTAAATATTTCAAAATTTAATATGCGATGATTAGTACTTTGTTCCAAAATAATATTACTTGAACTTTAAACCTACTGAATTCATCTTATTAAAAATCTCAAATTCCTACTTCCAAGATATTTGCTTGATTTTTCTCATTTACTATCTTTTATTCAAATTTTATTTGTTCGATTGTGATAAATAAAAGTATGCTGTTTCAGCGATTTATAATTTAAATAGTAGTACAATAAAAACATGCAGAAACGTAGTTACGGCACTAACATTGAGAATAGAATAGTTGATCATTACGACAGTCATTACTCTAACCATCTATATCGTCATGCTATTTTATTACTATAGTGTGTGAGAGTACGACAACGTCCAGTATATGACAATGAGGCAGAGAATTACACAACAAGTAAAGGTGACAGATCACAGATGGAGAATACAGAGATAACTAGAATACATTAAATATTTTGAAAGGAGATCATTTTTCTTCTGCATCTTTAGCAATCAGCTAGGTTTTTTTTGGTTTTTTTTTTTGTTGTTGTTTTTTTTTCGTTTTTTTTATGATAATCCTTGATAAATGAACAATTATAACAAATCACAGGAATTGCTAAATATAGTAAGAACAATTTCTCCGATGCAATATCATTTTGGCTGCAGTTTTACAAACATTCTTTGTTGAAATCCTTGTCATAAAATTTTCCATAGAAAGTATGTTGGCTCCGGTTTAGAGACATTTTTTTTCCTAAACTGTAAAAATGTTTTACAATGGAAAATTTTAAATCGAAGGGATCTCATTAAGTAATCAGGAATGTTAAGGAATGTTGATGAAACTGAGGCCAAATTTATTTTAAAACTATTGTAATTAATTAATATTCCTTAATTAATGAGGAAAAATAGAAAAGTAGAAGTGGCTACAATATTCCATATCCAGACACGGACAGTTACAGACAAAAATAAACTAAAAATTGTTGTATGGTACATACATTCCTAGATCTCAGGATCTGGAAACGAAAGGGTCCAACATGTAACATACAAAATATGAAAATACACAGCAAAATGTATGATAAATAATGACGTATTATCATCTAACAGGTGCATGGTTAGTCAATATGATGATATCGGACTTCAATTTCTCAAACAAAATTGCTTATGGAATTTTTCCTGAATATTGGCAGTTTTGATTTAAACAAATTTGAATTTAATTGACTTTAAATTTCAAAGAAAAATTGACGCTCAAAATGCTTTGCTTAATACTTTGTTCACTTGTGTAACTGTATATTTTTGTATTTCTGATCAGAATTTTGAAGCTGAGTGAAAATTCAATTACATATAGTGATGACAATACTCTGCTTTTAGATTCCATTATTACATCATTTATGGAAGAAATGCATGTCACTGATGACATTAAAGGGTCTTAACAAAACTAAATAATGAAATAAAACGAATAAATAAAATAACACTAATTTTTAGATAAATTTTCAACTTATTGCCACTCAAGAAATTGAAGCCTGTATTAATTTTGATGCATTTCAATACATAATACTTCAAATTTATATACAGCTATGAAGCGTTGCAGATTCTAAAACAGCTTCAAACGATCTTAGCTAATTAAGGATGCATCGTTCCATTTCTGAATATTTTCCCGTTTCTTCCCCATCGAACATTATAACTTCCAAACATGTTTAAATAGGCTTATTTGCAAAGACAGGGTTGACATACTAATTGTGACTGAGCATACATGTATGCATCAAGAATTCTTTAAATACACTGCTCATGGAAATGTTTTTAAATGATAGGGATTAATACCTAGGATTCAATTTTTTACTATACAAGGACCAAAATGCATAACCTGTAGCTCATAGTGTCTTCCAGTACTCAAAAGGTTTGTTATAAATAAAAGTCAAAGCTGTCATATGTGACCTTCCACGGGAGGTAATAAAAAAGGTCACATATGACAGGTGGTCTCTTGATCCAGGCTCAGGTACGAGTAACAAGTATAGTAAAATAACATTAGGAGGTAAAAAAAAAAATGGTCACATATGAGAATAAGAAGTAGTTGTTGAATTCAGGTGGTTGCTAATTAGGAAGGTTTAACTGTAAGAAAACCCTCTTGAAGCAATAATAAATAAATGGTTTAAATAACAATAAACAAAACAATTATGCCTAAACAAAACTTTAGAAACAGGTTAAAGATTTTTTTTTAAATAAAAAGGAATTGTAGGGCTAACATATAGGTTGCTAGTCTAAGAATAAAACATATCATTTTATCCTGCATTCACCATGGAAACTATTTCAGCCAAGAAGTTTTTTGAGTGATTCAGCAAAGTATGGTAAACCATGATTTTTTTAAAAGAATTTGACAAAACAGTTTCCATGAATAATGCAAAAGAGAATAATGAATTACATCAAGTCTATATAAGAATAAGATTCCTATATATACATATACAACAAATGTAAAAATATCTTCTCTTTGGAAAAATTAAAAAGAAAAATATTAGAATTTGAAGTTCTAGCGAGATTTCTAGCCGAACTAATTCTAAGTCATGGAGAATATAGTGATTAATTGATCTTACTAATACAGTATGAAAGCCATCTACTTGTACTATCCAGGTGGTTAAAGTAACTAATGTATCTGATGTGACGACAGAATTATGTGTTAAAAGTTATGAGGCATGAAAAACTACACTGAGTTTAAATTATTTAATTACATATGCTACGTTTATATAATAATTAACAAAGTAACAATTTGATAGGATCATTTGAAACTTTAATAAAAAAAAAGATAAAATTCTATTAAAGCTGTATGCTAGTTTATTTACTACACCTGTGAGTTGTCCCCCTTAGTCGTATAATGGATATATCTATTAATTCATCATAAACCTAATGCTATCACCATGTATCATTTGTCGGTTTCTATTCCAATAAATATCAATATTTTTATTGAAAAAGCATTAAATTCCATGATTTTTCATAGAAAAACAGAGTAAGGAAATGGTAAAATTAATCAAATTAATCAAAGTTAAACCGATGTTCCTATTCCCAAACCTTAAATATCAGAATGCATGATACTAAGAAGTCACTTAGATTAGAATGAGCAGGAAGATGTTACATGATGCTGGGAACGATGATGATTATATGATGCAGTTAATGATTGGGGGAAATGTCGGGTTTTATTTTAGAGTGTAATGGATAAAACAGTTTGTGCTGACAGAGTGTCATCGAGAGAGTTATCAGAACATATTACCACCCTGGTACTATAGAGAGGTCTAATATCTCCATAACTATTGAATACCCAGACAGTTCCATGTCGTTTTTTCCCCATTAGTTAAATATATTTCTCCTTACAGAATATTGTTAATTCACAGTAAACTCTATATAATTCCGCCAGCATGGTTTTCAGTAAATAAAAAATCTTGTATAATAGGGAAACTCTGTCACCTACATCACTATCTATTTTCCTTGAAATACCTACCCCTCAACCACCCCCCCTCCTACCCCTACAAAGACAGTAGGGGAAAAGACAACCCTATCTATTAATTGATACAAGGATATTTTATTATTAATTTTTGTGTTAATTGAATATTACCAAGAGTATAATCCCTTAAAAGACACATCTTATTTCAAAACACCACCATATTATTTTGAAACATTAAAAACAAAATCACACTTTCATAGGAATGAAAAGCCCTCAAAATGAACCCCAAGTCAAAAATGTAGTTACATACAATCATTGCCTGAGTGACATGCTGTACCAAGCCCATAACATCCGATCGATGTGAATGGTTTGATGACCTTGACCCAAGTCAAATGACCTTGACCTTACCTTGCTAACCTCCTGGTCGAGAGCTGTGTTGCGGTTTTCCATATCTGTGCGTATTTTGATCTCTGTCTGAAGTTGAGCCTCGAGGCGATCTGTTGCACCCTTCGAACGGCTCACTTCCTGTAAGTGGTTACTGGTCTCCTATGCAAGAAATCAACACATACATGTATTTACAGAACGCAGATTATTTTCTACCAGTTTGGCAGTTCAGAAGAGCAGAGCTAATATCGCTCAAATTCTTCCTCAAATCCATCAATATACAATTATATAAATAAATTAATACATGTAATTATTGGAAAATGATTTTCTAATTCATATACAGTGGAACTTCGTTAACTCGAAGTCGACTGGACCACGGAAAAACTTCGAGTTATCCGAGTGTTCGAATTAAGCGAGTTATCGTTTTTGGTGAAAAGTTTGGTCAATATTTGTCAACATTAGATAATCATTATAACTTCGCTCTGTCGCTCATCAGTTTAGTGTGAAGACTGGTCAATACATGTAAATATATATGTAATGTTTCGTTATGTCACTTGTAATTTGGTGTAGTTTTGCCGATATACAGTCACGATAAAGTTTCTTTCACTTAGTCACTTCAATAACGATCTGATGTGCAAGTCATGTTTGCAAAAGGTAAACGATAAAACGGAATTCGACAAAATAACAAGTTATTAATGTCAAAACAAATAACCGTTTAAGTTTAACACAGATTGCATACAAAACGTAACAGATCCATTACCTTTTATTGGACATATATAAAATACTGTTTGATCGGCCTACTTACTTTTAATTGATAACCACGCCATTTCCATGTGTATTAGCACCGGAAGTTGGGCTGCGCATGTGCGTATAAAATGTTACTGTAACTGAGTTGGCGTTTTATCCGATTTAATAGACAGCATTGACCGTTACAGTTGTACTCTGAACACCTCGGCAGTAATTACGCTATTGTTTCAGCAGTTTAAAGATTTAATAGGCGCCGGTGACTGTGTCATTTCTACACCTGTAAAAACATCAGCCGGGTAGATCTACCGGTGTGTCAGAGATTAGTTCCGCTTGAGCGAACGGGTAGATGAGTTGTTGACTATCGTGTGTACTGATATCGGGGACCGCCTTGGGAAATTACCTGATGTAAGTAAAGCAGTACTTTTTATCACCAAGACTTGTTGTTATAAGATTCAACCGACAATTTCTTTTATGAATTCATGAAACACTTATAATAGCATGTAGGTTAGTAGTGCTGATTTGTTCAGTATTACAAACGGAATTTAGCTCTTAAAAAATGTTGGCGTCTGCCACCGATCGACGAAAATTATACTTCGAGTTATTCGAACATTTCAAGTAGGATTTTTATTGTTGGGACCAAATTTTTACTTCGTATTATCCGAGTTTTTTGAGTTATCCGAATTCGAATTTTCCGAGTTTTTTTTACTGAGATAAAGAGAGAATTCGGCCGGGACCGGCGAGGTACTTCGATTTAAGCGGGGTATTCGAGTTATCCGAGTTCGAGTTAACGAAGTTCCACTGTAGATCCGTATTTCCACTAAGGATTGTAACCAGTCACCATGCCAATGGTCGTTACAATCAATATTTTTTTGGTTTACTTTGTTTAATGTCCTATTAACAGCCAGGGTCATTTAAGGACGTGTCAGGTTTTGGAGGTGGAGGAAAGCCAGAGTACCCAGAGAAAAACCCACCGGCCTACAATCAGTACCAGGCAACTGACCCACGTGGGTTTCGAACTCGCAACCCAGAGGTGGAGGGCTAGTGATAAAGTGTCGGGACACCTTAACCACTATAGCCACCATGGCCCCCTACCATCAATAAATTAAAATATATCTAAGAAGAAGAAAGGACATGGATTTAAATACGGAAGGGAACATACAACAATGGGAAATAATTACCTGGTTTATAAACCATTGACATTAGTTCAGATTATTTAATTGTTATGGTAAGTGTACCTGTTCTTTGTCCCTGAGCTGTTCCCTGAGGTGACCCAGCTCCCTGTTGGCTGCGTCCAGTCTGTCTTGTGTACTTTCTACTTCCTTCTTGTGATACGCCTTCATGTCTCCGAGTTCTGTCTCCAGCCTCGCTATCGTACTCTCATACTTTGCCTGGACATAGGTAAAGAATTACACTTATCTTGATAAGGGACATGATTCTTTTACACCTAGATCATTTTAAAATTTTCAATATGTTTTAAAAAATGTTTATAACTATTGAAATCATATATTAAAACTGTTTCACAGCCCAGGGCCCAGTTGCTCAAAAGATAATTGGGCTAATCACAGTTTAATAACAATTTTAAAATCCTGATAAAATAATTTCTGGTTATACTAACTTGACAAAATTTTATAGAAATTTAACACTCATCAGTTTCTTTCTACCTGCCTATTATAAGGAATACATACACTCAGGTTTTGAAGTAAAGGGAAAATGATATTTTCACTAATAAAGAGATTATTAATCTAATCAACTTTTGAACAACTGGGCCCAGATTAGTGAGTCCTTCATTACTTCAAAATCTGTTTGTGTAATGTTCCAAGTTGGAAGAGACTGAAGAGTGCTCGAGTTTTGTAAAAATTTGTCAAGCTATATATATTCACAAGAACAGATTTTACCAGGATTTTATAATTGCTATTAAAAGGTGATTAACCCCATCAGGTCTCAACACAAAAGTGTGGGTATATACTATCAAAATAAAGATACTTAATAAATAATACATTGAAAATAATTAGTATTTGTCATCAAAAAAAAAGACTTGTCTTACAGCATTGCCTATGGCGTCTGCCTCAAGCCTCATCACGTAAGTCTGTTTCTTCTGGAGGTCGTCGCGGAGTTGTCTATTTTGTTTGGTGCTATCCTCCAAGTCTTTCTCTACCTGTGTTACATGGAGGCTACTCTGATACTGTTTGTCTGTAAAAACACCAACAAGTTAGAATAACACAACTACTACAATTTAACATGTCTTATCAGTAATTCCGAACCCAGCTTGGGATACACATCCAGTCAACCCAAATTCAAGGGCATTTCGGCGCCTTAAAGGGCCCTCCATTATTTTTCTGATGAAATTTTCATACAGAGCAAAAGACAGCTACATTAATTATTTTATGCTAGATACTTTCCATGGATCTGAGAGTTTACCTGAATTGCGTTGTTTGTCTCTCTTAAGCTGATCCTCTAGGTTCCTCACTTTTGCGGTTGAATCTGACAACTTAAAAGACAACAGAGTGACCATCAGTACCAAATACAACTATTGTGATAAAAACGTGCTTTGAATATTTTCATAAAACGTCTGGTCTAAAGATTGTTCAATTTTCTAATAGAATTTAGTTAATAAGTTTATATGGACTATTCTTTTTTATGCATTTTAATCGTAGCTAACAATATTGGAATTCACATTGGAAATTGTCTACTCAACATCATGAAGGCTATCTTTTAATTAGACATTCTAGAATTAAGTGTCCAACCAATAGCAGCCATAGTGCATTTCAAATTATATTTGTGACAAAAGAGATTGAAGCCTAACTGGTCCCAGAGACCTTAAGGACCTTTCCGATTATCTAATTATAGATACTTACTTTACTAGCTATCTCCCTATTGTCCAGTTCCAACTGTTTAGAGAAATCCTCCACGGAGTGGATTTTGTCCATGTGTCGCTGTCTCTCGTCTTCACTATACTTTGTGGACAGACGTAAGTGCTCAAGTTCTCTCTGGGCAGTGGTCAGTTCCTTCTTAAGGGTATTCACAGTTCGGCCGTCGATCTCGTTCTGTTTAACAGACTCGTTTAGCACCTTGATCTCGTGATCTTTCGCACTTTTCTCACGTGTCACTGACTCCAGTTCTTTGTTTGATTCCGCAAGACGGATCTTCAACGTTTCTATCTGTCGCTCAAGATTCTAGAAAAAAAAATTATTTTTGAATCAAATTTTTTTTAAATTACAGTCAATAATTTTTTTATAAAACATATTCCGACTGTAGAATTATGCTTTATTCTAGTATGTTTTTGTCAGCAAGATGAAGTTTAATTTACACTGCCACAGAAAGCCTTTCTATAAGGCACTGAAATAGTCCCAGAATTCTGTGTTGATTTCTCCAACAAAAATTATTTTCTGTTTCATTAAAATATATCTTTCCACGTACCCGTTACAACATGACATATCTTTAAATGAAGTTTCTTTTTCACATTACTTTACTTTGAGAAACAAAACACATAATCCAAAACACTATAAAAGTATGATAATGTTACTTGAATTCATCTCAATATGTTTGCAACCTATATTTGTCTTGGAATATGCTTAAAGGCAACAGCATGACTTTTAATTTACATAAAAATGATGGTGCTTTTGATATCAACTTTCGAAATAATAATTTTCAATTTTATGTTAATTCTATTCTTACTTTGCAATAATAATCATTTGACCTTAACTTTTAAAATAGTATGTTTTAATTTCAAGTTAATTTCATTTTGATTTTTTACAATAATCAATGTTGTAAATGGCTCACCGTTAAGTAATAGTGACCTTAGCCAGCACAGTGTTCTGGTAGGGATCATTACTTTTCAGGACCATGTCATTAACATTTACGGGTATTAACAGGTTATAAGAAGACCAACCTCTATTTTTTGAGCATCAATCCTTTGATTAGCACTGTTGACCTCAGCCTGAAGACTTTGACCTCTCTCCGCCTGCATTCTCTCCTGAAGGTCAACGGTCGTGGCCTTCACCTTCAGTAGCTCCTGGTGAAATACAATAATTTTGTTCATACATCGCATTCCTACATCAAAACGGCATGTCTTATATATGCCTCACATAATTCTGAGGTTACTATCATCGATATTTGACAAAATTTCCAGCAACCATAGGTCCGATTTCCAAGGGAGATAATTAAAAATATTACATATGACAAGTGGTCTTTTAATCTAGGTTCAGGTAACTAGTACAGAAAATAGCATTGACAGGGAAAAAAACATAGTCACATACATGTACATATTAGAGGGGTTAGTGAATGTTTAGTGTCAATATCATACAATATGGTGTTAGAGGTAACCCACCTTTTCATGAACATCCTGCATCGTTTGAATCTCATCTTGGGCAGAAAATAAATCATCTTGTAATGCCTTCACACGGTTTTCATAAGTTTTTAACTGAAAACGCCATAAATTTTAAAACTGTTAGAAAACAAGTGATTAATATAATGATGGCAAGCAATTACACAATCATAAAAATTTAGGTTTAAGATTTCAACCAGAAAAACTAATGGTGGTTGTGAAGTTTGATGATTTAGGTCTGCATCAATTAAAAATAGATTAAAGAATAAAATAAATCACATCAAGTCACATACATTATCACACATGTACAAACTGAATCAACTATCAAAAAGTATTAATTGACACTATTTAAGATAACGATTTGTTTGATTTAATTTTGGCCTGAATGACTTATATAACTGTCTCTGTGCTGTATAACAACAAAAAACAAAACAATTTCATTTTTTTCACATTTTACTGAGGAAAGAAATGTAAGCTTATATACGGTTTGCTAAGGTTGAGAGGATAATTTGCATATATGTCTTAATTAAATCAATATCTCTATACTAATTCATACAACTGCTTGATGGCCCAAAACTCATTTTTATCTTCATTGTTGTTAATTAATTAATGTTTTCCCTCGGCCATTCTTAATATTTTATAATCATTGGTTTGGCCAAAAATAAAATTCAGAAATTACATGAACAGTTATTTTTCTTATTACAAAAACCTCAGAACTGGCATATGTATCAAATCTTGATATAAATTAACTGTTTAATGAGATGAAATGTTCAGACACGAAATGCTTTTATTATGATAAAAAATTTAATAAGTATTAGTTCAGCAGGTTTGAATCTTATTAATTCATTTTTTTTCAGAAGTAATACAACAAAACACTTATAACTGATAATTAACCATTTTAAATGGAACTGTATCCCATCCCTCTGTCATTCTAATATCTTACCTTAGCATTCAGACTTTGCTGTAAATTATCATGATCCATTTTCTGGTCATCAATAATCTGTTCTAACTCATGTATGGTAGACTCCATTTTTAAACGAATACTGTGTTCTTTCTCTAGCTGATCTCGTGTATCCTCCAGTTCACATTTCAACCCATCCAACTCATCCAATTCTTTTTCTAATAATGATATTTCGTCTTTCTTTTCTTCAAACATTTGTTCAAATGTGCCTTTCTCTAACAGTTGGTGCTCCAGCTCACTGATTTGCTGGCTGAGATGGTTGGCCTCGTTTGCTTTAGTCTCTATGACATTTTTCGTCTGACATGTTTCATTAAGAGTGCGCTCCAGTTCCTGCAGCTGGTCCTGTAGTTCACTATTCTGTTCATACTGTTCCTCCAAAAGAGTTTTTGATTTACCTAGCTCAGTGAAAGTTAGCTGGAGCTTTGACTTCAAATCTTCTACCTCTCTGTTATACCTGTAAGTGGAAAATAATTTTACATTAAAGGACTAGTAAGCTATCGTGGAACTTTAATATTCCTGAATATAGTTAAATCACAGTAAATGTGAAACATCTTCATAACAAAGACACAGTAAATGTGAAACATCCTCATTATAATGACAGTCACAAGCTAGTAAATGTGAAACACCTTCATAACAAAGACAGTCACAGTAAATGTGAAACACCTTCATAACAAAGACAGTCGCAGAAAATGTGAAACATCTTCATTATAAAGACAGTCACAGTAAATGTGAAACATCCTCATTACAAAGACTATGTAGATTAAGGATGTGACACAATCTATCAAATACAAATAAACTCCCAGATCATTACCAGAGAATAAAAATTAGGGAAAAAGATTTTTTTTTTTTTTTTGAAAGATATAATATTGCTTCATTAAAAGCAGTGGTTGATGTTAAAGAAATCCTGATATAATGTGGACAGATAATTGTCTTATTTAGAGTTTAAGTGTATATTGTATATGCAAATTGTATCTATAGCACTCACCTGTCATTGGCCTCATCATGTTGGTGCTGTAAATCATCCTGTAATTTAGATAATACATTCAATCAATATTACAATGGGACTTTTATAACTTTGGTTTTCAAAGAATTTAAAACTTAATCACCCTTCCCCCACTTTCACTGCCCTGTAATTCCCTTCCCCCACTTTCACTACCCTGTAATAACACTCTCTTCCTCTTTCACTGCCTTGTAACAATGAAACAAGCCCTTTGTCCCCCCCCCCCCCCCCCCCCCCCCCCTTCACTTCACTGTAATACATTTTTTCACAAACCTATAACAAGCCTCCTGCCCCACTTTTACTGCCCTGTAATAAACCCCCCTCTCCCAGTTTAACTGCTCTGTAACAAGCCCCCTCTCATACTTTCACTACCATGTAATAAGCCTCCCTCTCTCACTTTCACTGCCCTGTAATAGCCCCCCCCCCCCCCCCCCCCCTACTTTCCCTACCCTGTAATATGCCTCCCTCTCCCACTGTCACTACCCTGTAACAAGCCCCCTCTCCCACTTTCACTGCCCTGTAATAAGCCACCTCTTCAAATTGCACTGCCCTGTGATAAGCCCTCCCCCCCCCCTCCCCCTTCCCCCACTTTCTCGGCCCTATACACCCCCATTCCCCCACCCATCAGATGATCAACAGTTAGGAATACTTTGATTTTTCACTTTGCAACATTTTTGGGTTAATTTAGTTTTGATTGATGTACTATATAAAGCTTAATATCTTGCTAGGTCAGTATGTTAAGTTAGTACACACAACATGCAATACAGGATGATATCAGGTTAGATCAAGCAAATTATGACCTGTTCAATGCAGTTATTAGCATGCCATCAATTAGTGATATAGTGCATATATTCAATCGCTACTTAGGTCAGTTTGTGGTTTAAGAAAACTGATCTGTCCTCGGCTGTACTGGTTGTGTCATTGGGCAAGACACTTTACCTCGATGGCATATGATAGACCTCCAATAATAACATGTTGTTCGGTGAGGTAGTCACCAACTACTACAAAAAGGCCTGTCCTCTTAATGACCCTGAACATATCTATAGAGCATGTAGCTTGTACAATAATAAAATGTTTTGAAAAATTCTATTAATTTATCAGAGCATTATACCAGAATATAAGAAATGTACACATTGACAGAGCAAGGCGTACGTACTTCTGTTGAATGTCCAGTGTAAAATTGTCCCTGGTCTATAAAGGTCTACAACATTATGTATGGAAATACTAGAGAATGTGCACAGACTAGGTGAGTTTCTGATGTATGGAGGTTGAATGGGCTAAACAGTTTAAAAACTTAAACTGTGCTAAGGTGTTTATGAAAATAAGGTGCAAGAAATACTACTGGTGAATGAAATATAAACAAATTGACAGCGGTCTTACCAGCTTTTGATTCAAATCGCCTTCCACTTTCTTGCTGTGCTCTAAATCAGTACTTAGCATGTTAACTTCTTTAGACAGTTTTTGGTTCTGATCCTTGACATGGGCCAATATAATCTGATGAAAAGTAATTAATCCTGGATTGAATTCAGAAGTCCAGCCATTTTTCTCAGTAAATCATTTCCACATTGCAATTACATATATACATGCATTAAAACAAGAACTGTTCAGAGCCTGGTTAGCGTCCAAAATTCTCACATAAAGACTATATATTGGATTAAACTAATAATATACCATTAAACTAATAATATACCAAATACAATATTTCATTGATAACAATCCATGATAGATGTCCCAAAACCTGTGATATATTGACATTACACTATAAGTTATGGAAATAATTTCAAAGAAATTGCATTTTACATTTTATTCAGACCTAAACAAATTCTTTTCTTTTTTTTAATTTTTGGTAAACCTATTGTGTGAATTCTCTTCTTAACCAGGAATTGAACAATTCAAATATTTTTTTTTTCAATTTAACATTAAAAGTAAGCAAATATTATAAGTTAATTGATGTAATTAATAAATTATAAATGTATAAATACACATATTTATATAGGTTATACATGGGTGAAAAATCAAAATTTCTGTAAAACAAATTTTAGGAAATAATTGGAAATCTAATGTGAGATCTATGAATAAAATTAAACAATTAATTTGTGTAATCAATATTTTGTTTTATGTCATCTGACAGAATAAATATATAAAATACATTTCAGACTTAAAATGAAGTTCATGAGCATTTAGAAATTAGTAAGGCTGTATTTATTTAAGGGGAGATAATCCTGGATGATCAACAGTAAATTTCAAATAGGGTTGCATTGATTAACAGGCAAAATATGTATTTAAGGGGGGACAATTATGGATCATCATCAGACAAAATATGGCCAAAAGCACGGTAAATCAAAGGATCAAATCAAGCCTTTCATTCACAAATGATTTAGTTTGGTTGTCATGGGTCAAACACATATCGACAAATATTAGATTAAAATACATATGTATGAGACATATGGAGAGAAAGTGGAAAATATTAATGCGAAAATATCCAGAAGGTAATTAATTTATTCATAATATGTATATTTTTATCAAATCCATGCAATTTAAAGATTGAAATATCCTGATGTATAGAAATATTTGAGACATTGATTTTTAAGCATACTACACAATTTTAAATCACAAAAAAAAAAAAGTCCTAAGAAATCATACTTCTTTTCTCAAAACATTACATTATCTGAATCAAGATATGAAAAATACATGTTTAGAATTTGCATGTACAATTGTATACGAAGCAACCACTTATTTTTAATCTGCAATATAACATATATTTAGGCTTACATATGTCGGTAAATATATTTGTATTAGAATTAATATATCTAACAGAAATTCCTACATTTTTAAATCTTGTGTATAATTCTGGTAAAGAAAGCTACATGGAAAAGATAGATAAGTTTGTTACTTGATGTATATACTGTACATACTATAGATATGTTTTAAGTTGAAAAATATAATATTGGACTTTTTTGTTCTAATTTAAGGATATTTATCAAAGCATTGTCATATACTTCTGCAGCATAATATCAAATATCTGTTACAAATCAAGCATTAAAATATTACATACAGCTGTATACCTCTTTAACAGAATTCAAAGTGTATTATAGCTAGCTCAGGAAAGGTTTTAATATGGACAATTACTTAAACCCTTCCAATATTCCTCAAAATGTCTTCATAGCTTCTCATTTAAATTCCAATAATATAGAAATCACATTTCAAAAACTTTTTTTTTTTTAAATCATCAATACACTAATGTATATCATTTTCTTTAATTTCTTCAAGTTTAAAAATTCAACCAATTTCAAAATGACTAATTTTTTGTCATTATAGGTGATTAAACATATAAATATGCAGATCAAATGATTTTGTACAATATTGTACTGGATCAAATTTAATTGCCATACATTGATGAGACACCAGTACTTGATTTAATTAATATTGATTGCCTTTTTTGCAGTGGTAAAATAAAAATGTCCTCCAAAACAGTTTGATGATACATCAGTAATGAAAAACAAATTCTCATATAATATTTCAATTTAATATCAGTCCGTATGAAGCACTGCATTTATGTAGAATATTGAAAGGGTTGTTGGTTATAGGTTTTTTAAGACTAGCAAAACTTACAACATTTGGCTGAAAATACAAAATCAATAAAGCACAAATACACACCTGAACTATAAGTTAAAGAAATTATGATTTTCCCAAATAAAACAATTTTAATGTTAGGCCACAAAATCTCTCACTCACACTACAAACAACTAAGAGTTATCTCCCTTCCGACTAATTCTTCAAATTAAAGTCATATGTGTGCAATTTGTTAGGTTTTTTTTTTTTTTTTTTATAAATTTTTATATTTTGAAAACAGGAAAACAATTCCACCAAAAAGCAATATTTAAATTGTGTCATTAAGAATCTATTGAACTGCACAATGCATTCTTTAAAATTTGAATGCTATTTAATTTGGATGCAAGAAAATATAACTATAGCTCGTTCTATGTGAATGAGATTTATCATCAGTGTGACCAATTTATACCAGAATGATTTACACTGATACAGCTAACTCACATACAAAATGACATCAAACCTATAGACATATTTGACTACAGAAATGTATAGCTAATCATCTTCCTATCTATCTAAAAATAGCCATTATTCGTCCAAGTGGTTTCATGAATGTTCCTTTGCTGAAGGGAATTCCTGAACTTACAATTTTCTAAAGAAAAGCGTTTTTGGATGTGAGGGAAAAACTTTGATAAGGAAATTAATCATTAAATCTTCTAAATGCTTTCATCCTTACAGAAAATACATTTTTGAAGGTTAAGGATTTTCTTTAAAAAAATTAAAGAATATTGATCAGGACAATCGACGTTGCACTCCATAGCAGCAGCAGAAGGCATGGAAACATAAGCCATAATTTGTTTGTTTAAAGAAAGCATGTTGACATTGTATCTCCATAGCAACAACACTAGATTATGACCTACAAATTTATAGGTATATATCACATGAACAGCACCCAGATATATACAAACTTACGTCTTGTTTAGCCACTTCCTGTCCTTCGCGTTTTAGAGTCTCGAGTTCCTCATTTGCCACCTCAAGCCGATTAAGCAGCTCCTTGTTTTCCTTTGTTAGAATATCAGTGTTACTTTTTAAACTTTCCAGTTCTGTGGCTGCGCTATCTAATAATCCTAATGTCCGTGAAAGTTCGTCAGACTGTTTTTGAAATTCACTTTGATCAGCAGTATTTCCAAGTTCAAACTTCAAAGTATGTAGCTGATTAGTAAGCTCAATTTCACTCTTACTCATCATTAACTTTTCCTCGGCTAATTCTTCCTTCTCAATACAGACTTCGTCAAATTCCTTTTTTAACGTTCCAAGTTCTTCTGTTAACTGGCCCTTTTCTGAAGACAGAATATCTACAATTTCCTGAAATGATATGTAAAAAATGTCGGACCCTTTGATTGAATTAAACTTATTTCATGTGAATATTAAATGATTTTTCAGCATATGAATCAGATTCAGAAACAAGTTTTCCAACTTATAAAAATCTGTCTCCGCCTCGAAGGTACATAAACTGTTTAGGTATGGTGTCGAGCAGAAAAGAAATTAATAGGCGTAAATATGTGAATAATTTGAAAATGAGGGACGTAGAAAAATTTAAAGGAAGTAGAGAGGTAACGAAAGGGAGAAAATATAGAAAATGGGTAAATTTCATATGCTATAGTGAGAAGTCTATGTGAAACGCGCAGATACTTTGAAGCTACATATTCAGCCAATGGACAATCTCGATCTGCAAATAATGTTCTGGACACATGAAAAAATCAAATAATTTTCCTCATTTGACCCTTTTATTATTAGGATATATTCTTTTTCACATGATTATATTGCCGTGATCCCTTTATTGCTGTTCCACAGCCATGAACCGGTGACCAATGTCAAATACTGATCATACAAGAGTTAAAATTTAGAAGTAAATACAATATTGTCTGCATGGACAAATTAAAAATATTACAAAGCTGATATTATCACTTGCAGAGAAGGATAGATTAAATTTTCAAATTTTATTTGATTAATTTATTATGTAGCAGGCCGGGTTTTAATTGTATATACTGTACATAGTTGTATGGTCGCCTTCTAGCTTCCGGCTAGGGGGAATTTCCCTTTAGCTCAGTCGGTAGAGCGGCGGACCAGTAAGCCGAGGTTCGCGGGTTCGATCATGGCTGGCTGCACACTAATACTCCTTGAACTTTTACATTGGTGCCGCAGACCACTCCAAGTGAAAGCAAGAGGCTTCCTTGGAGATAGAACCTGGGTTGGTGTGTTCGGGGGCGAACACGTTTGAAGGAGGGAGTAGTGTAGCAGGCCGGGTTTTAATTGTAAATACTGTACATAGTTGTATGGTCGCCTTCTAGCTTCCGGCTAGGGGGAATTTCCCTTTAGCTCAGTCAGTAGAGCGGCGGACCAGTAAGCCGAGGGTCATGGGTTCGATCCCGGCTGGCTGCACACTACTACTCCTTGAACTTTTACAATTAATTAACTAACTTTTTTTTTTAATTTGAGTTTGACCAGCCCACGGAAACAAGTCATTGTGTAGATTTACATATAATAACATTCATAGTACCAGTCACCATTGACCATATGAAAAGGTCCATGTGTCTGTAATTATTTTTGAAATCTGAAATTTGATTTTGATTGTACAAAAGATAATAAATTGGTTTCCTAATCCCAGGTGACATAAACTTCCAATTCTGACCTTCAGAAAGGAAATTAAGTAATTTAACCCAAACGAGCACTGCCAGGGTATACGAATTAAGAAGCTTGACTTTGCAGTATAAACAATGTTTATTTATAATTAGCGGCGTTGCATTAATTGGTTCTCATTCAATATTACAAGTATATTATAAACAGACACCAAGAAAATGCACTTTGAGAGGTGACAAAATGAAAATATTTTTGTGTATTATTATTTTGACAAAATCAACCTCATTTACATAAATCACTTTCCATATTGCATTAAAATTTAAATAAAATTCAAATTTGAACTCAAGTCTAAATTTGTTCTCGGTCTACATGTCTGGGCCTTTAAAGGAATACATGACCTGCTATAACAAGGCCCAGAAAGCTAATTTCATTTTACAAAAGTGCGATCAACAACAATACTAAAATTTATCCCAGGCTCACAACTTATGTAGTAGTTCTATATATGTATATACTATGCCGAGTGTAGTAATCTACACTACAAAGTCGCACAGAGAAATTAAAGGTCATATTTTAATACTTTAATCTGTGGTTAACCCAACGCTTTGAATCTCTTTTCAGACTTTCACAAAACAACACTACCTTTGCAACTTAGAGGAAAGCCATTGTCAACCGCTGGGCAGACCAAAATCTGGCCAGTATCAGTTTTTCTTCAACTGAATATATAGAGCTCCTTTATAACTGAGAATTTGACACTCAAATGAAATACAAGTATAGAAGGCAGTAATGTAGTGATATTATGATAAGTAAACAGAAAGTAATCTATTGTAATATCTATAAAAAAAAACTTAAAATGTTGATATGTATAAACATGTGAAATACTATAGTCAAACCCGTCCCTTCAAAACACAAATAAATAAAATTGATTAATAATACTACATATCAATTTAATGAGAAATAGTTTGATTTTAAACAACTTAAGTCTGACTGATAATAAAGGTTACACAAACAGCAGTTCTGGCCCAGTACAGATTAAATATTGTTCAATAGTCTTAAATCATATATTTTTTTTAGATATCGTCATTTGGCAATGATTCCTAAACACTGAATACTACATAATTATCTGGGAACTGTATAAATCACAAGTTTAGAAAGCCAAAGGAATTTGAGTGGAACGATAAATCATCATATCATTATATCATTACAATTTAAAATTACATGCCTGATATATTAATTTTTTGTATCAGTGCCAGAGAAGATTAAGTGGTTAAGATATACATAATTATACATATGTACTATAAAAAACCTCCATGGGAAAACATGGTACATCTATATGATCATGGCATATAGTCTGAAATCAGTCTTATACATGTATATACGGCGGTTTTTGTGATTCCCATGACTATATATCTACATAAGGTAAAATTTTAAGGTTAATTTATCAAGAATTTTACTATTACATTTCCTGTATTTTATAGAGAAATTTAATTGAGTATCCATTTTGTATGGGATATGCAAAGGAAGTCAAAGATTTTTTTTTCCATTTTACCGAGCCTGATGGCCAGGTAAAACAGAGCTGTCACCAATATGGCTGAATAATACCCCTTCTCACAGCAATGCAGACTAGCTCGGATATCATATCAGGTGGCGCAACTACATAAGGTCACAGTATACACAGGAGAGCTTTTAAAATATCATCTACATTGAACGCATAGCCAGACAAATTCTTGTCAAGGATTCAGATAAAAGGGTCAAAATATAATGGAAATTTATTCATTAAGGAGGCACAATTTCATGATGCTACAGAGTTTGAAAAAATATTCAGAAAAATAACCAAATGCATTGAATTTGAAGCCTTTACAAAACTCTAGCTGTCTACCGTTAGATGAATGGTGCGATGAGTTAAATCCAATTTTTTCACAGATAACAAGGTCGTTTTATTTAACAATTTAACTCTTGCATTGTCAGATTGTATTTATTGTCCATATAATCTGGGTGACATATAAACAAAATGGCGCCCATTATTTTCAGCCATTTTCCTGTATGCTCATTGAAAGAATAACATCTTTAAATCAAATTCATTGCTATGATTGATTCGCAAGTAATCTGACACACAGCAAAAAGCCTTGCTGTGACCAAGATCAACGTACCTAAAAATGATTTCAAAGTAACACAATTGTTCTCAATTAGAATCCTCGCTATGTTTGATTCATTTGTAGTGCATTGGGAAGCATTTTCATGACATTGATCAAAATGAGGTAACAATCACATCATGCGATCTGGACTGCATCTATGTAGCCCAGATTAATGTTGGGGTTTTGGAGACTATATGACAAATATAAGGTAGGAACATACATGTAAATAGGTCATGAGAATGCCAAACATCGTGTAATACAGATGCTGTGTTACCTTTAAGCTGCTGGAGGCCTGGAGTTCAGCTCTAAGTGTTTTCATTTCATTTTCTGTAGAATTCAGACTTTCTTTCATTTTTTCCCTATCTACTGATAGCTCATCAATGTTACTCTGAAAAAAAATAATGATTTAGTTAAAGTTTATCCATGAGGTTGTCTACATTAAGCCATATCTGAAATTATAATACCTAGACCTGATTTTTTGTAAAAAAGAAATGTTTAAAAATCCTTTATAAAGTGATAAAATTATAGCCCAGATATATGTCTTCCTATTGTCAAAACACAAGAAATTTTCTCATGAATAGATCTTGACTGATATATTTTCAGTATATATTATGTAAAAAGCCAAAAGAACCATTTAGATGATCGAGTCAGTCTCTCCTTTAGCGATATCTGTATGTGATGATTTTAGATAAATCAATGCTAGGAGTGATATATGGCTACTTCAGTCCTACTCTCCCCATGGCGTCATCTGAAATACTCCAACCTTTACAATACAAATGCTGAAGGCCCTAGATTTAAAAGTAAAAAAAAAAAATTTCTCCCTGATGCCAGGAAACTCCATTAAACAGAAAATTAAACATAAATTATCATGCACTCCAGACTTTATGGCCTGGCAGAGCTTTTATATCTTCTAAG
Organism: Pecten maximus; assembly: GCF_902652985.1. Taxonomy (NCBI): domain Eukaryota; kingdom Metazoa; phylum Mollusca; class Bivalvia; order Pectinida; family Pectinidae; genus Pecten; species Pecten maximus. The sequence continues at coordinate 22,892,417 of NC_047030.1, read as the reverse complement.
CATCCTCATCATATTCTTAGCTGTAAATATGTTTAATATTGATCATCCTGGTCATAAAAAAAAACTAATCAATCAAAAGAATCAATGTTGAATACCTCGGCTTCGTCCAGCTGTTGTTCTGCCTCCTCTATTTCTGATTTAAGACTTCTGTTTTTCATCTGTAGTTGTTGATACAGACTCTGTGTCTTTCCCAACTCCTCCTCAACACCCTTCAACTATTTACAATACAAAATTATTATTTATTGAAGTTTGAATTTATTGAAGTCTTTTTCAATTTTTTTTTTTTTTTTCGTTCTTTTATGTAAAACTTTGATTTTTATTGTTATCTTTTTATTTTGATTGCATTCTCTCTTCTATCTATTTAAGTACAAGAAGTAGATGTTAAGCATTTTTTTTATTATTATTATTTGGTTTTTAACATGACACCTTTAAAAACCGACCTTTTGAGATATTTCCTCGTTAGCCGTTTCCAATGTCCGGATTTGAGATTTGAGTGTCAGGAGTTCTCCCTCAAGCTTAGTCTTTTCCTGGATGATGTTTCGGAGGGCCACATCATTAGGCATGCGACCGGGACTCGGTGGACGTCCAACTCGAGGAGTTGATGCTCGTGAATCTAAAATTGAAATCCAACAGAACCTAATTTACTGAAAGTACTATCAAGCCTCAGTACTGTTTCTTGTCTCTTATTTAGGTTTATACATGAACTCAATCATCTTTCACTGAAACCAATTTTAAAACCTGAAAACATTTATTCACAGAAAATGTTTTATGGTATAGGCTCATTTATCGTTATTTCTTAAACCTATTTCAATATTTAGAAATCACTGTTCAAGGAGTATGACAGTTAGTCCCTTTAATGGTTCAATGGAACTTACCACTTGTTAGAAATTGAAATACATGTTTAAAGTATTTAATTTAATTTTTAATTTCTTCATGCAGTAAATGATCAAATATTAATTTATAGAGATCATGACTGTATGTTAGAAATATGATATGGCCTTTAATATCACCAGACATTAACTAATGTACTTTTGGATTTTAAAAAGCCAAGAGCTAAATGAAAAATCAATATGTTAATTGTCAATTGATATATAATTTTTCCTAGGAACAGAGAGCAAAACAGATATTTCAACAGTTTAGTGAGGACTGCATCAGCAGTTCGAGAGGTTTAAGTTACCCGGTAGTTACTTTGCATTAAGACAGGACGGACATTGGTAATGCTATATGCCCACATCCTCTCCCGCTCCGACACCCCCCTCCCATTTGAATGCAGGGCATAATAAAATTTTAAAATACAATGCCAGTTTCTTCCTTATTCAAATGATTCTCACAGTGATGATTTAAGTATGATTGAATTTTTACAGTTTATTTCAAGACTGTCGATGATACTGAAAAAACTTTATCAGATATAATTATGCTATATACACAATTGAAATTTAAAATATCACTGTGTCAGCTACATTTCTAGCTATACCTTAAAGTATGGCGCAGTGTCACTCTAAACCAAACATTTTACAATTATAATCTACAAATTAAATTTGATAAATAAGACTGAGTATACATATCTAGAATGATTATTTAATCAGCACTAATCAATATGTTCAATACCACAAATCCCCGTAACGCTAAGTATATGTAACCGAATACAGAACTTATCCAAACTATGAAATATCAATATTTGCATTTCCCAACCTGCCGCACCAGGAGGTCAAATCCATTTGACAATATGTACATTCATGAACACTTCAATAGCGTATACCTGGAAGTCTCAAATATTTGCTGAACCACCTGAAAAGTCGCTACAGCGTTGACACTTATTTGATACTGAATGAAGTACTTGGCGTAAGGATACGAAATATGTCGGTCACTCTTGTCCGAAATGAATGCATGCATGCAAAACGGTCTGGGATGCTACATGTATATATATATTTACTGGTACAGTATGTAATTACAAAAGACACCCCAAAAGCTTTAATTTTTTGCTGTTGAGAATTTGTTTCTGAGGGGGTACACAGGGTGACAAGCTCACAAATACTCCTAGCTCATGAGAGATAGGAAATTGTGAGGAGGAATAGCTTGGAGCTTACTTGGGTCAGTAAGTTTTAAAGTGATATATAATGTTTTTCTATATATGAGGGTTTTGTAACCTCATATCTGACATATCAGATTTATCAATACTAAGCCAAGGATATGTTTTTGATGACTGTGTTATTAAATATTTGAGTTTATTATATTGTAGTAATACAACCAATTAATGAACTCTGTGAATATCAGGAAGTCAATATTAGGACTATCAAATGTTTTAGAGTTAGACCCTGGGGTATTTCAATGCTGAGAACAATAAAATTCAAAGAGCTAAATGTAACAATATGTCATTTAATGAATGACCTTGACCTTTGACAGGGAATCCTCGAAATTAAGTTCATTTTGATAAGTTTTTCTAGTAATTTTGTATCATGCATTAAGTTTGAACAAAATATGATTGAAAACAGTATGAGATATTTTCATTTGATCTCATTTCATAGGAATTAAACAAATTAGTATTAAATCTTCAACTTGAATTTTCAGGGGGTACATGCTTTAGAGGTCTACAATTATGCTTTAATTTATTTATTACAATATTTGAGATAATAAACTATTACAATTCAAATCTCAGATTATCCACAATAATTAATTTACATGAAAGTTTCCACCAATAAAGGTGTAAAAAGCATAGAATTTAGGGTATCAGTACGGCCTGTTTGGAATACTACACATAACTCAGTTTAACCATTGCCAAACATTCAGGTTCAGGTATAAAACCAATTCAAAAAGCTTTACAATGGACAATCTTGAAACCTTTTATGCACATTTCAATCAATATTTCAAAGTCTGAAGGACTGCTTACGTCTTCACATTGATCTCGTCAGCACAGGTAAAATGCACACACATACCTGTCCAACACCTTCATTGTACAGGTATGGCACGTAACACTTGGTCCATTGTACAGGTTATTTTCAATTTTGTTTACCTTACATTTTCAAGTAACCCAATGAAAAACAAAACAAACAGACAAAATAAACAAAAACAATAATACTTGAAGATTTCCAATTTGAGGTCAAACATCAGCACAATAGTGGGGGGGGGGGGGGGGGGGGGGGGGGGGGGGGGTAGTGGGGGGGGGGGAGGGAAGTATTAAAATGAATCAACATTGGATCAGAGGAGAATTTAGATCATTTATTAAAATTGTTAAATTGCCAATTTGAATGTGATCGAAAATATTCAGTAATCGAAGATTCTGAAAATGATTTAGAATTTAAATAAATGTAAATAAAATCTTTTGAAAAGTCTTGAAAATTTAGGGTTAAACTTTTAAAAAATGTTGGTGCTATTAATAGAAAGCAGAGGGAAAATTATATTGATTTTATATATATAAAAAAGGTCGATTTGAATGCTATTAAAATATTTCTGTCATGTACCTGAAGCTGAAAATATAAAAATATATATCTGGTAACTAGAACAAATCTTATATATAGACATGTATATTATCATATATTATTCAAAAGACAGCAAAATAAAACAGTTATAATACAGGACTATGGAATCTTATAACTATTTAAGTTTGAATTGCATTTCTTTTGTGGTGGAAGTGAAGTTTTTTCAAAACTCCACTTTTAACTAAGTTGATAAAATGAAGTTTGGGGTCAGTCATAATAATCATGCGGGGAAAAAAACTGAAAGCAATGTTATTTGACTGGAAATTTCTATGATATCAATGGATTTCACAGGTAGAATTCCAGTTAGGGATGAAAATAATTCCTGAAAAACACACAGTGCATGTAAATAGTGAATTGTCACAGCATTACAGTGAAATCATTAGGATCATGGGACAGCTTAAATTTCTACAAGGCACATGGTCAAAGTGTTAAACATGCAGGTGGAAATGACTGGGATAAAAATCATTTTTAACTTCTATATTCAAATGATCACCTGAAAAGTATTCCACTAAAAAAGACATTGTTTCATCATTGATATTTTTAATTCCCCATCATTATACAGAACTTATGTATGTCTGTAAAATCATATGATGTTACTGTTTTTTGCCTAAAAAAGAAATGGTATTGACACCTCATTAAGGAGAGGGGAAAAAATGGTATTAAAGCCTCGTTGAGGAGAGAAATTAATTAAGTCCATGATTTGCGCATATTTCCTAAAGATTAAAAAAAAAAAAAAAAACTAATGCTCATCCTAAAAAATAAATATGGCACAACATAAATTGTATTTAGATATTAAAATAAGCAAGATAGATATATACTAAATATCATCAATAACCTTCAACCACCTGTTAAACCTCATGAGTATGAAAGATCAAAGGGCCATAACTCTGTACACCTATAAGAATATTATTGAATAATGATATTATATGGTCAGAGTTTAGCATTTCAAATTGACTGTCATCCAAAGAGTAAAACATAGTAATACAAGCAGTGGATTGGACAATTTACTTTTGCACAAATTACTTCCACATAATGAATGTCAACTCTATATAAAATATTACTAAAGAGTTGGGTACACTTTAAAAACCTGATTTAAGTAAGTCATTTTAAATAGACAAAGTGCAATTCGACTGAATCCTGCACTGGTGATCTTTTTTTTTGTTATATTACAGCCTAAATCCTATTTTATGGCAATATCAATTTGGAAAATTAAAATTCAGGTTCAGAATTTTAAGAAGCTTATTTAAATAAGGATTTTAAACAATTAAACAAAAATAATCATAACTGTTTAATCATGCAGGGAACAAATTATTAAATTAGAAAAAAAAAATGGGTGAATGACTAATAATTCAACATGACATTTACTGAGATGAAATTTTCTAGAGTCTATAGCTATGGTCATTTCAGTTCTGGACATGACATGACCTGTCCCGAGAGATTTGTGATTTGTGTCGAAGATTTAATGGTATAAGTAAGATCTCGCCCGCTGGCCGGCACACTTCACACTAAAGTGTTACTAGTGTCTAATTACAATGGGGTTCCATTGTAGTAGTTGTGGTGTTATTGTGACCGAGATTACTCGTCATCGGGACAATAGATATCAATTGTTTGAAAACACCAGAACATATGTAAAGATATATATATATATATTGTCTAACATCAATAGGAAATGTTTACCGGGGTGTAAACTCTGGATTCAGAATGGTACCTCAAAACACGGTGTACATCAAATCAGTACAGTATTAAAGGGAACAGAATTACCGGGGTATTTGTTGAAGCAAGCTAGCTGTAGTACATATTAACGGTACTACACACATCATAAAGGTCCAATCTCAAACATTTAAGGTATCATGGCCTCAACACTGTCCACTTCTACCTGTAGTTTTCAAACAAAGCAGACCTTAATTAACTTAATCATGCTTCAATATTGATTAATACCTGGTGTCGTTTTGAAACAAAGCAAATTGATGGGGAGCTGGCACAAGGGGTGTAGTCGACTTCCAAACTAACAGTGGATGTACGTTACTTAATGTTTTATTTCTAATATCTCATTATTTAATTTATTTAACCATTTAATTAAGATTATTTAATACAGCTATTAACGTTTACCTTGTAGCCATGAATGTATGATCTTCATTCCACATCTACTGTACAAATGTATATCAGATCTTCTGTCCCAGTTTCTTTATTAAATGTATAAATATACCCTGTGGTAAAATTGGGTAAAACTTTCATATCACTATGAGTGTCTGTCCTTCAGACGTGAGGTTTTTCTTTGACCTTTCGGTCAAATATCTGAACACATTATATAAGCCCTCAAAAAGGCTGATAGCTTTTTGAAGCTCACAAAGTAAAAAAAGTGCCTTATCATGATTTTTACTATAGTGATAAAACTTCTTCTTTAAATACCTGAATCTGACTTCATCTGGTGTAGTTCGTCTTTCAGCACTGTATTTTCTTTCTCGCTGTCAACCAACTGAAATGGAAAAAAAAAGACATTTTGTCAAAACTGCAGTTTCGTCTCCATTAGCAATGTTTTATAATCAATTTTCTTTTTTTTTTAAGTCTGGCATGGAAATTTTACTAATTAACCCAATTAAAAGGCTGTAAGCAATGTCTCACAGTGGTCAGATCCTCTGAAATGATAAATACAGCTGTATCGAGAGCTCAGGTCACAGTAGCAACACCTTCCAATTCCTTCTGCAAAATGTCATTTAAGTTTCAGCAAATATATCTACACATACACGTTTGAAGTTACATTGTATTCTGGATTTTACATAACTACATTGTCTATGAGTCCTTATTGTTGAAAATAAGTTTCCTGATGCAATTGGAGGGGGCTATCGTAGCTCAGTCGGTTTGAGTGCTGACTATGTAACCTCAGGTGAAGATCGGAGGTGAGACTGGTTCGTACTCCATATCCGTATTGGTTTGTGTTTCTCAGGGAGCTGAGAAACAGGCCAGTCTGTGCCGTCATGGTTTGAAAAGACACTTTACCCTTAAATTGCTCTGAATGGCATGTAACAAGCCTGAAGTATGTTGTTCAATGAGGTAGTCACCAACTACTACAAGGAGACCCGGTCTCAAAATGACCTAAGTGGCTGTTCTCAGGGCAATAAACCCAGCAAATTAACAAAAACAAACAAGCAATTTGAGGTTATAAGCTTGATGAAAATTGACTTAATTGTCTTCGATATATAAATCACAATTAAATATGTGATAATTTGTATAATACAGAAAATTCCTTTTGAACTGAACTAATGGTTATATACAGATGGAACATCATAAAGATGGAATATTTTAATAAATGATATCCTCGCCCTCTCATACTGTAGTACAGGTACAAATAAATCTAGATGATAACAAATTGTCAGGACCCCTGTTGACACAACCAGCTGGCCGATACTCCACCAATATAGATCAGAATAGATAGGTACACATTGACATTCAAAGGATTTTAAGCTGATAATGCAACTTATAATATTTACAGTTTTCATTTCTAGCTTGTTAAGGATTGGACAACCTGTAAATGAAAACTGCTGCAAATTAGATATGCTGTCATCTTTAACCTGCAACGAAATTGCAGACTACAACACTCAGCATTGCTGCAACTGGTGATTGCTAGAGTCCCCTATCACAGTAGGGTATTTCCTGACGCAGGTTTATTCCTGCGTTTTGGACGCAGAAAAAAAGTAAAGGACTCCCAAACTAAATGCCTGTGCATCCTTGGGATGCACTGTAATTCCAAAATCTGCCATATAATGAAGAACTTAGTTAATTTCAATTGATAATAGTATTTTATCGGGTTTGTATTTTATAACTTGAGGCAACATTTTTTTATACCCGATGACCAACTTGGATGCTTGAATTGCTTAACCATGATTTTGTCAATTTTGAAATGTCATGGGACTGGTGGATTTCCAAATGGGACTCCCAATTTCCACATCTGAGAGTCCCTGGGATCCCTGTATAACAAAATTACAGGGAAAAACCCTATCACAGTAAACACGTACCTAATATAGCGGACTAAGAAATTGCTGATTTTGAGAGAAACAAGAAATCGTTGATAATTTACACGAGTCGATCATTTTAAGACTTCACTTGACTAGTTATATTGTACAATATATTGCATTATTATCTTGTTAAACAGCATTACTTTTAAGTTTATACTTCTGTTGCATAACAAACTTGTCATAGCATATGATCTATATTGCAAACGGTATGACACCATTAACGAAACGATTACACCAACCTTGTTCCGTTTAGAATTCATGATCCGTGTCAACTAGATAAATTACTCCTGTCACCTACAATTTCACATACACTTATAACTTGTTAGTGAAATTGACCCTCGCTTCACAATGAACTTAAAAATCAATAACAGCTACTGTGAAAGCTGTTGTGTACAAATATCCAGGCTATTTAACCAGTATTGAACTCCACCAGTATCCAATAAGTTATATTTGTTTGTCAACGATTACAACTTCACAAGGCTATTCTCCCAATCACCGAGAAACAACCAATTAAATCCATTGATTTTCAGTCCGGAATTGCTGATCATAATGGCTCTGCAAACACCCTTCCTCTCCATTATCCTTTAAAAAATCCAATAGGCTTATAATAGCTTCTCGAGCTCCGCCTGAAAATACGGATATCTACAATTTCAAGTATGTAGTATGCTGTAAGATCTAGAGTCATAGCTCTTTTCACAAATCCATGCTAAACTTGCATATATGGAAAGAAAATTCCGCCTGATCAGCAATCCCAATTAGATGATTAGAGACCATATGATGGTACTGTACATGTTACGTAACTGTACAGAATGCCAAAATTTTGTAAAAATTTTATATTATGAAGCTATAATGAAGACATTCCTGTCAAATCTGTTACAAGTTATATTTTTTTATAATGATAATTTAATTAGCATTTTTTTTTTTTATAAAATCAAAATCAAGATTAAATGAACTGCAAGTAATACCTTAAATTTCTATCATTAACTGAAATATGATGCGTAAAATAGCCAGCGCTTTCCGAAAAACAAAGTTAATTCCATTCGTATTGCAACTTAATCAGAAATGACTTTGAATTCACCACAATATGTAATACCACAACACGTATTCACTCAACACCTGTTTCTCTATAATTGAACTGTCCCATACTGTGCTTTTAAAGTCTAATAAATTATTTAGGAAAAGTAATACAAATTTTTATCACGAACATTCTCATTATCTTTGTATGTGGCAGTACTGGATCCTACTACACCTGACAAACGACCGCGGTGGAAGATTTAGACGGAATATTCCACCGTAACTTTGATCTGTATGATAAACACCCCCGATTATGTGAGAGTCTTTTATCAATATTTCATCAAATTTCAAACATATTTAGCCTCCAGGGTAGTAATTGAGTACAATTAAATAGTTAAGTAGCTGTCGTGTACAACAATTAAAGTAATGTGTTTCAAATTACTCTTTGTTCAAACAGACATATATCTTATTGATGGCTTTAAAATACTTCAAAAATGCTTCATGAAATATTTGTATTGCTGCCTATACAGGCAGACATGGAGAGGTATAATTTACTTTTAAAGACTCTTGTATAGGTTTTTTAGCCAAATTTAATCTTACTTATATTCCAACATGAATGTTGTCAGATTTTTGAAACGATAATCACAATATTATTGATAAATTAAATTTATGACATTATTGTGTTAAATGTCAACCGAACAGTTCGTCGACACCTTTAGGCAAAAACTGGATACATATTTATGTAAAAATTACAATACACACTTCATTATATTCAAACTTACTCAATATCATTTCTGTAACTCCATGTTATTTAAAATTTTCATATCTATTTCAAATTTTGTTCACATGTTTCTCAGGGCATCTAGTTGACCCTTGATTTATTAGCAATTTCAGAAGTCAAATAATTATTTCTCAGAAATTTGAAGGGTCAATACATACATGTTGAATAAACATGTTCCTTCAATCTCCAATAATTATATATAAGAGTCAAATTTCATTTTAGGTAGTCAAAGCATGCTCTCAAAAGCCTGTATGCATAATGCCCTGATATATCTGTCTATAGATAATGGTCATTTATATCAGAGCTGTACATTGGAAAACTGCCCAGTTGATTTACCTGGATGATTTGAACTATTAAGTTTATTTATTTGGTTTAATGTCCTATCAACAGCCAGGGTCATTTTAGGATGTGCCAGGTTTTGGAGGTGGAGGAAAGCTGGAGTAGCCAGAGAAAACCCACCAGCCTACGGTCAGTACCAGGCAATTCACAATGCCCCACGTAAGTTTCCACCTCGCAACCCAGAGGTGAAGGGCTAGTGTTAAAGTATCGGGACACCTTAACCACTCGGCCACCGCGGCCCCAAACTATTAAGAATACCAAAATACAAGAATAACATGTAATCAGTCTTACCTGTCCCACCTTTGTTTTTTTTATAAATATTTGAGGTTACGTTGACATGAAATTAAGGTTAGATTAATGTTGGAGACCATTTTGAGTTATGAGGAGTAAAGTGGGAGGGGGGGTCAATTTCCCAATTGGCTTAATTATAATGAAACTTAATGATATTTTTGGAATCTTTCTTCATAATTATAATGCAATTGATATGTTGAAAATCAAATCAAATAAAAAAAATAGCCCATAGTCATAAAGTAGGTCACAGTGGCCCAATTTTATAAATGCCAAATAAATACAATTGAAAAAAAATGTATAAATAATTAACAGACAGTATAGTATAGCTCATTGACCCTACATATATATTAATATTGGTGAAAGTGTCAAGATTCCTCAAATACTTAAATACATGTCAGATTTTTCTAAAATTTTACTAACACTAACTTATAAAAGGAAAAATATTTCCAATAAACATGAATTCAGTATCAATGCTGGAAACTGAATTCACCCATGGCCAGGTATTAAATTCATTGATAAGTAAAACAATACAATACAGTATAGACAATATATTTGATATCAACTGATGGTCAAATGATAAAGGTATATAAGTATACATTATATACATAAATAAATATATACCAACATACAATCGAACATACAATAAAAACTTATTGAATTGTTCATTCAAAAATCTGAATTAAAATACAGTCTTTTACGAGTTACTATTTTGAATCAGTCCATTGTCTTAAGAACCCGATACACATATATCATTCTCAAAGTGTCATCAGGGTATTAACGACTATTATTGTAGATAAGGCTACAAAAAACTGAACACTAACGTACACATACACATGTACAGAGAGATATAGCATTTTTATATTCTTGTTTTATTTAGGTCATAACCTATTTATGTACATATAAGTAGGTAAACATAGGACAGGACTATTACTGCAGCAGCTTTAGCCTAAATAATGAAATATTCATGTTTTCTTTATCCATCCACCAAAAATTAGCTGACTTCATTTCATACCAAAACTGTGTCAAAGCCAAAAGTACCTGTAGGCATATATATTCTAAAACATGACCTATTTATTTGGCAAATCCTATCTGTCTAAATTACTAGCCTTGATAAAAGCATATTAATTTTTTTTTTCCATCCACTTAAATTTAGCCAACGTAAATTTCAAACCAAAACTGTGTCAAAGCTTACAGGACAAACATGTATTCTAAAAATTTACCTAACTGTCTATATTAAAAACAATTTTCCATTAACCACCCACTCAATAAAAGTTTTAAGTTAAGGTGTTATGTGGCCTATCACTTAATATACAGGCTATAAGTAAGAGTTCTGTAGTATAGGAACGGCTGCTCATTCTGATTATCCTTCTAGTCTACGTCAAAAGTCATAGTATCAATGGATTAATACTCCAAACCCCAATCAAAGTTTTTTAGAACTAAACTATTTCTCAGGGAAGCAGCAAACATCATTAAGAAAGTTCCCCAAGCATATCCTTATATAAAATTTTGATCTGCGAAAAAAAAAACAAAAAAAACCCCAAAAAACCCACACACTTCAAAGAAAAAATATATGATATACATTATACACAAATATATATATATAATTTACCTTTTCTTTTGTCTGCACAAGTTCATCCTCTAATTTATTGTTTTCATCCATAAGCCCATTAATTTCTTCCTCATAGTTCGTCTTCAGTGAGCGAATACTTTCTCTTGCTTGAATCAATTCCTCCTCATGTTCGTTTCGTTCCGTTTCAAGAGTTCGTTTCAAAACATCCTCAGAAGCATTGTCATCTGTCACAGCACTGCCGTCTGTAATAGCTAAAGCTTCCATGGGAGATAATGTTCTACTTTGTTCAGCTTCCAACTCATCAAGAAGTCGCGCTCGCTCAACGAGGAGAAACGCAATCTGTTCACTGGTCGAGACCATCGCAATATCGTCCAGGCCTTGCTGAATCAACATTTCCGCTGTTTCATTTTGCACTGCTTCCACTGTGAAGATAAACCAAAGAGATTTAGATATACATATATAATCAAACCATATATGCAATAGATGTACAAGCATGGGTACAGGCCTGGTGGAGTACTGGCTGACAGTCCAACATAATTTCGATATTAAAAAAAAATTATTTGTCAATATGTTAAAGAAAGACCATAAAGAAAATGATTTAAAAGAACTGAACTATAAAATGAAATAAAAAAAGTATTTAGAAAATGAAATAAAAGAAAAAAGAGTAAAAAATTTAATAAACCAAAAATAGCATTAAAATTATCAGAGTATACATGTACATATATAAGTTTTTGCATATTTTTCCTTTTTACGAGAAATAATACTATCTATAACATACAATGTATATATTTGTCATTTGGGCTGATAGCTTGTTTTTAATCTATGAAAATGAATAACAAAGTGCAATAATTTATAAAAGTTTCAACAATTAGATCAAACAACAATTTAAATTTCTTTTAGTTTGTCCAGTGACCTTTGACCTACCATTCTGGTCATGCCTCAACTGTGTTATGTCTCCTTTCAGTTGATCATTCTCGGTTTCTAGTTCTTGAATAAGAGCCTCTCTTTCATCTGATAGGTGGCGTATGTGTTCAACATAGTTTTCAACTTCTTGCATTTCTGCCGTCTGAGCAAGTTTCAACTTTTCTTCATTTTCAATTGCTGTTTGCAGAGTAGCCTGAAGGAAATGAAAGATTGCAGTTTTTACATAATTTTGTATGTATAAAATGGTACGCGTAAGAAGATGGCAATGTATTCACTAATATGTCTACACTACCTGGAACTATAGTGATGAGAATCAGTTTCACTTTCAGGATCGAAAATCAAAAATTGAAATTGATCAATCATTGATTAACATAGTTTTTTCTAATTTTAGCATAGAATTGCCCTTTTGTAAAACAAAATGTACATTTAAAGTACATATATTATACATCTTAGCTTTTATTATCAATATTTTTATACTAAACACAAACAAAGTATTTAATGGTTGTTAATACATTTAAATCTCCTTAATCGCTTGTAATTAAACGACCAATGAATATATCACTGAATATAAGATCAACTACTTCATGGATTGATAACATTACAAAAATATGCGAAACCAAAGATTTACGAAAACATCCAAAAATTTCCGATTAATTACCTTTTCAAAATCATCATCGATGATCAGTTTTATTTTCTTTTTGACTAATTTTCTTTTAATTTTGATCATCGGCCTACTACTACCAGGAATAATAAATTGTTACCATATTTCAGAATAGACTTTGTCATGATAACAGAGATCTTAACCCAGGATTTAGGAAGTTGAGTCAAGTCAAGTTGAAGGTATATACCTCAGTGTTCTGGTAAAGTTTCCACACCAATAGGAGTTTATCCTCATCAGTACAGTCAATTTGTGACACGCCATCCTCCTCCAGTTTCTGATCAATCTCCTTCCGGATATCTTCTGGACTCTCCAGCTCCTGTCATATACAAGTGAATCCTTGAAATTATTGATTTATTCTAGTATTGTGGGGTGGTACAATATACACCATAGAATGCAATGTATGCTTCACATTATGAGTGGTTAGATGGCATGCCTGAACTCTCATGTTAAAAAAATAGTCAAAAAAATTAACATCAAAATTAACACAGGGCAATATCACTTTTGCAAAAATAGTTAAATCAAAATGGAAACACAACTTTTATATCATGGTTATAAAGCTTACAAAGAGATCAGTCTATACATGCTGGAGAAGATCTCCAAAAAAACAAAAAAAAATTCCAATTTTACTTCATGCAATTGCATATTTGTAATACTCTAATTCCAGTTGGTAAAGATTTAAATATCTATTTTTAAAAACATTGTTTTAATAAAATTAAGATTTCATAGATACTCTGCAAAACATTAATATTATCATCTTAATACAATTATGCTAACTTTACCTAGAATACAAATTACAATGGGATTAATTAAGTGTTTAGCATGCATATACAGTTAAAATGACCTACTTGTGTATTTAGCACATGTACAAATACTTTTAAGATAGAAAAAGGAAGTAAAATACATGTATAAATAGGCATTAGTCTGGATGCCAACTATAATATTAGTCATACATTAACATAATCAGCACCATATTAACTCTGCAGGTGCCCCCCACATTAGTAGCCTCATGTGATATTGTCCTGTGTTGTAGGTATATATATATATACCAGTCTATATCCTCTCCTGTAATCAGTCTATGACTAATGAAATGACCTTTAATTCTGATAAAAAGTTGCAATTGATAATTATCTTAATGTATCAAGATACTAGCTGCTAGGCACTATGAATAATTAAAGTTGCCCTATTCTGTCCCAACTGATCTATCAAGCTAACGAGTAAGATATTTGCCAATGACTATGTTCGCATTACTTCCTTTTAATCTCAATACTCGAAACATTGGCAGAGACTTAGTATTTATAGCACTCTATGACAATACCATTGTAGTTAGTGGACAATTATAACAGGCTCAAAGTTATATCATACCTAATTATCAACCAGGGAACCATAAATATTGTGAAAAATGTTGGGATACATGTATGTTAACTTAATCTTATAATTAGCTTTATATTTTTTTTACACAGGTATGACGTTCGGTCATGCAAAACTACAATTTATGCTCGACTTGTTTTCCCTGCTGTTTTCTCTCCATTTGTTTTTCCCTGCTGTTAAATTTAGTCCTTGTTTCTTTCTTTATCTTTTTTTCCAGGTTTATCATCCCATCAACATCACTTTTAGGTGACCGTGAGGTCTCCTTGATGTAGAAAATGGTGACTAATTTATTATTACTCAAATTCCATCCAGTCTAACAACTGGGATTATCGTATGTGTTTTGCTCCTTGACAAAAACATACATGACAGTGAACTAAGGGATATGGCCTGGCTATGACCTCAGGTTCTTGAGAAAAGTAAACGCCCTGTGTATTGAGATCATTAGGTCACACCTCAGATCAATTGACTTCATCATCATGACCGAGCTATATAGCTGTTCCTACTGTATGTACGAGGGCTGATTGATTAAGTTGGGAGCCTGGCATATTGATGGATTTGAATTTTTTCCGGACATATTGTATTATTTTTAACATAATCCCCTTCAGTATCTATACACTTTTGCCGGTCAGGTGTTTAAGGGCCTCAATGCCACTTTTATAGATCTCCTTTTCTTGGCTGTTCAGAAAGTCATCCACTGCATGTTAGGGTTAGGGTGCTTGAAATAGCTGTTCTCAGTTTTGAAAATAGATGAAAGTCTGATGGAGTGGGATCAGGTGAATAAGGCAGATACTCAATCAATTTAAAGCCACAATTGTGAATGGCAGCGATGGCAATGACACACTCTTTCACCCTAACCCTAACAGATTTTGTCCATTTTGCAAAAGCCGCTTGTCTTGGTTACTTTAGAGTGCTACCTCGTCGATATAAACTAATTACCAAATGAGACCAGTCCTTGGGTACTGTTATTACGGTGACTGCCCTAGTCAGAGAATAGTAGGACATTTAATGGAACATAATTATATAAGGATGCTAATAAACTTTGAACAGTATTCTAATCCACAATCTATAAATTACAAGATACCAAAAGAATGCTTGTTTGCTGGGTTTATTGCCCTGTAGTAGTTGGTGACTACCTCACTGAATAATATACGGGAGGCCCGTTGCATGCCATCCAGAGCAACTAGGGTAAGTGTATTGCCAAAGGACACAACCTCAACGGCACCGACCAGCCCGTTCCTCAGCTCCCATAGAGAAACACAACGACACATGGGTAGGGAGCATTACCAATGCACATCAGATCTTCACCTGAGGTTACTTGGTCAGTGTTGTAACCAAATGAGCTCATAATCGCGGCCCCATACATACAGATACTGAATTTTAAATTAGAATAGAAAATACTGAACCACAACCTCAGATACCAACAGAAATACAGAATGGTGGCATGGTTACAATAAATATTAAATTCTGAACGACAACCTCAGATATACCAACAGAAATACGGAATGGTGGGAAAAGTAAATTCGAAACCACATTCTCAGATATCAACAGAAATACAGAAGGGTAAGACCTTGACAGTTGGAACGATTAGGGGCACTTATTAGGTTAAAAAGGTAAATATACACTGACACCAATTCCCTCTACTACATGTACTCCCTACAAGGGCTTATCTCTCACAGATCAGTAAACAAGCTACCAATCATTCCATTATGTCAGGTAAATGTCTGACTCCACCATGTAATGAGTAGAGTACACAAATGTACGTCTACATAAGGTCCTCAAGCTTGGTCAGCGATTTCTTTATTATCGCCCATTAAATTCTCCATGAAGCAGTGACAAATGTCCTAAATAAAGCATTATATCCTTATTTGTTTCCAAACAAAAGCCAGATATTCTCAACAAACATAAAAGTTTCCTTTATAATGTACAGTTTTCATATCCTGCTAATTGCATGATAAATTATTGGAAAGATAGAAGAATTTAACTAGATAAGTGCCAAAATAATTTACCCTTTGACAAACATTTAAAAGTTCTAAATGTGCCAAGTTTAATTGCACAACTTTGAGCTGACGGTTGATATTTAGCAATTTTAGAAATATCATTTAATCACCCATCTGAAAAGTCAAAATATATGTCAAGCATATATACAAATGTAGTATCTTTGTTAACAGAGTCAAAACTGATTTAATATATTGAGTTTAACTTGCCCTATGATTGAGGCCAAAACAATTTAAACAAACACGTATAGGATTTTTCAATACTTTGGAAATGATTTTCTTATTTTAGTTAGATTTCTCCTAAGGTCAAATAAAAGTATGCTTATTTATTTTACAACAATTGTGATACAAGTTATATATCAACTTATATATTAATCATGCTTTTTAGTCCAGATTGCAGTGCACGATGGGGCCTTTGGAGGAAACCAGGGTACCCGAGGAAAACCCACATTGGCCGAGCAGGTGACCCCATACCTTTTTGATGTCTGATCGCAAAATCGATCCCCGGCCACCTAGGTGACTGTGCCAGCCAAACACCCTGTATAATATCTATTAGGTGTTTCCTGAAATTTTCAGTACCGTTTAAATTCAGCTTCATGTGGATGGCGAAACTTGTTACTGGATAGTATTAAAAGGCAAGACTTCTAACAGGGCTCCCTGATATTGTCTGAAAAATAAGTGTTTGATAAAGCTAAGTGGCACGGGAATAGAAAATTACTACATATTCTATTTTATACCTGGACTCATTGAGATGATTGCATGGCTCCTTATCCAGTTTTTACCTGGTAATATACTTTTTTTTATTTTTTGAAGCCATATTAAAATCAAAGTACTGAAAGTACTGTAGGAGGCGTTAGTCAGATGTAAAAGGAGATATTTGAAATAAAGCAAGAATACAAATTAAACTGATATCAACATGACTAAACATTTCCACTTAAGTGTGTCAAACCAACTGGACATAATGGTTTTCACAGTCCTGATGAATGTAATGGTTTAGACTGTTCCGATGTACATAATGGTTTTAACCATCTTAAAGTTTCAAAGCTACTTCTAAAAGTAGTTAAACATTTCTTATTTCAATCAAACCTTTACTTAAGAAGTCAAACATTTTAAATTTTTTCAAATCAAGTTCTACTTAGGTACATGTCATTAACATTCATACTTTAAACCATCTTTTATACTTAAGCAGTTCAAAATTTGCATTTATGTGTTTAAAACAAACTTATATTTTATAGGCCTGGGTATTAGAAATGTCGAAACAATATGATATGCATTTCGATAAGTTATAACAATACACGATATGTATTGAAAATACAGGGAGTGTCTGCTACTTTTTTTGTTGAAAGTGTGCAATGTCTTTCAATATCTTGTAAACAAAATTGTTTATTCCTTTCTATTATGATCTTAGAATAATATCAAAATTAGATTGACGGCTTTTAAAAGTTATTACACTTTTTTTTCCAACAAAGACCTCATTTTTAAGGACAATTATTTCAAAATTAGATATCAATTCAATCTATTTTAATAGATCCAATGTCAATATTAACAATAAACCGTGATTTGTGATTTAATTGTTGCTTTTTAATTTACCACCAAGATGTAGATAATAGCCTAGTAGCTATAGGTACTGTTTATAAATATACAGCGTTTTACATGCAAAATATTTAAGAAAATTTCATATTTGATATCAATTCAATATGATTGTATAAGTCCCTTGGGGTGGGGAAAGAACCCTGGGCCTATTTTTACATCAGGATTGTGTTCATCTCTTGGTGTCCAGCAAGATTATGGAGTTGGGATCTGAATGGTTTCACAGATAAAACAAGAGGCCCAGAGGGCCTGTATCGCTCACCTGGTTTGATGAGATATGAAACAATGATGCTCAAGTTTATTTGTCGCTGGTATTTCTATGTCAATATATACATAATACATGTACATTGGTTTATTGTTATTCTAAAAATGTCAATTTAGCGAAATTGACCTATTTTGGTCCCATCCTTCAGCCCCCGGGAGGTTAACCCTAACATTCGTACAATTTTGAATACCCACCCCATAACCATGCTACCATACAAATGTAGGTTTTATACCAAATTGTGCATTAATCCATGAAATGAAATTGACTTTGGGTACAACCCCATAGGGATTGCTACCACACCAATGTGAGTTATATCCATAACTTAGTTTCAGAGAAACCAATTGACCCCTTTTGACCCTGCCCCCCGGGGGTCAACCCCACCATTTTTACAATTTTGAATCCCTACCCAAAAGGATGCTAACAGTCAAGTATGAGCTATATCGATTGCTTAGTTTCAGAGAAGAAGTTATTTATGTCAATTAAGCCAAATTGACCCCTTTTGAGCCAACAATTGAATTGCAATTGATGGATAATTTTTAATTTTGGCAAGAAAACATTCTTTAAAGGGCATGTCTGCATCATTTTTAATAATTTGCCCTTGAAACTTCGCACATACCTTCATAAGAGCCGGTTCTTTAAAATGAGAATGAAGGTCAAGGTCAGAGAGATAAACTCAATATTTGTAGCCAGTCACACATGTTACATGTATCTGTTTGCCAAATATCCAGCCTTCATGTGTATGTGCAGTTTTGGGTCATTTTTTCATTTTGGTAGGAATTTCTTTTTAAAAGTGCCATATCTGCGTCATTTTGATTATTTGACCTTGATACATTGCACACACCTTTAAAAGGGCTGATTCTTTAAAATGTGACCCAAATTAATAATTTTGATAGAACTTTGAATTTTTTTCATCATTTGACCCCCATGACCTTGAATGAAGGTCAAGGTCAAATATAAGTATAAGATTTGTAGCCAGCCATACGTTATCGATGCGCCAAACATCAAGCCTTCATGTGTATATAGATAAAAGAGCAGAAACCTTTATTCTGAAATTTTGGATTATTTTTTAATTTTGGCTGGAGAAAATAGCTTTATGATTCTTTTCCAAGTGCCATATCTTTCTGCCATATTTTTATCTGATGACAATAAAATATGCACATTCTGTTTCAGTGGACAATGTTCTTTCATATGAAATGAAAAAAATATTTCAGATTTTTATTTTTGACATTCGAACCCATAACAAGTCGTTGGCCTTGACATTCTCCGACAATATGTCATTGAGAAAAGTTTGCCCTAACCACATGCTAACCAATTTCCAATGAAAATGAAATAAATTATGCTAAAATATGTGTGATGAGTTTCCTATATAAACTATAGTAAAATGTATCCTCTCCCCAGGGAGAATGCGACACATAGGGGGCCATGAAATTAACAATTTTGATAAAACAGCTTAAGAACCTTTTGCACTACACCATTCTACCATTCTGCGATATCTTGGTCTTAAGAAGAAGACCAACGCATGACGACAGATCAAATTATAATGGTGTATATTATGAGCTGAATGTCAAAGGATTGTAAACTCTGTACAAATTGTATTATATTATCAGGCAGTCAGCCTAAATGTATGTTTCATATCTACCATATTAGAAGTTTGATGTTTTGTACGATATATATATATATACTTAATTTTTACACATACATTAAAGGAATTAGCTACTTTCATAAATTAAGATGTTTTTTCCAGAGTTTACTAGGCCGGATGAAATATGATCATGAGCAATCAGTATGGTCAATATGAGATTTGATAAAATGCCTCTCGTAGGTCAACCACTCATGATCACTCAACTTCTTTTTGTAGGAGTCAATATTATATGTATGAGAATTAAACTCTCGCGATGTCTGTTGCACATAAGTACAAAGAAATACATTATGAATTTATCACTTAAGCCGAAAAAATTCACACTTAAGTAGCAATAACACATAATAGTCAAAAACCCAATATATGTGATCAGTGATAAGAAACAGTACTTATAAGCATTTTTGGCAATTCATCCTGAAACAGCTATATAGCCTTCCGTATTTGTTGCTTGTATATATTATATATATAGTTGTAAAGGTCAACATTGGAAAAAACCTAAATGGTTATAAATGAATTCATAATAAATAGAATTATTGACAAAAAAGTTTCATTTATTTTCACACTTTCTGGAGACCAATAAGGAGATTGATGATTATTTTAAGGGATTTGTTCGTGACATGAAAATCAAACATTTTTAATTAAATTTCAAAAGCAAATATGGATTTATTTTGAAAGTTATGAGGAATATTGATATTTGAGAAAGTCTTATATTATATGGATTTGATATCGATTACCAATAGATATACATGTATTTATCCTTTTACATGAAAACAACAAAAAGTTTTATTACATGAAAACAACAAAAAGTTGAACTAATATGTTAAAATGCAATTGGTATACATTTTGTTAATCTACAATTACTTTGTATTGTTTAAATATTCTATGTAATACAAACATTTCACAGCTTGGTGCTTACAAATGTATATATATATATTACATAAAAACATTTGAAAAGGTTGAATCGTGAGCTGAATAATGTATAAATAAGACAAGCTGGTTCAATAATAATTTAGCATTTTCATATATATTACGAGTGCGAGTAGCTATTGCAGTAAACCTTATAACAAAAATCCAGATTCTGTATATTGTCTCTGTCGGGGAAGGTACAGCAAAAATGACCACCACGACAGATATGTGCCAGTTTTCTTAGTTTTAAGAAATAAACGATCGAATTCCATCACTCCATCACGTACACGTAGATCTATTGATTCATGGATTTGAAACACAGGGACTTCGATCAGTTATCGCAGTAATCCGAAGGGTTCTGGTGTTGATATCGCCTTAAAGCTTATTAAAGTCTGCATATAGTATATAGCAAGATCGTCAGAAAATTCGGACTATAATCGCAGTAGATATTATGATTTTGTGGTCTGGCCAGGCTTGAACAACTTATCGTAAACAGTTTCGTCCTAAATAAACTAACACTTATTTCAATGGGTCAACAAACATATTTAAACTTTGTAAGCAACTTGCCTTTAATTCATGTTGATAGATATTAATTTCTAGCGACAAACATCACACTTTGATGCTTCGTGTGAAGCCCGTGTCCACGTGCCTCGATCCGATCCATTTTGACTCGCTCACGTAAACAGACGGAACACGTGATCGCTAAATATCGGACCAAATCTCATAAAATCCCGTGAACAAACTACCAAGTTGTAAACAAAAGAAATGTTGTTAGCCAAAAGCTGGAGGGTATTATGAAAATCGGGAATTTGTTTGCGCTTGGTTGTTATGCCATCTTTATTTCTAGTAGTTAAACAAGTGTCCTCTGTAAGGTAACGTCAGAATCTCGCAGTTATCTCCCTTCAAACAGTATTTTCAATATAGATTTGCAAAAATCGATGCAGGTGTAGATATTTACAAGACATTATTCTTATTGTTTATTCAAAATAGTTCCTGAAATGTTCACAACATTATCAGCATAGTTAATACATTTCTGTGCACATCTACTTTGAATGACGGACTACAATGACGTGCCTCATACTTGGAACTAATCATTACCCCTAGTTACAGAAATTACCACCAGAGGTCTCAAATTCCGGGCTTCCGCCGAAGAGAAATTTATACTGAATATACCTTTTTTCATGTAATAGCACTTTATTTGTAGTCTTGATAGTTTTCATAAATGTATATATAGTTCAACTACATCATATATGAACCGAAAGAAACTACAAAATGAACTGTGAAAGGAAATATAACGAAAATGAAAGTGAGAGATTGTGACGTCACAACTCGTAGGTGATTGCAATATGGCAGGCGTAAACGCCTCCATAAAAATTCAACCAAATAGCATTCTAGAGATCTGTGTCTTGATTAATTGCATCTTTCTATTTAGGGCCAATAATTTAGTTGACAGTTAATACCTAGGTAAGAGATATTAGATTTACACTCGTTTTAACTCAAGGAATTTTGTAAAATGTTCATCTACTTTGAAGCTAACAAGTCACGAATTTTTCATATGGCTAACAACTTTCAAGATTGACTCTGGGTTGGACTAGTAGCTGGCTAAGACTACGAGACAGGCAGGCTATATTGACATTCCTGCTGGCCTGCCACCATTATACATTGACTTGGATTAGCTATAGGGATGAGAGGGGCCACTTAATCATACTACAGAGTTTAACGCCGGGTGGAATCAATTCTGCACACCTACCATAATAAAAGAAGAATCGTGATTTACCCGAAAGGTGTATTTAATGCTAACAACAACATTTTTACCTCCTTTAAGTGAGAATTTCAACAACTATTAGTAATTCACTCATGATAAGCCTAATAGTACAGAACTTAAATGCCAGAGATAAGCCCACGCTCACTTAGCCCCCAACCCACTTATATAATAATTTTATTTTGCTTGTAGAATGCTTGAATGGAAGTAAGAAAGGAGCCATATTTTAGAAAAATCTGTCTGAGAATACATGGAATGTTAAAAATCTTTGGTAGGGTTGACAAGTAAAAATCCTTTGGTAGGGTTGACAAGTAAAAATCCTTTGGTGGGGTTGACAATTGAACTATTGTAACCTGTAGTTACAAAAGATTTATAATCATCAATTTAGCATTTCATTATGAATAAATGTATCTTTTTGAATTAAAACACAAAAATTGATGCAAAACATTTTTATTAGTAATACTATTATTAGAGTCAACCCCCCGCCCCTTTTCTTTAAAATTCTTCTGCTGAGCTTTTCCGCGGCCAATGAATTAAGTCCCATTAAAAGGTCCCCCTGAAATCAAAATTATTTCCAAGATATCTAATTCAAAAAAAAATCTTCCTAATTCACCAATCTTTTCCCCAAAATGACACAGAAAGGCTCTATCCCAATTGCAAACCAATGAAAAAATCCCTGCATACAGGAATTTCTTTACTTTTTAAAGACAAAAACTTCTTCATAATTTATGGGAGATAACTCGATTATATCAAACTGTGCACACATTACATAGATCTATAACCTTAACATATCATGGAGTGTACATTTGGCACAGACTATTAAATATATTTTACAGTAACAATTACACCATTGATAAAATGTTCCTTGAGATATATGTTTGTATTGAAAGTTTTCGTGTACTGTAATCTAAACATTCATGCTTGTAAGTTCTATTCTTCACATTCTGTTGAGTTTTTTGTGTCTCTCTGTGTTAAAGGAAACCTAAAACACATCTACCATCAATCGATATAAATTCATAACAGCCGTGAAATTAAAAGGCACGTACATTGTAGACATTGGAAAACATTTGAAAAAAAAAGCTAGAGCTCGCTCTCAGTTTACTGTTCTATTCATCTGCGTACACTGTTATATGATCAAATAAATTTCTGAAAACAAATTCAAAATCACACAGAGAATTATTGGATAAAAATTTGACAATTTCTACCAGCAGCTAACAAAATGACAATTACCACCATTCAGTCTGTATATGTATTGAATTATCAGTTTGGCCATTTCCTTTTTAAAACTTCTGCTTTTAAAATTATACTGTTCATCGATGTTAATGTAATACATGTACCTACACAACAAACAAAAATCAATAACCAAGAATAAATGAAATGCTGGATATTTGATTATACATATTATCTCCTGAAATCACTAACCCCTTTAGCTGGCTGATATCATAAATATAAAAAAAAAAATGGAAAGAAGATTAAACATTGAGAATTCTATGCAGTGATTGTGGGTTAATTTGATTAGACAAATCATTTAAATATTTTGAAACAAAACTTAATTAGGAATAATAGTAAAACAATTTCATGCCTTTTTTTTTTAAATATTGTCACAGAAGTTATGAATTATGTATGTGGTGGTAATGATTTGGCAATGTCCATTTTTTAGCTCAAAATGTAATGACCTTGATGAGTAATGAACAAATCATATTTTCAAGTACTAAATTAGGACCCAATTTTATCCCCATCTTACTTAGGACCACATTTTAGTTCTGACTAACTTAGGACCACATTTTGTCCTCAACTAACTAAGGACCACATTGTATCCCCAACTAACTTATTATTAGCTAGGACAACATTTTATCCCAAACAAACCCAGGACCACATGTACATTTCCTCCCAAACTAACTTAAAATTAGGACCACATTTAATCGTCAACTGACTTAGGACCATATTTTATCCATGACTAACTTAGAACCACATTTTATCCCCAACTTAAAACTTAGAACCACATTTTATCCCCTATCTGTGAAGAGTTCCAGGTATCCGAGGCCTTTTGATAACCCCCCCATATTTATTAGGTCTAGTACCAACAGGTGTACTTTCTTTGACCAGTAATAAGTCTTACCTATGACTTTGAGTAAGACTTTGTGACATGTCGGCCTCCTGGACATATTGTAGGATAGATAAGGTAAATAGCATTTTATCAAACATGTCATAAAATGTAAATTCCAACTGAAGTTAAAAGTTTAACCAAGCCAGCTGATGGTTTCACTTTTAAACAGCAGTCTTTTCTTAATTCAATTTTAGTATTATATGGTTGCAAGTCAAAATCCTAGTGTAGATTTAGAAGTTGTTGTTTTTTTTCTGAGAATGCAATCTGGAATAATTTCCATGTTTCCCTACAGACTACATAATCTCTTTTAATTTCAATAAGAATATTGGAGGTTCAGAATCACTATTGACTGTATGACTCATTCAAATTTAACTGGAAGTGATTAATCAAACAATTATATTCGGTGCCCATTTAAAAATTAATTCAGATTAATGTTAGACTTCAGACTTTATAACCAGTATAAAGGGTATGATTTGTTAAGTGTATCACTGATATTTATATGTACAGACATGCTTACTTACATAAAATATCTTTATAGTTTTCTTTTTTATTGTTTTATGAGAATTCTTATTCTAGATGCCCACAAATTACAGTATACTCAACGCTCAGAAGACAAACATTGTAAAGGGTGAGTGTTCTGTAAAGAATTTGTGTTGAAAGTGTAATACAAACTTTCTCTCAATCTATCTCTAATAAATCATCACAGGCCTGACACCCATGCATGTTTAAAATCTGTCGATGAACAAATCATATATGATTACCCAGTACACAGCAAGAACACAAGAAGCCTACACATGAAAAGATGTCTCTGATATACAACTACATTACCTGTCTGTAGATACAATATTTGGATGAAAAATCTATTATATGGTATATAAAGATGTTATCATTTAAACTACCCTATATTTGAACTCCACTTACAATATCAAGTGAGGTATGCCATAATAAAATCAAAGTCAGCTTTAATATATTTTTTTTATTTTAGAAATACAAGGGTTCAGTAAAGTTGTATAGATAAGTCATGGAGATGAGCAACATTTCAACACTTATAAGTGGTTCCATTCTCTTTCTATCAAAAGTGGAAGGGAGTGATCTAGCGGTTAATGTGAGCTTATTGGGTAAACTATGGTATAATTATACATAGGAATGTTAATTTGCTGCAAAACACTGTGACGAAATTGTAAATCATATTTCATTAGATAGATATCTATTAATGTAACACCAAGATGAAATTGTAAATTGTATTTCGTTTTAGATAGATAGCTATTGATATGGTCAGAAAATAATTAAACAGATAAAATATGAATGTATTTTTAATCAGATTAAAGTAAACCAATCATATTAGTACGTATCATGAAAGGACAAAATTACACTTTGTACGAACTCTTCACTGTACTAAAAGCTGATGTATTGATAGTGTAATGGATGTCATTGCCGGTTCGTCTTCATTGATAAAAGCATGTGTGTTCATGCTTTGGATCAGCCTGGACACTTTCAGGTCTCAGATTAGTCTGACAGCTAGTGTTTACTGTACCTACTTAATCGATTAGGGCTCAGAGATTACCGATTTATTTCCAACCTAGTTAGCCCAAGTTCCGTGTGTGGAGCATATCAATACATGTTTGGACAGCGGAACGAGACAGCCAATTTAACAATTTCATACAAGAGCAAATAAGCGGTAGCAAAATTGTGAGCCGACATGAACTTATATAATACAGCTACGTGTTACCATATACTGGGAACACGACGAACTATTAAATCAATATTAGTTTATGATTTATTTACACAGTCGCTCATTGCCTAATCAATCATGCATGACATATAAGCATTGTTTGACAGTAGGTGTGAAAACATCTTCGACATGTATTTTGTGTGACGTCAACTTACCATCGCTTCGGGTGTTTCTGACGATGCCATTCTTCCACTTTACACGAAAATCCAAAGAAACTCAATAGACACGAAACACCATAATGTCAGGAGTTATGGTACCACCATATTGCGCTGTATGCGCATCTTTCAACGCAAAATAAAATCCACGAGCTCAGGTGCGCCGCCGGAGGTCGCCATTTTCAAACAATCTAGTATCCAATAGAATTCATACGCACTTCCGTCCGAAGGATAATTGACAGAATATAGTTCTTAGCTATTTTGTAACGCTTCTTAAATTGACTTATCTTTGCAGACAATATATGGGTGCATAATCTTAAGACACGTTTGTTTTTTAAAATCAATTAAATCACTCTCGTAATTCCTGATTTGGCAATATTTACATTTTTTAGTCAATTAGGTTTTGCAAGGTGCCCGGAATTACCTCCCATTATAGAACATGCAGAGACCAGATATAACTATTATATGTCTCTGATGTAATATACTATATGATATAAACCATTTCAGTAACGAAGAAAATGTATTCAAACAAAGTAAATTCATGAATCATAAAAATTGATATGCAACAAAATGGAAATAGTAATAATTTGTAACCGTACACAAATCCGTTTTTTTGGTGGTTTTTTTTTGCTTTCCTTAACAAACAATATAATCATATTTCAAAAATAATGAAAGTTTCTTTATTCAAAACAAAGTGTAATTTATACATTGATATGAAACTTTCAAGCAAATTTCTATAACTGTCAATTTTTTTTAATGATAATGATAATAAAATGATGATATTTTGGCACAATCATCACCACCACCACCACCACCACCATCATCATCATCATCATCATCTGGCAAGCAGTTTGGATTAAATGTTACCTATTTAATTCAAATATCTGTAATTAAATAGAGATATCTCTATTTAAATACAGACACTTCTATTTTTAATTGAGACATCTTTACTTTTTATTTCTTCACAATAAGATATATCTGTTATTTAGATACATATATCTCCAATTCAAATACAGATATCTTTCATTAAAATACATATATCTATTTTCAATAAGTAGAGATAAATACTATCTCTAATTCAAATAAAGATATCTGAATTAAATAGGTAAAACCCAAACTATTATAGCTTGTCATGATGCATCATCATCATCATCATCATCACCAACACCACAACCACTACCACCACTACCACCACCACCAACAACAACAACAACAACATATATATATTTAGAAATGCCATTATAAACTATTGTGATCTTTCAGAGTTACTTCCCTTCGCCTAACTGCATCAGTAAACTATTGCCGATGGATATTGTGAATAGCTTTCCTAGATATAAGTACAAATGTAATTTGTTCCTTTTTAGTGTATACAATAACACATGTAAAACTAACACATTGTTCTTTTGTAAGGATTTACATAAAACGCAAACTTGTTGAAAACTGAATATATATATATTATTTAAGTGTATGCTAGTTTTCATCACATAACTTAGAAAACTTAATTTAAGAGATTTAAAAGTCAAAACGTAGAGGAAAATTAAAACGGAGGCAGCCATGTTGTTGCGCCATTTTTAAATCATGACGTAATACCATTGTCAATATCATGACGTCTAAATCGATTTCTGACCGGCGCAGCCAAAATATTACTCTAGTAACATATTTTACAATTATGGGCACCAGGAGTGTCTATCCCTGATTTACGAACCTGGTATATCTAGATAAAATTCAATGTGTACACAAAAAGGTGTATTTCATTTGAAATAGCTGTATTGTAGTATGGACATCTCAACTTACACTATAAATTACGCGAAATTTATTTTATTTATTTATTTATTTTATTTTATTTTATTTTATTTTATTTTATTTTTGTTTGGGTTAAAATCCTTAGATTTCCACAAAAAATTATAGAGACTTTATTACTTCTACCAGAGACATATATATATGTCTCTGCTTCTA
Source organism: Pecten maximus (assembly GCF_902652985.1). Lineage (NCBI taxonomy): Eukaryota > Metazoa > Mollusca > Bivalvia > Pectinida > Pectinidae > Pecten > Pecten maximus. The sequence goes on along the minus strand of NC_047030.1, from coordinate 22,863,874 downwards.
CAGTTTCCTTACATATACTCAAATAAATGTATTTCCCTCTCACTTTTCAGAAAGAGTGATTTTTGGTGTAAAAAGTGTATTTAGGTTATTTTGAGAAGTAGTGTTTATATGCAAATTTTTTTTTTTTTCTATAAACTTTGCTTTAAACTTACTTTACTGACCAAGCGGAACAGGCCATGCATATGATAACGTTTATTCTTGTCTTGTTCAAGGGCGTCTAAACGTTGCTGACTAGAACAACAGTTCTATATTATCTTATGTTTTCGAATTTTGTACTATTTCACTGTCATTATGTTTTGTTTCTATTTTTCCCTGAGAAGTGATGTGCACGCAGCTGCGTTTTTCCATGAATGGTACGTAGTTACGGCACTGTGGCCTGAACAATAGATTCACCGCGACCGAAGTCTGAGGTGAATATTTTTCAGACATTTTTGTAAATCAGATAAAGATCGAACATCATGTCCCAGTCCCAACGTCCAAGGTAGTTGTAGTCGTCCTGGAGGTTATTACGTGTGTCTCACTAACCATATCTTTCTGTTCGATAGACTGTGGTGTTACTGCGTCCGCCAAGTCAATCCAAATCCTGTCCTCTGAGCACTACTTACAGAACTAAATCAGGAATGTTCTCCACCAATGACAACGTTTACAAAGGACCAAGGACTACTTGCCTTATATAAGTACATGCCATAAAATCAATAATTAACAATAGCTACTTTCATTAGCCTTTTTATATTATATGCAGATCCAGATATAGCTTTTAATCAAAGGGAGACAAGTCTCAAAATAATACTCAGGTAGCTTGCATTTCTGCTGTTTCTTAAAATCATTATATATATTCTATACTATACAATCATGCAACACCTCTAGTTTATGCAAGTGATGGTCAACTTACTATTCATATATATGTCATAACTCTTCAATACTATATATGTACACCTATTGACCTCTTAATATTGTAAGCTATATATAATTTAACAATGGTACTTCTTTATCTTAATTGTTCAATACATACTTTATTTCTATTAGCCATTAAACATTGTTTCAATATATATACATGTACGCATTTTCTAAAATGTTACTATTATGTATACCAAATCATTGTCACCCTTGATGCTCTTCTCAAAAATGTTATTGTGTTGCTGTAAAACTGTATCTATAATTGATGTTTTTTCTATGTATTTCATGTACTTATAATATGCAAAAGGATGAATAAAAAGATTTTAAAACTGACAGCTGAGCCACTGGAGTATGGCACAATAATTTTCACATTTTTTTTATTTATTTATACAACAACTTTCAATGGGGCATATTATCAAAAGCTTTTGAGAAATCTAGCACTAACAATGCCAGTAGAGGTACCGTTATCATGGTTTCGCAACAGGCCAACCAATAAAATTTTAATTATTAATATTTTTATGACGGGGATCTGTGTTTTCAAAATATTCTGTTTACATTTAATATGTATTGAAGTTTTCACAGTACACAGACCCGTGCCTTAAACAAGTAACGGTAACATTTATATGCAAGCGCCTATGGTGGTAATTGGTCCAGAAGCCATGGTTTGACGTGGCGAGAATGGACTTCTTTGAAAGTGGTCCAATATATATGTTTTAGAAATAATTTCATGTGTTCAATGTTTTTCACGACAATATTTACTTTTTGAAGATAGGCGAGACATTTGCGCTGGTCCAATCTTTGGGTAGTGAATATCGACAAGGCCAGTTTCTTACTCATTCGTATTATTGAAGCATTGAGCTGTGACCAGATGCTGTTATACAGTCGATATGGATATAATGTTGGTGACAGACACATAGACGAGAGATACCAGTATACATATATACATATGTCACCCAAATGTATTCATATAGACTATATATAGTATATATTATACAATACATATTTAATGCAAACAGAATATTTCGAGAACAAATTTCAAGGCACTATTTCGATAATGTCGTCTGGAAACGAAATGAACATGTACTAATGTGTTTTGTATGTCTACCCAAAAGGAAATAAATTAGTTTTATGGAAATGTGGGTTTTCTCACTTACGTAAAGCTGATGTATATACCAGCATTATTTACACATGTAATGCGGTATATCTAAACATTATATTGTGTATTCTCTGTGATCTATTGTAGAATATTTAAACGTTAATGAATGATTTTTTAATTACCATCAATGCATGAATATATATATATAAATGCATAAAAGTCAAACAATAGGTGCCCTTTTCACTTATCTGTATAAATTTGCTATGTATTATTTGAATATTTTGCCGGCTTTTCTTATTGGCCAGGAAAACAGCACGTGATAACTGACCACTGCTTAAGCATCTGAAACCAGACCCCAGGGAAAATAAAATTGATCAAGCTACACACTTTCCTTAATTCGTTCAAATAAAATCAGTTTTATGCGTAATTCAACAATTAGAAGTAATGTTTAATTCCCTAAACCTCACTTGCAATCCTGGCTGTTTAACCCTCCCAACCTCACATATACAATCCTGTCTGTTTAACCCTCTCAACCTCACATATACAATCCTGTCTGTTTAACCTCACAACCTCACATATACAATCCTGTCTGTTTAACCCTCCCAACCTTACATATACAATCCTGTCTGTTAACCCTCCCAACCTTACATATACAATCCTGGCTGTTTAACCCTCCCAACCTCACATATACAATCCTGACTGTTACACCTCCCAACCTCACATATACAATCCTGTCTGTTTAACTCTCCCAACCTCACATATACAATCCTGTCTGTTTAACCCTCCCAACCTCACATATACAACCCTGTTTGTTTAACCCTCCCAACCTCACATATACAACCCTGTCTGTTTAACACTCCCAACCTTACACATACAATCCTGGCTGTTTAACCCTCCCAACCTCACATATACAATCCTGGCTGTTTAACCCTCCCAACCTCACATATACAATCCTGTCTGTTTAACCCTCCCAACTTTACATATACAATCCTGACTGTTTAACCCTCCCAACCTCACATATACAATCCTGGCTGTTTAACACTCCAAACCTCACATATACAATCCTGGCTGTTTAACCCTCCCAACCTCACATATACAATCCTGTCTGTTTAACCTCACAACCTCACATATACAATCCTGTCTGTTTAACCCTCCCAACCTCACATATACAACCCTGTTTGTTTAACCCTCCCAACCTCACATATACAACCCTGTCTGTTTAACCCTCCCAACCTTACACATACAATCCTGGCTGTTTAACCCTCCCAACCTCACATATACAACCCTGTCTGTTTAACCCTCCCAACCTTACACATACAATCCTGGCTGTTTAACCCTCCCAACCTCACATATACAATCCTGTCTGTTTAACCCTCCCAACTTTACATATACAATCCTGACTGTTTAACCCTCCCAACCTCACATATACAATCCTGGCTGTTTAACACTCCAAACCTCACATATACAATCCTGGCTGTTTAACCCTCCCAACCTCACATATACAATCCTGTCTGTTTAACCTCACAACCTCACATATACAATCCTGTCTGTTTAACCCTCCCAACCTCACATATACAATCCTGTCTATTTAACCTCACAACCTTACATATACAATCCTGTCTGTTTAACCCTCCCAACCTCACATATACAATCCTGGCTGTTTAACCCTCACAACCTCACATATACAATCCTGTCTATTTAACCTCACAACCTTACATATACAATCCTGGCTGTTTAACCCTCCCAACCTCACATATACAATCCTGGCTGTTTAACTCTTGCAACCTCACATATACAATGTACAATCCTGTCTGTTTAACCCTCCCAACCTTACATATACAATCCTGGCTGTTTAACCCTCCCAACCTCACATATACAATCCTGGCTGTTTAACCCTCCCAACCTCACATATACAATCCTGTCTGTTTAACCCTCCCTACCTTACATATACAATCCTGGCTGTTTAACTCTCCCAACCTCACATATACAATCCTGTCTGTTTAACCTCACAACCTCACATATACAATCCTGTCTGTTTAACCCTCCCTACCTTACATATACAATCCTGGCTGTTTAACTCTCCCAACCTCACATATACAATCCTGTCTGTTTAACCTCACAACCTCACATATACAATCCTGTCTGTTTAACCCTCCCTACCTTACATATACAATCCTGTCTGTTTAACCCTCCCTACCTTACATATACAATCCTGGCTGTTTAACCCTCCAAACCTCACATATACAATCCTGGATGTTTAACCCTCCAAACCTCACATATACAATCCTGGCTGTTTAACCTCCCAACCTCACCTGTACAACCCTGGCTGTTTAACCCTCCCAACCTCACATATACAATCCTGTCTGTTTAACCCTCCCAACCTCACATATACAATCCTGGCTGTTTAACCCTCCAAACCTCACATATATAATCCTGGCTGTTTAACACTCCCAACCTCACCTACAATCCTGTCTGTTTAACCCTCCCAACCTCACATACACAATCCTGGCTGTTTAACCCTCACAACCTCACATATACAATCCTGTCTGTTTAACCCTCTCAACCTCACATATACAATCCTGGCTGTTTAACCTCCCAACCTCACATATACAATCCTGTCTGTTTAACTCTCACAACCTCACATATACAATCCTGGCTGTTTAACCCTCCCAACCTCACATATACAACCCTGTCTGTTTAACCCTCCCAACCTCACATATACAATCCTGTCTGTTTAACCTCACAACCTCACATATACAATCCTGGCTGTTTAACCCTCCCAACCTCACATATACAATCCTGTCTGTTTAACCCTCCCAACCTCACATATACAATCCTGTCTGTTTAACCTCACAACCTCACATATACAATCCTGTCTGTTTAACCCTCCCAACCTCACATATACAATTCTGTCTGTTTAACCTCACAACCTTACATATACAATCCTGGCTGTTTAACCCTCCCAACCTCACATATACAATCCTGGCTGTTTAACTCTTGCAACCTCACATATACAATGTACAATCCTGTCTGTTTAACCCTCCCAACCTTACATATACAATCCTGGCTGTTTAACCCTCCCAACCTCACATATACAATCCTGGCTGTTTAACCCTCACAACCTCACATATACAATCCTGGCTGTTTAACCCTCCCAACCTCACATATACAATCCTGTCTGTTTAACCCTCCCAACCTCACATATACAATCCTGTCTGTTTAACCCTCCCAACCTTACATATACAATCCTGTCTGTTTAACTCTCCCAACCTCACATATACAATCCTGGCTGTTTAACCCTCCCAACCTTACATATACAATCCTGGCTGTTTAACCCTCCCAACCTCACATATATAATCCTGGCTGTTTAACCCTCCCAACCTCACATATACAATCCTGGCTGTTTAACCCTCCCAACCTCACATATACAATCCTGTCTGTTTAACCCTCCCAACCTCACATATACAATCCTGTCTGTTTAACCCTCCCAACCTTACATATACAATCCTGTCTGTTTAACTCTCCCAACCTCACATATACAATCCTGGCTGTTTAACCCTCCCAACCTCACATATATAATCCTGGCTGTTTAACCCTCCCAACCTCACATATACAATCCTGTCTGTTTAACCTCACAACCCCACATATACAATCCTGTCTGTTTAACCCTCCCAACCTCACATATACAATCCTGTCTGTTTAACCCTCCCAACCTCACATATACAATCCTGGCTGTTTAACCCTCCCAACCTCACATATATAATCCTGGCTGTTTAACCCTCCAAACCTCACATATACAATCCTGGCTGTTTAACTCTCCCAACCTCACATATACAATCCTGGCTGTTTAACCCTCCAAACCTCACATATACAATCCTGGCTGTTTAACCTCCCAACCTCACCTGTGCAACCCTGGCTGTTTAACCCTCCCAACCTCACATATACAATCCTGTCTGTTTAACCCTCCCAACCTCACATATACAATCCTGGCTGTTTAACCCTCCAAACCTCACATATATAATCCTGGCTGTTTAACACTCCCAACCTCACCTACAATCCTGTCTGTTTAACCCTCCCAACCTCACATATACAATCCTGGCTGTTTAACCCTCACAACCTCACATATACAATCCTGTCTGTTTAACCCTCTCAACCTCACATATACAATCCTGGCTGTTTTACCTCCCAACCTCACATATACAATCCTGTCTGTTTAACTCTCCAAACCTCACATATACAATCCTGGCTGTTTAACCCTCCCAACCTCACATATACAACCCTGTCTGTTTAACCCTCCCAACCTCACATATACAATCCTGTCTGTTTAACCTCACAACCTCACATATACAATCCTGGCTGTTTAACCCTCCCAACCTCACATATACAATCCTGTCTGTTTAACCCTCCCAACCTCACATATACAATCCTGTCTGTTTAACCTCACAACCTCACATATACAATCCTGGCTGTTTAACCTCCCAACCTCACATATACAATCCTGTCTGTTTAACTCTCCCAACCTCACATATACAACCCTGTCTGTTTAACCCTCCCAACCTCACATATACAATCCTGTCTGTTTAACCCTCCCAACCTCACATATACAATCCTGTCTGTTTAACCCTCCCAACCTCACATATACAATCCTGTCTGTTTAACCCTCCCAACCTCACATATACAATCCTGTCTGTTTAATCCTCCCAACCTCACATATACAATCCTGTCTGTTTAACCTCACAACCTCACATATACAATCCTGTCTGTTTAACCCTCCCAACCTCACATATACAATCCTGTCTATTTAACCTCACAACCTTACATATACAATCCTGGCTGTTTAACCCTCCCAACCTCACATATACAATCCTGTCTGTTTAACTCTCCCAACCTCACATATACAATCCTGTCTGTTTAACCCTCCCAACCTCACATATACAATCCTGTCTATTTAACCCTCCCAACCTCACATATACAATCCTGGCTGTTTAACCCTCCCAACCTCACATATACAATCCTGTCTGTTTAACTCTCCCAACCTCACATATACAATCCTGTCTGTTTAACCCTCCCAACCTCACATATACAATCCTGGCTGTTTAACTCTTGCAACCTCACATATACAATGTACAATCCTGTCTGTTTAACCCTCCCAACCTTACATATACAATCCTGGCTGTTTAACCCTCCCAACCTCACATATACAATCCTGGCTGTTTAACCCTCACAACCTCACATATACAATCCTGGCTGTTTAACCCTCCCAACCTCACATATACAACCCTGTCTGTTTAACCCTCCCAACCTCACATATACAATCCTGTCTGTTTAACCCTCCCAACCTTACATATACAATCCTGGCTGTTTAACTCTCCCAACCTCACATATACAATCCTGTCTGTTTAACCTCACAACCTCACATATACAATCCTGGCTGTTTAACCCTCCAAACCTCACATATACAATCCTGGCTGTTTAACCCTCCAAACCTCACATATACAATCCTGGCTGTTTAACCTCCCAACCTCACCTGTACAACCCTGGCTGTTTAACCCTCCCAACCTCACATATACAATCCTGTCTGTTTAACCCTCCCAACCTCACATATACAATCCTGGCTGTTTAACCCTCCAAACCTCACATATATAATCCTGGCTGTTTAACACTCCCAACCTCACCTACACTCCTGTCTGTTTAACCCTCCCAACCTCACATATACAATCCTGGCTGTTTAACCCTCCCAACCTCACATATATAATCCTGGCTGTTTAACCCTCCAAACCTCACATATACAATCCTGGCTGTTTAACTCTCCCAACCTCACATATACAATCCTGGCTGTTTAACCCTCCAAACCTCACATATACAATCCTGGCTGTTTAACCTCCCAACCTCACCTGTACAACCCTGGCTGTTTAACCCTCCCAACCTCACATATACAATCCTGTCTGTTTAACCCTCCCAACCTCACATATACAATCCTGGCTGTTTAACCCTCCAAACCTCACATATACAATCCTGGCTGTTTAACCCTCCCAACCTCACATATACAATCCTGTCTGTTTAACCCTCTCAACCTCACATATACAATCCTGGCTGTTTTACCTCCCAACCTCACATATACAATCCTGTCTGTTTAACTCTCCCAACCTCACATATACAATCCTGGCTGTTTAACCCTCCCAACCTCACATATACAACCCTGTCTGTTTAACCCTCCCAACCTCACATATACAATCCTGTCTGTTTAACCTCACAACCTCACATATACAATCCTGGCTGTTTAACCCTCCCAACCTCACATATACAATCCTGTCTGTTTAACCCTCCCAACCTCACATATACAATCCTGTCTGTTTAACCTCACAACCTCACATATACAATCCTGGCTGTTTAACCTCCCAACCTCACATATACAATCCTGTCTGTTTAACTCTCCCAACCTCACATATACAACCCTGTCTGTTTAACCCTCCCAACCTCACATATACAATCCTGTCTGTTTAACCCTCCCAACCTCACATATACAATCCTGTCTGTTTAACCCTCCCAACCTCACATATACAATCCTGTCTGTTTAACCCTCCCAACCTCACATATACAATCCTGTCTGTTTAATCCTCCCAACCTCACATATACAATCCTGTCTGTTTAACCTCACAACCTCACATATACAATCCTGTCTGTTTAACCCTCCCAACCTCACATATACAATCCTGTCTATTTAACCTCACAACCTTACATATACAATCCTGGCTGTTTAACCCTCCCAACCTCACATATACAATCCTGGCTGTTTAACTCTTGCAACTTCACATATACAATGTACAATCCTGTCTGTTTAACCCTCCCAACCTTACATATACAATCCTGGCTGTTTAACCCTCCCAACCTCACATATACAATCCTGGCTGTTTAACCCTCACAACCTCACATATACAATCCTGGCTGTTTAACCCTCCCAACCTCACATATACAACCCTGTCTGTTTAACCCTCCCAACCTCACATATACAATCCTGTCTGTTTAACCCTCCCAACCTTACATATACAATCCTGGCTGTTTAACTCTCCCAACCTCACATATACAATCCTGTCTGTTTAACCTCACAACCTCACATATACAATCCTGGCTGTTTAACCCTCCAAACCTCACATATACAATCCTGGCTGTTTAACCCTCCAAACCTCACATATACAATCCTGTCTGTTTAACCCTCCCAACCTCACATATACAATCCTGGCTGTTTAACACTCCCAACCTCGTCTGTACAACCCTGGCTGTTTAACCCTCCCAACCTCACATATACAATCCTGTCTGTTTAACCCTCCCAACCTCACATATACAATCCTGGCTGTTTAACCCTCCAAACCTCACATATACAATCCTGTCTGTTTAACCCTCCCAACCTCACATATACAATCCTGTCTGTTTAACCCTCCCAACCTCACATATATAATCCTGGCTGTTTAACACTCCCAACCTCACCTACAATCCTGTCTGTTTAACCCTCCCAACCTCACATATACAATCCTGGCTGTTTAACCCTCCCAACCTCACATATATAATCCTGGCTGTTTAACACTCCCAACCTCACCTACAATCCTGTCTGTTTAACCCTCCCAACCTCACATATACAATCCTGGCTGTTTAACCCTCACAACCTCACATATACAATCCTGTCTGTTTTACCCTCTCAACCTCACATATACAATCCTGGCTGTTTAACCTCCCAACCTCACATATACAATCCTGTCTGTTTAACTCTCACAACCTCACATATACAATCCTGTCTGTTTAACCCTCCCAACCTCACATATACAATCCTGTCTGTTTAACCTCACAACCTCACATATACAATCCTGGCTGTTTAACCCTCCCAACCTCACATATACAATCCTGTCTGTTTAACCCTCCCAACCTCACATATACAATCCTGTCTGTTTAACCTCACAACCTCACATATACAATCCTGTCTGTTTAACCCTCCCAACCTCACATATACAATTCTGTCTGTTTAACCTCACAACCTTACATATACAATCCTGGCTGTTTAACCCTCCCAACCTCACATATACAATCCTGTCTGTTTAACTCTCCCAACCTCACATATACAATTCTGTCTGTTTAACCTCACAACCTTACATATACAATCCTGGCTGTTTAACCCTCCCAACCTCACATATACAATCCTGGCTGTTTAACTCTTGCAACCTCACATATACAATGTACAATCCTGTCTGTTTAACCCTCCCAACCTTACATATACAATCCTGGCTGTTTAACCCTCCCAACCTCACATATACAATCCTGGCTGTTTAACCCTCACAACCTCACATATACAATCCTGGCTGTTTAACCCTCCCAACCTCACATATACAATCCTGTCTGTTTAACCCTCCCAACCTCACATATACAATCCTGTCTGTTTAACCCTCCCAACCTTACATATACAATCCTGTCTGTTTAACTCTCCCAACCTCACATATACAATCCTGGCTGTTTAACCCTCCCAACCTTACATATACAATCCTGGCTGTTTAACCCTCCCAACCTCACATATATAATCCTGGCTGTTTAACCCTCCCAACCTCACATATACAATCCTGGCTGTTTAACCCTCCAAACCTCACATATACAATCCTGGCTGTTTAACTCTCCCAACCTCACATATACAATCCTGGCTGTTTAACCCTCCAAACCTCACATATACAATCCTGGCTGTTTAACCTCCCAACCTCACCTGTACAACCCTGGCTGTTTAACCCTCCCAACCTCACATATACAATCCTGGCTGTTTAACCCTCCAAACCTCACATATACAATCCTGGCTGTTTAACTCTCCCAACCTCACATATACAATCCTGGCTGTTTAACCCTCCAAACCTCACATATACAATCCTGGCTGTTTAACCTCCCAACCTCACCTGTACAACCCTGGCTGTTTAACCCTCCCAACCTCACATATACAATCCTGTCTGTTTAACCCTCCCAACCTCACATATACAATCCTGGCTGTTTAACCCTCCAAACCTCACATATATAATCCTGGCTGTTTAACACTCCCAACCTCACCTACAATCCTGTCTGTTTAACCCACCCAACCTTACATATACAATCCTGGCTGTTTAACCCTCACAACCTCACATATACAATCCTGTCTGTTTAACCCTCTCAACCTCACATATACAATCCTGGCTGTTTTACCTCCCAACCTCACATATACAATCCTGTCTGTTTAACTCTCCCAACCTCACATATACAATCCTGGCTGTTTAACCCTCCCAACCTCACATATACAACCCTGTCTGTTTAACCCTCCCAACCTCACATATACAATCCTGTCTGTTTAACCTCACAACCTCACATATACAATCCTGGCTGTTTAACCCTCCCAACCTCACATATACAATCCTGTCTGTTTAACCCTCCCAACCTCACATATACAATCCTGTCTGTTTAACCTCACAACCTCACATATACAATCCTGGCTGTTTAACCTCCCAACCTCACATATACAATCCTGTCTGTTTAACTCTCCCAACCTCACATATACAACCCTGTCTGTTTAACCCTCCCAACCTCACATATACAATCCTGTCTGTTTAACTCTCCCAACCTCACATATACATGTACAACCCTGTCTGTTTAACCCTCCCAACCTCACATATACAACCCTGTCTGTTTAACCCTCCCAACCTCACATATACAATCCTGTCTGTTTAACCCTCCCAACCTTACGTATACAATCCTGTCTGTTTAACCCTCCCAACCTCACATATACAATCCTGGCTGTTTAACCCTCCCAACCTCACATATACAATCCTGGCTGTTTAACTCTCCCAACCTCACATATACAACCCTGGCTGTTTAACCCTCCCAACCTCACCTGTAATGCTTTCATTACTGACACCACGATTCTTTAGATGGAATAGCCGGTTCGGAAATGGACTATAAATATGTCGCCAAAACGAGCATGTGTAACTTGCAGTCCTCCAATCACGCTTCTTTCTAGTAAGTTAATATACATGTATAAATTAATGTTTGATCTGGCCTCATCGTCAGACGATATTGTTTATATGTTAATGTATTGCGCGAGATTAGTAAGATGATTCTGCAGGTGTTGACTCATGTTTTCAATTTGAATTAACTTATTGCAATAAGCAAACGATAATAAGTCATCAGGCAAAATCTGTGTAAGGACATTCTAGATAAAGTTACGACATGAGAACACACACACATATATATATATAATTCACTTCATAATTTACAGAAGTAGAGGCCTGAATGTTTGGCTCACCTTTCCGATTAATGTTTCAGTAAAACACTGTTAAAGTTAGAAATATCTGACATAATGCAATATACAAAAATAGCTTTCAATTTATTAGACATTTATTCCAACTCATGTTAAAAGACTATCATAGAGTTCACCACGTTTCAATAACCCAAAGATCAGTGTAATGACACCGATAAATTGCGTTATGAATACGTGCAATATTTATAGCAATATAGATGTTGTGCTTGATTGTAGATTCCAATTACGTCAATCGTGATGTCATAAATTCATGGTGTCACCATGAAATTAACTTAACGTGTCATTTTTCTTACTTTACTTTATTACTCGTTTCATAAATCTAAAAAAAAAAGGAAAACAATGCACATACCTTGATATTCCTAGCAATTTAAAGTTGACCATAAGAATTAATCAAAAAAAAAATCATCTATTAATAAATAAACAAAAATACAACTGATTACCGTGTGGAAAAATGACAACAGAAACGGAGTTCACAGGAAGGAAATAACAGAAACAAATAACGAAACGTTCTAGTTCCTGTAGCAAAACCTGAGGCGAGAGCAATTGCTGCAGTGGAAAGGCGCTCCTGTACTTAGAACAATCCGTGGAAGTATGATAACTCCCTATGATATCTGGATATCGGTTAATGATGACGTGAAATTCCTTCAGTGTAGATTTATTCTACTCTGATAGAAAACCCTGGCTACGTACTTAATGTGTTGATACTCTCAACAGTTTATTGTCTTCTTTGATATCAAACTCACTGTAGGTAAACGCCAAATGAAATGAAACTCCTGCTAAAGCCAGTACTTGAAGACAAATTTATTGTAAACAGATTTATGCACCAAGAAATAAACAATCCAGAAGACTGTGTAGAAGGCTGACAACAATAATACATACTTGACAACAATTCTGTTTACTTGAATACAATATTGTTTGCATGTCGATAACACTGTTAATAATGTTTAATTGGTCATGATATTGTTTATTTCACTACAATATTTCGTCAGCAATGTCATCGTCTAGCCTTGCACGTGACGCCTCTTCTTCCACTGTACTGATTGATGACACACGGTTAAAGTTTGACACGCTGAGTTTTCGCTGACCTTCCTTTTCTGACCTTGACTCGTCCGTATCCTCATCATCATACTGCCTCCTGGTGTGGACGGTGATGAGAACAGTGACGATGACTATTGACAGAGACACCAACAATACAATGTAGAACGATATGTCTAGGAAGGCTAGACATGTGGCGCCAACGCGAATACCTGAAACAAATCATTAGTCACACATGATATGGCATTATACAGGTGAATAGTATATTGAAATATGAACTACTTGGTTTAAAGCTCACAGAATGTTAGAGTATTGAAGTGGATGTGCATTAACCCAATGAATGTTATTAAACAACCAATTCTGTAATTTTTAGATTTTCGATTCATTTTAAAATAAACCGGTGCCACCACGCATGAAAAATAAACTTGGCACGCAAGATAAAAGGGACTAAAGAATTTGTTACGGTCAAGTGTGTGTAGCACATTTTCAGACTAAGGGTAAGGGTAAGGTCCAAATACACATTAACTGTAACAAATTCACAGGCCCCTCCACGGACGATAACGACACAGAGTTTACCACACAGGAAAGAATTGGACAATCGACATAGAAATGTAATTTTCCAGTCTGAACTGTTCTTCACGTGGTTAATTGGTCTAGATGTATTCAAATATATAAAGGGAACATTTTTATCTTTTTAATTCCAATTAAGTACATGAGTTTTATATTATAAACTATGACAACCGAAAAAATATTCATAAAATGACGTCAGATGTAATGACGTAACCTGAATGTGACGTAACGTCAATGATGTCACAAACTTACCCTTTATTGACCATTACTGATCTCAGTCATTCTACATACCTGGTAAACTGTCCATACAAGGGTCGGCTATCTGGACAGGACAGTGATCCTTCCTGTACAGATATGCTTTCTTATCTGCAATTAGTATACAGTACTGCTAATTAAATTCAATGACATTCAATTCAATTCAATCAAATTCAATTCAATCAAATTCAATTCAATTCAATCAAATTCAATTCAATTCAATCAAATTCAATCAAATTCAATTCAATTCAATTCAATTCAATCAATTTTATTCAATCAAATTCAATTCAATCAAATTCAATTCAATTAAACTAAATTCAACACTATTCAAATTATTGACTGTAGGAATTACGGCCCATGGGTACACATTACATACAATAAATGATACGGATGTAAAACAGTAAGACAAAATATCTAAATTACAAACAACATCTACAATGGTCCATTTATCATTCATAAAACATCTCCGATACGTTTTAGACCTGTTACAACCTTCGCGAAGTTGTTAAACTGTAATTAGCCTAGTCACATTTTAACAACTGACCCTGGTGCTGCAGGATGGATAGATATGATTAGAACAATGCAATCTTGACGTTCAAATGTTTTGTATACAATCTTTTTTTCCACTTTGTATGTTGCGAATCTTTTCAGAACTGCTTCAATCATTTAGAATGTTTTCAAATTACTCATCTAGCACAAATAGAAATATTTGGTCACGTTGATTATCTTATATCAACGTTTTGACCGTAAGGAATAATTGTGAATTGATCAGGTTAAGCCAAGGTGGCTTACAAAAATCTGTTCCAGATGTTAGTAAAACATGTTGGACCAAGAAGCCAATAAAAACCCAACGAAAGCCGTAGTAAGGGTAACGGTTGAAACAGACGAGATTTGCAAATGATGTTTTACTGAAAATCTTGTTCTTTTATCACGAAACAGCTCGATGATTCCGTATACTTACTTCTGTAGGAACTAGGGGTGCTACATATTACAGATCCTCGTATCGAAATGTTGTTGGCCTTACAATAATCTAGAAACCACACATTATCGCATGTACACTCCAGTTCAATTCCCTCGATGTCAAGGGTTTGGAGTCCCGGTAGGCTTGAAAGCGTATTATTTGGAATAGTTGTAAACATGTTATATCTTAATGATAAGGATTTAAGTTTTGTGGAGGCTTGAAACATGTCCACCTGTAACGTGTCGAGATTGGCATTGTCGATCACAATGTTTGTTACATTGGTAAGTGCATACAGCACTCCGTTCGGAAGTACTCTGGAGTCTAACTTTGACGTAAGCAGAAACGTACCAAGTGGGCGAGGGATATTCATAAGACACACATTGAGTCCTCTGAAGGCATCATAACCAATATCGCCGATTATGCCGCCCTCTACACCAAAGTAGTTTACGTCACCGAAGTCGTGTAATCCGTCATCAGGCATTGCTAACACCTCACAATTCTGTATATGAACATTCTTGAAGTAGCCAAGTCCGGTGAAGCTACCAGCATAATATATCAACATTCCTCCTCTGTAACACCGGATGGTAAACGTTGGTACGAAATTGGCGTCAAATGATGACGTATTGATTGCTGCAAAACCGGAAAATGTTGCCGTAGGTGTTGATGACGGCAGATTCCCATTGACGTCGATCAGAGACAGACTCTGGGGCACGTGATCGAAATCTGAAAGAGTTAGAGGTAGTGCCCAGCTCCTGGCGGAACACTCGTACTTAAGGTCAGATGGATAATATGTACACCCAGTCGGGTCTCCACTCACCGTACAGAGAGTCAACAGTAAAGCGTACACAGTCACCGACATTGTTGTTACATAGTTAGAATTTGTATCGTATTATCGCCATTGTCAGATGTAAATATAACAGCGGTCCGGATATTCTTCGTATGGCGCTGGTTCTTCCGCCATTTTATGTCCACGGACCCCTCACGTCACAATAAGCCTACTGGAACACTCTTTCATCATAATTAGACCATCTTCAGTCCTTTCCCTATGTTAAGTAGGTGAACCGAGCAGAGAAAAGCTTAATGAAGAATATTTTTACCAAGTTCCTTAATACTTTCCTACTACGATAGTGAAGCTTGCTCTAATTGACCAACACAGTATCCCTACAGTACTACATGGTATGTAGATTACTGTACTTATAATCGGCTTGGAGTTTTGAGGTTAATCCACTTTATGACGATCACGAGGTGAGTTATCGGCTAACAACCCCGGTATCGCCGAACGGAATGTGTATTTATTGTCTTGAGTTCCCGATATGACTACATAATTTACAAAAACAATTGATGAGCACCCGATGACTTACATTAGATTGATCTGGATGGAACCAGGCTGGCGTCTTCAAACTTTGTAATCGAAGTTGTACTATAACGAAAGAAATATAGGGTGTCTCATTGTCATATACTGTAAACGTTTATATTTTAGCGGTAATTTTATTTTAGCGCTTTTCGCTCTTGAAGCATTGCATTATATTATGATTACACTTATTACATTACCTATGTGATATCCCTACAGAAAATATGAGAATGTGCTAATTCTTCCTTGCGTTAAGTTGGAAATGCGCGAAAATATGAGCGCGCCAAAATTAATACGTTTACAGAATCACAATTACACAGGTATATAAACTATTTAATATCAGTTATATATATAGATATTATATAGGACGTCTTAAGAAAACAATTTTTTTCAGTTTTGAAATTATTAGGTGGCTACTTCTATCATATATACCACACTGGTAAAGGGAAAAGAATCGGCAGTTATTTCAACGCCTGACTGTTGTTCGCCAACTCCCGGGCTATAGTTAACAATGGTGACAGAGGAAAGTGACATCAATGTCGTGGTTCGCACATTTTCGAATGTCTTATGACATCGTAAATAGCCACAAGGAATGTCGATATACCGATATTTATACGTCCACTGCTGAATTTAAAACCAGAATAAGTTGCTGCGCAATGATCAATCGTTCCGTCTACTGATACTTAATTCTTGTACCCGTAAGATTTTTTTTATGTTTAAATTGCATCGTTTTAGAAAAATAATGAAGAATGTGGTCATTCCCATACGTAGAGATTAAGCAACCGACGGGTCTGGGATTCGAACAACCAATTCCCTTGGCGACTTAAGGTTTTTATTATTTTAAACTCATCTCTAATTATCAACATCGTAACTCCCGTCATTTCATTAATATAATTAATGCAATGCAATGGGGATTCGACTAATGAACCTATTGCAATCAAGGGATTGGAGATTCAATATTTTATGTTGAATTTGTATCCCTTTAAGAACATTTATCTCCCATTAACAATATGTTAACTTAGGTCATTTCACATTTAAAATTAATGCAATCAATGGTTGGAGGTTCGAATATTAAATCCGCTGTCAGCAGTGAATTTGAGATTCATATAACGTATCGAATATTCAAATAGCATTTCGGAGATTGGGGATTCAAATATCGAAACTTGTGACTTTATAGATAGCTCGAGGAAAAGGGAATATAGGGTAGGTCAAGCGTGACCAGGACGTCAACCCAATCAAAGCGTAATCATACGGATAAGGAAATAAATCCATTATGTTACATATTATCACAGTGACTTGGGCAAGTTTAGCCGTATAAATCTGACCTCAACAGGGATAATTGCATATATACACACATACATGCAGACGCCATACGAATGACATTCCATCTTAACAGGAAAACAAATAACCTTCAAACCAACCTAGTTTCTCAAGTCTGTTTTGTTACCAGTAACAGACATTAGATATCTTGTTCTGAAATAAACTCTATATTTTCAAGAATTGATCACCGTCAAGATGCTATTTGGTTTAAATCTTAATGAATACATTAACACCGTAGAGGATACCGACAGCGGTTCGTCTTCTAATGCGTAATCTCGAATCTCCAATCACGAATCTGGCACCAGATTCATTATTCGAAGCCCTAATCTCCAATTTGCTGCTAAATTTAGCCCCCGTGCTTGTTTACATCCAATACTTTATACCAATCAATGAACCAGACCTTTTATATTTTGATGTGATATCCTATGCACAGATCATTATCTTTTTTCATGTTAATATTTCAGGATTTCAATGAAATGACTCAATGACTATCCAATCGATATAGATCCCTGAAAGGATATCTTCTTGAAACAATAATGTTCCTACACTGTACATATTAATAATAATCACGTATATTTTATCTTTAAAGGGATATCATCAATTGCAAAATATACAGTAATTATTTCTTTGGAAATCACATGTCTAATGATATCTTGGCAAGCTTCCAGCTTCCAAGGTTTCGGGAACTGCAGGTTGATGAAGACAAGGGAAAGTTTCATGGTCAACATCATTATATCATTTGGAAACACTCTATTTTCTAACTCATATGACGTCAGACGTGGCCGATGCTTGTTGATATGCCTAATGATTTCGTTGTGACCACCCTACTTGGTTTTTTGTTTTTGTTTTTTTGTTGTTATTGTTGGTTTTTTGGGTTTTTTTTTTTTTTTTTTTTGATAATGTTACATAACCAGGATTTTACCTAGATTTTCACCTCAAAAACTTATTCTTTTTCCGGGGCATTACTTCCTAATTCCCTTTGGCACCCTTTCGTCAAGGGTGTCTATGCAATTCTTTATTATTATTCATATGACACCCCCATTTTATCTATTGTTAGTTCGAAGTACGATTTTGTTGTTGTCGGTATTTTCTACTGTTTTATTTATTTGTCCGGGACATGCTATTGTGGCCTACACGACATAGAATGTAATTTGAGCTACCCTTCAGAGATTATATATAGGGTGATTTAATTTGCTCATCATAGATTTGAATATCATTCACCCAAAAACAACTAGGACTGTGAGGTTTGTGCACATGAGTGGTTGTAGTGTTCGATACACTGTACTGTAAGTACCCATCATAAGTTAACATGAATATACCTATACATCATAATTCCAGAACTCGTCAGGGGTATGGAATTTTAGATTTTATAAATATCCAATTATCTATTTTTACTCTAGTTGTGCCTCTAGATAACTTGTGTGTTTAGGTTTTTAAAAAATATATATATTTTCATTTTTTTGTTCCTCTAGACTATCTCGTGTAGACATCCAGGCTAACGCAATACAAATATTCGTCATTTTTGTTAGATTTTTCAATCCGTTTAATGGTCAACATTGAATCCAAACTTAAGATAAATTCTTTTTCACAGAAAGTTGAAAATGTTTAGTCATAGAAAATGTTATTGCTATTTTATTTTTTTTCTAATTCGAATATAAAACTGTATTTATACTATTTCCAATCAAGCTGACCATGCTTGGACGTGTTTTCACCTCGTATCAGCTTTTATTTGTCATTGATTCGCAAATAAAACATGTATAGGACTCTAACTAGTATGCAAATGGCTGCACTTTTTGTAGAGACTTTTATTTTTACAAATATGTTTTTATTTCATTTGTATTTATTTATTTATTTAATTAAATTTATTTGTGTAGTTTAGATTGTTATATGTCTGATCAAATGTATATCGAACTGGTAAGATCTCCTGAGTCCTTGCGTTTTGTAATGTAATTTACTTGTTGTCTTTATATTTTATTCTCCGTGCATGTAGGAAAATGTCAAAATATTAAGATAAATATTGCTTAGCCATAATTGTATACACACATTTATAATTTTTCAAGCCGGGGGAATACAATATTTGTACCATAAAAAACTCCCATACCGTGACGTAAGAGAAACCTACACCATTGTCAGTTGAATGAAATCATATCTGAAATTCTGATCACCTCAAATTACATATGTCACATTTAATGTGACCACGATCGTAATTGACTTACACTTTTGTTTTTGTTGGATATTTTGCGTGTCAATGTCTAATGAATTGTTTGAATAGAATATTCGTAGTCAAGGTAATGTCCACCCTTATATTACATATAGGATGGAACGATACGAATACATTTTATACAAAATGTTAACGCAACACGCATGTAACATAATCATTAAAATTTCATTGATGTAAAACTTTTGTTTCCATATATTGCTTAGTTCCGAATTCTCGATGAATATGGGTCATTAATGTAATTGCTTATTTCCGCACATAGAAATCGGACCACCGGATAAGTCGAATATTTCACTTCGTCTCATCGATTTCGACTTATCCGTGTCTTACTGTGTTTTTCTATTGTTTTCAATTAAATTGATCAAATTCTATTTACAAGATGATTGTCTGATTTCCATCTGCTTTCTAAATTTTAGTGGTAGCTGTGTCATCTTCTGAATCATTTTTTTCGAACCTGTTTGCTTGACCACAACCAATGAATAGTAGAATGAAAGCAAAGATGACGATGCACGCTCCAAATCCACCCGTCAGGTAGAGAAAGGTACGGTAACCATAGTTATCGTAGAGATACCCTATGATCCACATATACGACATCCCTCCAAGAGCGCCCCCTAGCAGACAAAACGTGATGGCCATGCCAGTCATTTCCACGTGGAAGTCTCCCCAAGCGATACCAGTTGGAAACAATGGGGCGATGAAAAATCCCATCGGCATTGAAAACACCCAGAGCAGAGTTGAATCGTTGTAAGCAAATATATTCAGAAGAACTGCAGAAACGAGACAACCACATGCTTCAATGATCATCAAAGCCCGGATGGGTATCCACCTCGCTGTCACAAAGCCTGAAAATCTCCCACAGGAAAAACTTATCCAGAAAGCTGTGTTTAGAAGGGTTGCGTCATCGCTATCAAAGTTCAGTTCATCAATGGCATAGGTCCGTAAAAATTTACCATATATACGCTCGCCTCCTACCGCTGTAAAGAAATACAGGAAAAGAAACGTAAATATCACGACTCCGTACAACTTTCGCCCACCAGTACAACTACCAGGGCTGGCGATCTTTACAAATGAGTTGAAAGTACTGACACATGATTTAGGTTCTTTGTTACTTTCTTGGTTTTCAATACGTTTGTGAGATGTATTCTTATCAACCTCATTACTATAATTTGTTTTCGCTCTGCGAGTGCTATACTGGTAAAAGTAAAAGACGAATGATAAGGCTGCCGTTATGATAGAGACAATAAGATAAGCCCATTCTATCCGAGATCCCTTCACATATTCTACTGTTGTCGATGGAGGTTTGGAAGTAGACGAAGTAGAAGCTGTTGATGGAGTAGATGAGTTGTAGATAGTATACGTGATGTTTGTCGTTACGTTAACTCCGGATGTGCTGAGTGTCGGCGCTGGCACAGCCAGGAAAGGGTTCGCTATTTCTGGTACGATGAACGACCCAATACCAAACCCTAAATGAAGCGCGTGCATCGGCGAGGAAGCTTTATCGAGCCACATATCCAATATCAGTTTCTGTCCAGCTGTAATATATGATAAAACAAGAGACATACTTAGCGCCATGGTACTTCTATAGGGAGTCATAGGATTTGCGCAAGGCCTTTTTATCTCCATGAATACATTATTGGTAAACTGATCTGTGAATTTATGCATTTTTGAATGAACACGTCAAATGTAAAGTTTTCTTTGTATCTTATCATATGACGATAAAGGATGAAAACAATATCATTACATTCTATTTTGTCCCATATTTGCAGTAAATTACGTCCAAAGCGAAAACAATTAGTTACAGAAACAGAATTATCATTCCCAATCAGTGAAAGCCGGTATTAGCTTGATATCCACCTAACTACGGGTACATTCATTTCTTTACGCATCCTGGGTAACAAAGTATTGTAAGACATATATTAAGTAGCATCTAAACAGCAAATCCAGTCAAAACAGTGCTATTTTACAAGCGTATACATTTCTGCTATGTTGCAGTTTAACAGAAATAACTGATGAACTTAGTATCTTCCAACTGAAAGCAGTTCAATGCTTAAATGTATCATTACAAACACAATTTCAACAAAACATTAGAAAAATGCATTTTTTCAGGGGGACATAATTAGCTCATTTGTATCGCATATATTTCACAAAACAGCCATGCCGTCTTCCTCACAAGTGTCTGAAGCACACAATAGGAGCATTGATTTGTCTTTATAATATGTATAAAAAATGTCTTTATTTTGACATTGAAATGCAAATGGCGGTTATGAATGATATCACACAAATATGGCATATAAGGAGGTATTTTAAACATCAAAAATGCTCTTATTAGATACTATAAAGAACTCTAGAAATGGCTGCTTTAAGGGGGAAATGTTCAACCGTTGAGTTTGGGGTAAAATATGCATATTTCTGAAAAAGGACCCAAACTCACCTGTTTAACAATATTTAAAAAGTTCCTTCATACTGTAATCAGATGTCTAAAAATATGATAGAGGGACATTTTTTTTTTTTTTTTGAAATGCCTCCCTTCATGCCATATTTGTGAAACGGTATTCACAGTCGCCTTTTGCAATTCAAGGTCAAAACAAAATAAATGTTTGTACGTACATATATTAAAATCCAGTCAAACCGATGCTCGTACCCTGTGCTATAGATATTTGTGAGCATAACAGCTTGGTTAATGTTCATATATGATTATCTGTGTGACTTATCCCATGCTACATCTTACCACAAAGTAACTCACAGAAGAAATCGTTAGGCTCTTCAGGAAATTATTGGTAATTTTAAGAAACCACATGTTCAGACAAACATTTTGGTATATTACATGACTAGTTTTATTAAATTGTATTTTAGATATTTATTCATGTTTCAAATTCAACATTATTCTGCTATATAGAAGACCATTAAACCGATAATTTCCTGAAGATCCTTTGAAACTACCGTGGAACGACGTAAGATTGATTTTGATGCATGGAATCAAGTAGGTAGAAAATCCAAAGAAGATTTGTAAAATGAATAAAAATGAAATTGCTAGAGGGATGACATCGAATCAGTTGATGATTTTCTATATATAGCAAATGTGACTTTAGACTTGACCTTTCAACCCTGAAGTACAAAGATGTCAAAGGTATAGCCATATTTGACCTTTGACCGAAATTCGTAGAAGAATGAAGTTACTTAAGCTACTTCATAGCGGAAGCATAAAAATGGACATTTTTGTTGTACCGATTGCATACTCACAAATATTGATGACGCCTTCAAATGTGCCAGCCAAAACAAAAAGGGCCCATACTACGTTAACACTAGTCATGTACGGGGCGATGGTCGTCACTATAGCGATACCGTCCAGACAGACGGCGATCATGAGGTTACAGAAGGGATGAAGCTTGTCCACTAGAACCCCACCGATAGCTGCCCCGATGAAGAACCCCACACTCCGTCCGGATATGGCTCGACTCACATCCTCATAACTTCCATCTGTCTTCAGCCTCAAGTCCTTAAGAGTAGGTCCCGTGATCTCTAGAGTCAAACCCTGAGGAAACGCAATTGAATTGATAATGTGTTTGCAAAAATATTTTTCCATTGAACCAATGTATCCCTTATATCGCTTATATTACTGTACAGCAATGACTTATGGCTGTTCTCGAGGCATTGCATTCATACCGTCGTAAACGCAGTTCAACCATGTCCAAAGCCTTCCTTAAATCAACAATAAAGATATGTCTTCAATGTGTTTACATCTTATGTATGTAATCTTTGCATAATTTCATAATACCCGAAAGGCCCAGGGTCATGATATAAGTATAAAACATGCTGTGATGAAGGTCACATGGGTCATTTATGTTAAATTATTCTCCAATTGGCAGCAGGTAAAGGATAAACAGATCTATGTTAATAGTCACTTTGACATTCTTAAGTAGATACTAATTTTGAATGAGATTGCGGATAAAAACTGATAAAATATAGGCAATATTCAGCAATGCAGCGATACATTTTAAACCATGGCAAAGAACATATTTTACAATATGTGATCAGCATCTACGCAAAATGCATTATTATATCGATTTAGCAAAGGTATGCGGGATTTTGTGACAAATTCATGAAAACATGAGTACTTGAATGGAATTCATCTTACATGGCTAAGAAATGTTAACATACATTTTTAGTGATCTGCATTAAACTGGTTTAAATTTAATTATCTTTTCTGTGCTCAGTGAAATGGATAATCCTTCAATAATGCTTCAACGCTAGACTATGCACAGTCATACTTTATGTACATGCGAGTGTCCTCGCCATAGATAAATATAATATTATTTGAAATCGTATATTGTATAGGAAATTGCTTAATATCGCTCTGTAAATCTTTTTGAAAAAAATATCCATCGATGAGTATTTAGCGTACAACACATGGATAAATGGAATTTGAACTCATTTCCGGAATGTTATTGTTAATAAGATAGTAAACCACTACTAGACATGCACTCAATTTTGTCTTCAGATGTCAGACGTTAAAATTGTGTCAACAGATACATGTATACGTTTTTTCGACTCCTAGCAGCAGATAAAGTTGTTTCCTTACGTATCAAAACAACACTTATCTAGGACAGCTGTTGAGAAGACAAGACCAAGACAGGTCATAGGTCATCAGGTCATCAGGGGCTAGCAATGCAACCTGTGGGGTTTAACTCCGTCATTACTAACTCACAGCTTCCTATTTTAGATCTAATACCGTTTCCAAATATAATTGATTTAGAACGATAGGTACTTAATAGAGTTTTATACACGTAGAAAATCCAATATAAATGTAATTTCGTACAAGCATTAATGAAGTCATATCATAAAACGTTCAAAAGACGATTAATGCTGGATATTGATAAAATACTGACGGACAACACAAACGCCAATACACCAATCACACAAACCACAATACACCAATCACACAAAACACAATACACCAATCACACAAATCACACAATACACCAATCACACAATCACACAATACACCAATCACACAAAACACCAATACACCAATCACACAAAACACCAATACACCAATCACACAAAACACAATATATATCAAACCATTTTTTACGGACAGCACAAACCACTTTACAGCGAAAACCGTCTGAAAACTTGTTAAGTGAATAAATGTATATGTAGCTATTTAAGGAAACAATGATCAAATTGGACAATATATAGAAATATGTGTAATCCCGCAATAGTGCAATCTTACAATACACGTAAATGTTAGTATTACCAAACAAATCCAAGTGGTAATGAGGAAAGATGTTTTCACGACTTTCTTCCACTTTGGCACAGCCTTTGGGACATCGGTTTCCGAACCTTTCTCCATTTGTCGTCCGAACTGATGCCAGCAGCGTCTCTGAACACACTCTACGCTCAACTGATAAAGAGAAGAGACACTGTCAATTCCACATAGAACAGTAAATCCTCAATATGTAATTTATGACCTCTCTATTGTAGCAATGATAAATAAAATGAGATTATCTACTCGGCTCTATTTATTTACCTGGGAGTATTGTATATGGCAGAATACAGTGGTTTCTGAGTTCGGTAACTATTTAGGTAAACAGACGAACTGTCGTAGATATGATGGTATTTATCTTACGGAAACCTGTCGTCTTATCAGATGTGTAATAGGTATATATAGGTAATAATCACCTAGATACCCAGGTATGACATTTAATATGTCACTTTAAAGTCTTACCTTTGCTAAAAAAAAATTATATGTTTGTGTGAAATGATTACAATAAGTTCACCAATATATCATTTACATGCCCAGGCCGTGCAGGATCCACTTAAATTCATGATGTACGCTATCCGGATAAATTAAGTTAAAGTGTTTTGCCCAAAGACACGACAGCGCTGATCGGTCCGTTTCTCAGCATCCTAGGAAACTCGAACCGGGTAGGGAGCGTCGAATCCTTTGCTATCTGTGTTCGTTACACTACCTTACTACATAAGAGGTTTGGTGAAAGAATGTGAAAATGACATTGATTTGGTACAACAAATGGCCATAATATTCATTATTTAATTACTGATTGATACAAACATCTTGTTTTAATAGTACGGCGACACAATCACAAGAGGAATCATCGCACGTCTATAACTTAAGTGCTATCATTATATTATACTCTTTACCAAATCCTCCGGGTATTAATCGTAGGGTACTCTTCGGAGTCTTCACCGCTTTAAGTTTTCACTGAGACGGTGACAAAAAAAACTAGAATATCAGAAGCTCTCATCAACGTCTAGGACAGTGTCATGTATTGATATAGAGGTCTCAGACAGTGGCTATCAGTTTGGAAGAGGGCCGGTCATATTTTT